>NW_009952974.1:14422900-14485736 GCF_000747805.2 Chaetura pelagica | reverse complement strand
TTCACGCTCTGGCAAAAGGTTGTCTAATGATGACAGTAATAGAAACCTTGCTTTGTAACACAGTTTATACAACTCTCACATTAGAAAAATGTACCTAACCTCTAAAATACACAGTGTAAACTTTGTTCAAGCAAAAAATGCATCATATGGATAATGTAAAGCTCTTTGTGCCCTACAGAAGTATGTGAATATGAGTTTGGAAGAATATTCTTGTATAACGAACAGGGACATGTATAAATATATATGTAAAGAGAGAAAGGCAAGCACAAAAAATAAAAAAAATAAAAATAAAAATATATATATATGCATGTCAGTCTTTGGGTGTGGTTTCATTTCTGAGCTGAAAGCCTCAGTAGAGCAAGATGACTTTTCAGGTTGCTCCACACTATATAGTTCTCTATTAAGCTACTCACCCTGGAGGAAAGCAACCAACCAGCCCTCAAAAAAACCAGCTAACTCAGCCATTCTCTGACTTCAGAGCTTTGAGCTTTTGAGGGAAATCTAATCAATGTTAGTTCATTTTATTGTTTTTCAGTTTGTTGTTGTTGTTTTTTTAACATCATATTGTCATAACAATGAAAATTGGTCATTTACTCAAAGGGGAAAAAAAACCCCACCAAACCCACAGCTCAATTGTTTGTACAAAAGCATTATTTGTAAAAGGAATTAATACAGGTCAACTAACCTGTTGACCATTTTCATAAGACTTTAAATAGGATTTAAAACAACTAAATAAACCTCCTTCTTAAAAGCAATCTTTCTTCAGAGAAGCAGTCCAGGTATTTCTCCCAAGTAATGGCCTGTAAAATAAGCTGTTAATTCTAATATATTTAGCAATACTAAACCCCCAAACCTGTAAATGTATACACAAATGCTACACACAGTAGCACACAGTAGACACACTTCTGGGAGTAACCCCACTCTAATCGCTGAGATTACCTGTGTGAGCAAAGTTAACTGCATACAGAACTAGTATACCTAACTGGTAAACAGGTATTTCTAAGAAACAAAGCAAGCAGCTTTTCTTACAAGAAAAAGTATGTTTTCAATACTTTGGGCACCTAGCATTCATATTGCAAAATGTTTTAGCAGGATTACAACAAAAGCTACGTTATTAACAAAAAGCTATTAACAAGTACAACACAAAATGTGGATGGGGGAATTCGCCCCTTACATCTTACACAGTGGATGCTGAACTAGCAAAAATTAAACCTTCATTCTCCATTACTCGTGAACAAGACACCTAAATAGAGAGCTCTCTCATTTTTATGCTCCCAGAGGGATGGCTCTCAACATCATACTATCAAAGGGTCTTTTGATGGTAGTTAACAACTGTTCATTCTAAAATAAATAGGTGCAAGTATTTCAAATTGATTAATAGTGCAACTAGCTTAAAGTTAGAATGCTAGCATTAGCTTTAACCCCTAAAACTAGTAATATGTATGGAGGCATGGGGAACAGAGAAGGACAACATAATTTTTCTTAGTACCAAATATCAACCATTTAATAGCGAATCATGTGGAGGCACCATGAAGAAATGATCACAAACTAGAAAAAAAATTATTCTCAGAAGTTAATGCCCTGATAAACAGTTTATAAAGAGTTGGAATAGTCTTGAAAAAATGACCCATAAGGAAGGCTACTGAAGCTAGAAGGAATGACTCACAGAACAAGAAAATGGGACCATAAGCTTACAAAGCACCTAGGCATGGGAGGAAATCCCCATTTTAGTGGAACAGCAACATGAGCTAGTTAGAAACAAAATGAGTCAGAGTGAAGCCATCTCAGATCACAGCTTTAGATCATTCATGGGACAGAAGTGCCACTGGAAGAATAAACAATGTGTTGGAGCCCATCAAATTAGGCAAGACCATGAAGCCACCAAAAAGGAGTCTTCATGTTCCATATAATTTAGAATAATGCTATTATTTCTGTTTCACTGCAAATTAATTTATAAATCAGTCATTAATGCTTTGTTTTTACAAAATAAGCTTTACATTTGCAGCATTAAGCTTGCCAAGAGTTAATGCTGACCCAGGATAAGCAGAGTTCATTATCAACCCAGAAGCAACAGACCCACATAGAGCAGTGCTATGCACACAAACCCTCTCAGGGGAACCTGCAAACCGACTGTAGCTCAGAATTTCAGCAGCCAAGGCACAACTGCTGTCAAGTCACAAACAGCAGTTTAAGAGTCAAGTGCCAAACTGACGGAAGCCAAGACAAGTGTCACTTTGGCAAAGCACAGGCAAGGCAGGAACAGCTTGTAGTTCCTCATGACCCACTCTAGATCATCTCACAGTGACTGCTCTCATTTTTTCGTAAGTGGTGTGGGGAGGAATTTCTCTGACATGAAAGAAGAACATGCATCTGTCTCTTCACAGGCACCAAGTACTTGCATCCATTTTCCTGCTTTTTTTTTTTGCTTATGTTATACAGCAGCAGGGAAACACAGTGATCCTTCAAATCCAGGTAACAGGATATGACAACATCACCAGAATTCCTCTGTTAATAAATCTTTTTAATCCTAACAGATGCTTCATTGTTCAACCTATTGTGATTTATCTAGTATTACAGGTAGAAAGAAAAAACACCTACAACAGCTACAATGAGAAAGCTGATGCAACTACAATTTCTTCTTTGCTTAAGATTATGAATCTTGAATGAGTCACAGAAAAGTCCTTATTTTGCCTCTAGTGGACATATTAAAGGCTTTCAAAGTTTGCACTAATTTCAAGGAATTTAAACAGATAAAAAATGCTGACATGTATTTATTCTATTGTATACAGCACAGCGGTGATTGTTAGCTTCTGAAGGCAACTGAATATAGTCTTCATTATCAGTTGCCAAATTATAAAAAAGATTAGGTTTTGGATTAGGCCTCAAAATACATAACTGCTTAATGATAAAACACAGTAATAAAAGTGTATTGTGCTTATTTCTGTGCTTTTACTTTCCAGCTCTAAGGCACGATGGGGTAAATTCTTTCTTCACATAATTTATTCTTCAGTTTATTTGGCTTGTTCCCATACTGACCTTTTCCGTAAGAGAAGGTTTGTGATAATACTTGTCATTAGTAACATTCCTAGTATAGGTATTGACAAAGACAACTGGTGTGGTTTAGTATTTTATTCATGTTTTCTGCTTTTAGCTTCATGCCACCTGTTCAGCTGCCCTTCTTGGCAAATGTGAGATAGAACACCAGTATCCCCATGTGCTGCATGCATATTGCCTTTTTAGCACCTTAATTGACTAGATTTCAGATCCCCCTCCTTCCCCGAGACAGTAATGTTTTCATATGAATGAAAGTAAAATCAATACTTTTCTCACTGTCTTCTCTTAAGTTTTAAATAAAAAACTGAGATTTATTTTACTTTGTCAGGAACATAAGAGACAGTACATAGATGTCCTACTTTCAGATAATCTGTAATTTCATGCTTAAAGTTAATCTAAAAGTACAGTGAAAAGTAAAACATTGTACATTCAGTACCTGAAGTTGAATTTTTGCATCTTTGCTGACACTTTTTGTTCTCCATCGTCTCGTGACCCGCTTGTCTTTCTTTGAAATATCTACACAGTTAGCCTACATTACACAAATAGTTAAAAGCGACAAAGTACTATTAAGTCAACACAAGCAACACAGAGAGTAGAGCAAGTTAGTAAAGAATTGCAGCATTAGACATCTAGAAATTAAAAAATAAGGAAAAGAATGCTACTGTCAGGGCATGCAACTACAACAGTAGCTGTAGCTAACCATACACTTCTATAAACATACAATATGTTTAGCTCATGAAGCAAAATTACTGGTATACTTTCTTCATGAGAGCACAATATTTAGGACCAGGTCTTGAAATTCTCATAGATTTCTATTCAATACTACTCAGAGAAATGCAGAGTAAACCTCCTCCTGAAAGCAATAGTAAGTCTTGTCACCTCATTCGACCTCAACTTCCCAACACACCAACACCACTGAGAGATTGCATATGCAAGGGGACTGACTGAGAAAGGAAGAAAGTATTTAGGATTTAGCATCTCTTGTTGCTTTATCTTTGAGGGTCTTTGGGTCTCCACCACTTAAAACTTAGGATGGTATCTTACTCAATACAATAAAAATTCCTTAAATACAATTTCAGTGTATTTCAACAACATGCATTTCTATTGTAAGAGTTCTCAGGTTTGCTTTTCAAAGACTTAATAATGAGATTCCTTCTATTTAGCTCAAATAATTAATGTCTTAACTATTTGTTTACACATGAAATATTATTACATATGATTAAGATAAAATATGTCTTTCATCCACAAGTTTCAGAAAATCACTCTGAGTTAACAGAAAACATCTGTGTATTTCCCTTAATGCAAAGAACAAATGCTTCAGTGACATGATTTATGTTCAAGCGTATTTACCTGCATGTCTGTGAAATTTGGTGCTGACTGAGTTCTCTGTAGTATTTCTAAATTTTGAAGAAGTTTACTGAGTTCCACAAGGTTTGACTGACAATGAGCAAGATCTAACAGATACAAAACAAAAATACATCAGGTGCTTTAGTTCAGACTTTTTTTTTCTTTTGCCATGATGTCCCTCATTGGTACTTTATTGTATTATAAAAATTAAATGTCCAAATATCTAGCAGTAAGGCATCTAAGAAAAAGCTTTCTTTTTATAGATGCTGAGCACTTGTTATTTCTATGGGAGTCAGCAACAAGTCTGGACTTAAAAAGTTGATCACATTTTAACAATTATATCCATTAAGATAAATTTTTAAAGGAACACCCCAAAACATGCAGAGAGGGAAGTTCCCATGACAAGCATCTGATTACCTGAAGAGCTACTTTGTGTGTATGTAAAGATGCAACTTAACAGCTTTACTGATTGTTTCTTATTTTATATAAACAAGGACTTTTGCTGAAAGAACAAGGCATGAAGAAGTAAAGACTAACCTTCTGCACATCTGTCCATCTCTTCTGAGTCCTGCAACCAGGCAGCTACTTTACTCTGACCAGTAGTGCAGGTAGCAGGAAGGCTGTTACTGCAAGGTACAGGAGACTGCCAGGGGAAGCTATTTTGTTGCACCTAAGGCATAATAAAACGCTTAAATTTACTGTTCTTGCTCAGTCAGCATAATCACCACACTACTTCAGAATAATAAGAAAAAAATACGCATTGTAATTTCAGTGACATCTGTGATTTGACTATATAGTTAGCCAAGACAAGCAAACCGTCTCCTAACTACCAGTTAGAAAGCTGTTGTTTAAGAGCAAGAATATTATCAAACAGTAAAGAGAGAGATTTGTCCCTAATGACAAAGGCAAGTGCAAATCACTCTGGGGGTGGTAAACTCTTTGCAAGGTCTCTACAGCAGCCCATTAATGAAGGCTGCAGAAAAGCCTAAATTAGACAGTCTTAAAGCTGCACACACACAGCTTTTTTGCTGGCTGTTGGTTCCCACAGTGGAAATGCCTCTCCACTGGCATTACAAGCAGAGCCCACTGAAACTGACTGTAAGCAAGCCCAGCAGGCATGAGTTTTCCATAAGAAGACTACAAACCTTTCCATCAGATACATTAGCAGCTGGTGAAGACTCTGTAGTAGAGGCTGAAGGGAATATATGAAAGCTAGCATCTCTTGGAGATCTCACAATCTCATTCTGACGGTACAACCGGTGGTGGCGTAATTTTGAAACCCATGCATCAAATGAATCCTGGGACTTCACCTGAAAACAAATTCACTATCAAGAAAGCATTCAAAATACTGCTTTTCTGTATCTTTTACAGTTTTATTTATTTCTACTGTGGATGAAAAGCGTAAGTATTTGCACAGGTTTTTTTACCTTTAAGTGGTAGATGTGTTCTTCTGTGTCAAGATCTATCCTACGAGCCTTCTTTTTTATAGACATAACTGATAAACCAACATCAATGCTCCCATGGACTTTGCCCTTCTGTATCTAAAATAAAAAAGCAGGGTAAGAAATTTGTAGTATTGTGCACTTCACTATATTTAACAAAAAAATATCTGGTGCTGAAATGGTTTCCCATTTTGTAAACATTTTAATGTAAAGCCATGTTAAAAATAAAACCTGTAGTCAGACTAACTACTTAATATATTTATAGACAGATTGAGTATCTCCCAATAAGTGCTTGGTGCAGAGCCATCTCCAAATTTAAATTGTGTTGGTTCAAACCAGTACACAGCTACAGGTAAGAAGCAGAGAAAATCAGACAGTACTCAGCTCCCTGCTGCTTTCACTGCATAATTATTTGTATCATATCTAATTAATTTAATGCTATCCTTTATATTACTTGAGTATATTGTAACCACTATTGTAACCAAAACCTTACATGCATTCTATGTACAGATTTGTCTTTGAATCAATGAATAACTTTTATGTGTGTGCAGTCATAAATATGCATAGACTGAGTATGGTATTTAATCATCCTGGCAGTCTTAATTCCACTAAAAATTTGTAAATAGTTTTCAACTTTACTTACATCAATTGGTGACTTTGAATATTTCAACATTCCATTATCCAAGACAAAAAACCTCTGAAACAAAAAATATATATTGAGCAGATGCAATTTCAATTTAGTACCATAATTCATCTGCAAAAGAAAATAATTACTCTGTAGCAAATAAGGCATGTTTGTGGGTTGGAAAGAGAGGCTAAGTACAATATTGAATAATTTTCTTGCTTGTTTTTGACAACAATTATCTTCTAAGCAAGAAAAACTAGTTTCTCTTTTTTCAACATTATGTTCAAGGTTTAACTTAACTTATGGAGACATAACTTTTTTAATAAGGTGTCAACACAATTTGAAGAAAAAGTCAGACACCAAAATCCTGGGCATTTATTTGACATCCTAATTTCTTCTAGGGAAAAAAAAAAAAAAATCTCATAAAATGACATAATAACCTTTTGACTGGTCATTTACCTTGTGCCAACCTTTTAAAGGCCATTTTCTCTTCTTTAGCATGAAACCTTCATGTTTGTCTGGCTTCTGGACATTGGTCTGGCCTATTTTCAGACCCTCTATGATTTCCCAGCTGTCAGGTTCCTGGTGAAAAAGTATAAAGACACATGGATTAATTAACAGTGCACACACATGATGAAAAATTCTCCAGTGCAAGACTAAGAGTAGAGGAGGGGTAGGCTTTTAAATTAGTCTATTTAGGTAGCAGGCTACGTGGTCACTGAATTATGTCCAGCTGTATCTCATTTGAAACTGCTGAATATTAATATTTTGGGAGTCTAACCCTTACTAGGTAACTAAAAGAAGTTGAAGCTTTTAAAGAAGTTTAAGACTGTAACTGAACTGCAACCTGAAGGTGGGTCTGGAATGCTGCTCCTAGCAAACACTGCATTCCAATGAAAGAAATACATCCAAATACATGAAAGCAGAATCAAATTGTGGCTGAGCTAAGTAAAAGAAAGGTCAGACATGCTACTGGATGTTACAATGTGAAAGTGCAAGTGGCTCTGACCATCTGTGAAGTCTCTCCAGAAGCACCTCATAAATTAGCACTGCACTGTAAAAACTAAAAGGACTGAAAAGGTTTTGCAAGTGGGATACAGGCACAATCTGCATGTAAAAAATGTACCTTCGCTCAGAGTATCCCTTCTCTAAAAAAACCCAACATACTGCTAAATACATAGGTATATATTAGCAGTGCCCTTCGTGGTGTTCCCTGATCATAAAAAGCTGTAGGCTTTCTGATCTTTAAAATACAAGCTACGTCAATTCTAAATACTCTTAATTTTTCCTTAAAATCAGAAAAACTAGCAGAAGTGGTTGGTTTACTGTTGATTTTGAATGCAGCCAGCTCTTGTCTTCAAAGGCATTTTATGACAGTTTCACAGATGAATTGCACCTTTAGAAAGCTGCATCTTCAGAATTTTTTTCTATTATTATTATTTCCCTGCATTCATTTTCACTGTATTAAAAGAAATTTAAAGGAAAGCTAACTAATTTTCTCTCTAGAGAAAACAACAAGGACTGTATCAATTTAGGTACAACCAGCTGTACGCCTTTCAGGGAGCCAAATTAGCATGTATATTGTATATACCACTTCTTTTGCATGATGACTTTTACAATTCAAGCCAGACTCACAATATACAATATCGAACAACTGAAGAACAGTATATTTAAACAGAAAACATAGTCACGCCTTTAGTGCTAACCCCTTGCCACTACTGTAATGAACAAAATTCTGTAACAACTTAAAAATCTCCTATTGCCTGCTAATTAAGATTCTGTTTAACTAATTCTAACCTACAAAGTCATAAACTTGCATTTTCTCAGCTGATCTCTCGTAACTCTCAGCAATGTCATACAAAGTTATCAAGTGAGGGAGGAAGTTCACAGTATCATAGTATCACTCTGGTTGGAAAAGACCTTCAAAATCATTGAGTCCAACCACTACAAGCTGAGGACGGAAGGAAGCCATACAGCAACAAACTTTTAAAAGGGAAAAAAAATTATTATTTCCTCCATTTCCCATAAAACTCTTCAAAGCAGCACAATGTCAGTCTTCGTAACACCTCCAAGGAAATTACACAGCCCTGATAACATTAACATCAATATTAGGAAAATACAATTTCAAAAGTAACAGCAAATTTCAAATCTACTATTTTTAATAAGGTCTTCTCGTTTTGTGGATGGTGAAAAGCTCTATCCCAAAAGATAAGATACTACAGTAAATTTGAATAGAAACGTTTACTCCTTTTATTTTTCCCTGTGTAACTATAAACTAGAACTACTCTAGTGGCTGTAAACTCCATGCTCACAAAACACCTTTTTTTCTTTCCTGTGTTTTATTCTATTTCTGCTACTGTAGACAAAAGCACATATGCATTATTTTTCTCCCAACAAAGAAGTAGTTGGAAAATTAAACTATGAGTCCCCAGGGGGAAGCAGAGACTCTCTCTCTGCAACTCTGCCAGCTGATTCCTCACCATATTGATTTTTCCTTTAGAAGATCAGCTAAACGAGTAAGTCTTTTATCTACTAGATAACATCAATATTGATTACTTCTCAACCACAAATCACACAATCTCATATAGCTATTCATTTAAACAAAAAAGTCTGATACAGAAGGACAAAATTAGCAATTATTCAGTGCAATGTAGATACCTGTCTTCTGCTGCACCAGTGCTATGAGGTGCTCCTAAAACCATCCTAATAATATTAACTGTGCCTTGCCCCACAGGTTTGAGATTTGTCCAATACAAGGGACATTACCCAAGAGCAGCCAGAGACAAGGGGAAAACCAGAAAGAAAGCGATAAGCTTGAAGGGTCCTTATCCAATGCTGACTTTCAAGAACAGCATTAGTACTTTAGGGCTTCTGCAATTCCCTGAGTATCATGTGAGACTCAGCTCTGCACGAAGCAGCAGAAGCAGGAAAACAGAAGCACAACCTACAGTTCCTGGGTCTGCATATGCCCCAGGTATTGGCAGTAAGGGAGCCACTGCCACCAGCTTTCTCAACCCAGTCTTTTTGACTGAAAAGTATTTATTTTTCAAATAAAAATAAATTAACCATCCCATTTTCCCTGGTTGAACAAAGTTTTCTTTTGAATTTGTTTTACCAGTTCTGTTAAAAAACTTAGACATTTCATTTCAGATTTTTCTTACCCACCAAATACTCCATGGCAGCATTCTCACCTCTTCAGTAACCATCTTATTTTTTCATATGAAGTATCTTAAAATGAAGCCTTCTTTACATGGAATTACTTATTTGGAATCAGTTATTCCAAATCTAAGGCATCCAGCAGGCAGTAAGTTGACTGCAAAGCACCACAACCAAAGCTACACCTTTCAGGAATTGGTGATGTTACCTCTACAGCTCTATCCATTTCTCTGCCTCAGGAAAGAAGGTGTCAGCAAGATATTTTAAATTTCAAACTTTAAAAAACTACCCACAAGGAACGCCATTAGGGCTTACTTTTAAAATTAATATAATTAATAAGAAAGCTCAGCTGGCTAATACGAAGCTCCAGGGCAGGCTCACAATATACTCAACAGCAGAACCACACAGAACAGTATCTCAAATCTGTTAGTCAAAATCCTTTGTATCCATGGAGGGAAACTCATCACCCAAATTACAGCCCATGCTTTTGCTTACCTTGGATAGAGAGATAGGATCACTTTCAAGGAACTGCTTGCTTAAAGAAGGGTCTGTGCTTCCTGAAGAAGCCTTCCGCTCCAAAATATGAACACTCTAAAAAAATTTAAAAAAAAAAGAAAAAAAAAAGGGAATTAAAGATAACAAGTTATCATTCAGTGTTACCTTTTACATATTAAGTAATGAATGGCTGATCATTACACTCCTTGTAGAAAATATCATCATCATGGCTCAAAACATACCAAGTAGTACCCATGTATGATGTAACCATACACACAATGTGTCTTCTGGGGCAACACACTTCTTCTTCCTCTCTTCTTTTACTATTGTTTCTTAAACTAATTACTCTGTTTAGCCTAGAAAGGACTGGAATCTAAAAAAAGTCAGGAAAGACAAGTAATGCAGGTCCTACCTACACAGATACAAAGTGTTCCTAGCCAGATCTATCATGTTTTCTGCTAAGGTACGAGACACTGAGCAGTTGGTCCTACATTTGCATCTGAAGCAAAGCATTGAAAGTAAGTAAGATATTACTGCCCCTGACATACTTGTTATCACACCTTAGCATTTTCTTATTGGCTTCTCCACTGAGGTGAAGCAACTCATTACATAAGTACTTTAAATAGATTAAAAGTGCACACAAGATCAGTTACTGGGTCTCTGACAGGCTTGCTGACGAACATTTATGGAACACAATGATCTTAAATAATTACAATTATTTTTACATATGACAATACTAATACAAATAATTTTATATGTTCGAAGAATGGTACAAAAATGAAATACCTAACATCATAACTAATTATAAAAAAAAATGTTATTTTAAAAAGCTAAAAATGTCATCCCATTTTCCAGAAATGCTTCACTCATATTCTGTAAAAGAAAATGTGGTTTTGCTACAGGAGAAAATAACTACATTCTATCTGCTTGGATTTGAATTTCATTCTCTGCTAAAATTTTCCTACATCTGATAAGATTATTATCTGATAAAAATCCTACCACAACATGTCAGTAGTATCGCTTTAGCATGAAATAAAACTATTTCATTTCCAGGACATGTAGCACAACGACAAACTTGAAATTGCAGTTGCCTCTGAGAAGGGTAAGTTTTCCTCAACTAGAAACAACAATTAAATTTTGCTCATAAATAAGCTTCTTTACATTCACTAAAAAAGAGATTTCATTGCTACAAGTGACAGCAGAAAGAACCAGGGAATATAAAAAAATATATACAAACAGCAGAGTAAATACAGATAACTAGGTACATAAGGATCATAAACAAACTAAACAAAAATAAACACAGCTATTTATACAAATGCATATGTAACAGAAACCACATCTTGCTGCAGAGCAACACACAGACCCTCATTGTTCTCTTCTAAATTGCAGCTGTGAATGAGAATTGGAAAATACAGGGACTGTCTCTGTTGTTAGTGGCCATTAATAAGCATCCCTGCCACTGTGCAACAATAATTGGCATTTATTTGCAGTTACTTAAATTTCATTTTACAGTGAAGAACATGGAAAAGCAGCAGTATTATGTTACCTGACACAACCTCCAGGGCCAATCAGCAAAAGCTTTTTTTATCTATGCTTTCAAATCTGCTTTATCAAAGAAAGGCCAATCTTATTACTTAGTCCAGTGTCTATTACTAGTCAGATGAGAAAGACATTTGAATCTACATTACATGTTGAACAATTTAAAATGCTTGAGTTGAGCACCACTAAGTTACTAATTATAAACTATGATAAAGTTCTCTCATTGAATAGGATAAATGCTACTTATGCACATGGTATCACATTTCAACAATATACAAGAAAACCTAGATTTGTTACTCCAAGGAAGATTAAAATGTCACTTGATTTGCATAAACAGAATGATTCCCAACTGTCTTGCCAGTTTTGTTTGGCAGGCAGGAATCCCTCCATCTTGATATGGAGCAATGCCCAACACAGATGTTCTGAAGGTCTCTCATGTAGCAGTCAGTGCAGTGTGTTGTTACATAACTGCTATTTCATTTTGTACAATATTTAGAGTGAAGTAACCCAACAGCCCTTGGCTTGCCAGATTTCCAGTGACATTTTGAATCTCATAATTTTAAGGCAAAGGAGTTTTCTGCCTTTTTTTTTTCTTTTTTTTTTTTTTTTTTAATCAGCCCTCAGTCTTTACAGTTCCACTTCAGTTGAGAAATACACTATTAGCTAACAGCACTTTAATGAATGCCGACTTATTCAACTATTTGTTTGGAAGCACAAAGATGAAAACTTTAACAATAGAATTCTAATGTCTGCTTTTCAATTCTTTTCTGTCATGTCCACCATTATACTCAAATGAAATCACTTTACATTTGTTCTATGTCTCTACCATAATATTAAGAGACATTCCTTGGTGCAAAATGTTTTCTATTAAAACAAGTTATTTGTCTGCAAAATTGCAGCTAGAAATTACAAACTAATTGACATTTTTAAAAGCACCTATTTTTATAAAGCAAGAGTTTAGTTACTTAGCATCACAGAAATAAAAATTATTTAAATCTTGAAGATATAATCAAGAGGGGGTTTTTTGTTTTAAAAAGAAAAATAGAGTTGGTAAAGGAAGCAGTTAAAAAAGGTGATGAGAATAAAATTAAGAATGAGGCAGATCAATACAGCTTCTGTTTTTTGTTTATAATTGTACAGAAAAATAAATAATCCATTAATGTAGGCCTATCAATCAACTTGGTACACGATCTCCTCTCATCCCAAGAATACAGGGAGACAAAATAAACCTCTGATCCATTCCAGACTTCCCTCATGCTTCAGGATCACCTGTGCACTATAGCTGGCTTGTCCTGGAGAACACCACCAGTACCATCAAATTCTATGTGATCTTGGAAATTAATTCAACAAGATTACAATCTTAACTGAAATTGCTTCATAATTCCATAGCTAAAACTTAGTCTCAACTAGATTCTTTCCTTCAGCTTTGAGATTATTCACAACAAATATTATATACATAAGCACACATTTGCCCCAAAATGCCTCTAACAAGCCTTCACACAGGGGACATAAATGCTGATTCTGCCCTGCATTTTTTTCATGTTGCTTCCCAAAGACATGAGAGGAAGAAAGAAGATGATGGAGAGAATAACAATGTGATGTTGTTTCGCATTCTCATCCTCTCTGGAGGGCAAGATGGAAAACATATTTTATATTATCTTTCTATATATCTTGCTAACTTTGTTTCACTCTTAAGAGTTCAGTGACCTGTTCCTCTCATCCATGAGAATAAACACTAGCATGTGGAGCATTTGGTCTCCATTAGGCCAGAGGCTGAAGACCCTAACGCTTCTTAACTGAATCTAACGTCCCATTATAAGACAATACATTAAACTGTTTTCAAAGGGAAGGCAAGGAAAGAAAAGAGATATTGAGCAAGTATTAATAGGAAATCCAGTGAAGGACAAGTCTGGCACCCATGCCTCCCCTTACTGTTTCATTGCTTAGTTACTAAATCAAATTAATAGCATTTAACACCATAAGTTCCCTTCTAATTTTATAATTTATTTCCAAGAAAAAGACAAGCCTGTGGGGAATTTAGCACTCACAATGGCCACAGACTCTCTTTAGTTCTCAAATGTGCACAACACACAGCTAACAATGAAAAAGATTTGGTGGATCATTTTGCTTATCTTCAACACCCATAGCCATGGAGCCTAGACATACACTGTTCTACAACAGTAATTTAAAATAGAACTTTTTTCTCTGGGTTTTTTTTTTGTTGCTGTTGTTGTTTTGTTAGGGTTTTTTTTCAATCAAAAGGGCTAACTAGTGCATCTTTTACTATCTGTTATTCACTGGCATACTTTTTACAACCTAGCTACCCCTGCACAGACCTGTGTTCTTATTTGAATTCCATTTAGTATGAAGTGCAATGCTTAATCACCAACTTTCACTACCTTTTAAACAAGGTTGTGTTGTATGCTGAATTAATCTGCAACGTTATTTGCAAAGGGAAATTGGTTTTTATCTTAGGCTCTGCCTTCTCTTTTGTTGATGTTGGTGTAAAGACAGTGTCTTGAATATCATTGTGAGAGCAGGGTGAGTACAAAGCTAAAGAACTATGTCTCCACCAATGTATTCCTCTTTTCTTTCTTCTAGCACATTCTTTAAGATTTGTATAACAGAACCGTGGTCCTGGGCTCATGCTCAGTCTCTCCTATTAACACTTCTCCAGAGCTGTTTTCAACAGTCTCAGCTATCAACCAACCAAGGAACTTAACAATACTTTACAGAAAGCATGTGCAGTTAATCTTTTTTCTCCTTCTTGTAGCACATGCTCAGTTTCTACAGAAAGGAGCTTAAGAGCAACATTTTCTCTTTTTACTGAAAAAAAAAGTATATTTAAGCAGTAGTTAGATATTATATTAATAACATACAGGCATGTTTGTCTCTACTTTCCAGGGATATGCAAAATCAACATTTCTTTTGTTACAGAAATGTCAAAGATTTGTTAGCTCAGGAACTCTCTGTCAGCCCTTTTTGGAACTCCAGCTTTCTATTGTAGGTAGCACTTCATGTCAGTGCTTTTAGGCTCTGGAAACAAAGAACCTTTTGCTATTCAAGGTAATTTTCTCTACAAACTCAGAAGAGAAAGAAGATCTTGCTTCTCTGAAGAGCTTCTCAGAGGGAAGTATGAGCACAACTGGAGACAGGAACAGAAAGGAGCTATCATTGTAAAACCAATCTTCTCTTTGCTAGAGTGATGGTTTGGAATGACTGCCAAGTTGCAGCTGGAGTCACTCTTTACATACTGACATGCTTATCTCAAAACAAAGCAAACAGATAAATTGACAGTATCTGATAGAGAGAATTAAAATGTTTATTAACTCTACAAAGCTTTTCTTATTACCATGGAATAATTACATATAAAAGGATTGGTATTTCACTAGTGTCAGGCTGGCAATTAATTTTATTAGTGCTGATACAGTTAAAAAAAAAAAAAAAAAGAGGAAAAATAAAAGAAACAAAAGAAAATCCTTCCTCAACCCAGAACAATGTTATTTGTTAACTAATTATATTCTAGACATTTTGAATGTCCTTTAGAAAATATATGCATTTTCCTCTTTAACAAATGGTTGCAAGGGAGTCTAAGTTAACAGAAGTCATAGGCCAAAAAGTTGGCCACTCACCTGAAAAAGTGTGTAAGTTCAAAAAAAGAAAGTCCTTTTTTCCTCAGACTGTCTTTCACACTCTTGTGTAAGCTACCCACTTAGACTTCCTCAATATCCTTTAAACTTTAATATATGCAGTACAAAAATACAGGAACTAGGAAAAAAATTGTTTAAAAAAATTTTATGTCATTTTTTTTGTGCATTAAATCTTCTAATGGGGAAAAAAATCTGGATGTAACAGCTTCACTTTCAATTTCAGGAAAAATTATTTAGTAAAAACAGAAAAAGAGAAATGTCAAAACAGCAAATAGCTTTACTAAGGCATATATTTATTCTGCCTAACACAGTTGTATGTCTTGAATTTGGATAATCCAAATCATGAATGTATCTTGAAAACAGAAGCCTTCATATCATACCTTCCATCACCCTCTCTCTTCACTTTTGTATCTTTCCTCTCTACTGAGAAAATGAAAATAAAGTCATGCTTCTGTTTCTTCTCCCCCATTTTTTTCCCAGAAATCCTAAATGGCACATCAGAAAAGTTGCACTTCCTCCCTCTGAATTCACACATGCGTGTGTGTGAGTGTACACACACATTCCTCACTGATCTCAGCCCATTTTAGATCAAGTTACAGTTAGAAAATGAGTGCATATTATGGTAATATCAATCAATGTCTGAGGACACTTTAATTGTATTAATATTCATTTTTTAAGAGGTAGCAGCTGGCCTTTTGGTTTATATTCTTGAGGAATGTGAAATGTGTTTATGCAGGTACGTTCGTGCATGCATAGTAGAGAGGAAAAAAATTATACAGGAGGAATGCAAGAGTGACCATGTTCTGAAAGCACCACTTTAAATTATCTGTCATAATTTGCATGGGTAATAAAGCTATATACACCATTTCTAATCAAACTGACAAAGTTTTCTTTAAAAAAAGATTTCTTCATATCACATACTTGAGCTTAGCATTCTCCATTCAGTCTGTAAAGCACTCCTAGAGGTAAGAAAACTCACGAGAGCAATGATTATGAAGCTCAGAGAACATATACACACAGTCCCATGGGACAGCTTGGTGTGCACACTATTACTGTCAAGAACAGAAACAAATCTTTTGCACAGCCTCTTTTTTCCTCACAGCTATCTGTCTCTCCTTGGCTGCTCCAGTCCACTTTCTTTCTTCAACAGCTTTAAGGTCAAGTCTTTCTCTATTCATCTCCAGGATTGCACTCGGTGAGATCTTATCTCCAAACCACTGCAGATAATAGGAAGGACAGGGGCACTTATGATGCAAGCATAGATATTGATTGGAGAGGGCTCATGCTGTGCACATGGACACATACTTTTGGTTGCCATGTATCTATCATGTAAATTCTAGGCAGAAAAAACAGTGAGCCTGATGCATTCAGCTTGAACTAGGCTCCTGAGTGTGTTGTGCTGCCAATGTGTAGCAGCCCTGTCCCCAAGGATTCCCAGTGCTGCAGCAGGAATACCACATAATTTAAATGCAAACACTGGCACCAGTGCTCAAGAGGGACTGCCTCACCCCTGGGGCCAATCTTCACCAGTTCCCTCCAAATCTTCCATGAGTTCCTATCCCATTTCTGGACAAATCTGTAGGCCAGAAAGCTTCACTTTGAAAGTCGTTACCTTCTTCTGAAGGTCTATCTGCACCACGTGCAGATGCTCACTCATCAAGTAGTTCACTGTTGGCCATTTGGGGGATGAAAAAGGAACCTAACAGGCCTGAGATTTATGATTTCTTTTAAGACAAGTGATAAGGGGTTGAATTTCATGCAAGATCCAGGTGGGTGTTCTACAGCTTCTTAAGTTACATTGTTTCAGACATTTTTTCAGATATTGAACTAAGATCCAATACCTCTGGAATCTAAGGAACCTTTTCATATTCTCTTAAAATCATAGAAAAAAAAAATTCTGTTATAGAGCAGCAGCTGCCAAGGAATTTAGTGAATAATTGCATGTTTTTGTTAATAAATTTGCCACTTCATTCTTTGGGTCCCTCAGAAAATTTGCTTGCTCCACTGAGTTGTTGCTTTTCAAGTCCTTGTTTAACACTTCCTGCTTCAATTGTATTATGTGAAGTGAGTTAATTAAGGAGAGCAAGAGAGAATGATATCACTGTAATAACAGTACTTGGCATTAGTTGCATCTTCAGTTTGAAACTCTCAAATATATTAGTATTTTTAATTGAAATAATTCTCACAAAGTACTGAGAAGTAAAAATGCTCTTAAAAGTCTACACTTTGCTACAGAGCAAAGCTAAGAATATGGGTTCGTGTTCAATTTCCAGCAGCCAAGATGGATCTGTGTATATGATGGACCTTACCCTGTCAAGCTAGCCTAGCAAGGTAAAAGCACTAGCGGCTGAAATTCCATAGCTGGTGCCACCACAGCTGCTCCTGTCCTGTCCCATTACCACTGCTATGCTACTTCCCACTGAGCTGCCAGGAAAAGTATAGCAGAATAGGAGTCAAAGTAATAGCAACAGCAGGTCTCTCATTTTAAGCCCCAGTATTTTGCATTATGTAGGTTCAGTCTCAAATACTAGACCACTTTTTCTGTGGGATTGGTAAAAAGTGATGTGCTTTTTTGCTATTGCTTCAAATAACCACACAAAAATATCTTATTAAACATCAGTCAGTTAGAATAAAAGATTATTTGCAACTTTTTTCTCCTTTTACACATAAACCACTTCTCCTGGATAATTCAGATCATAAAAAAAACCCTCCTCTTCCCTTGCTTTCCTTCTCTCTACTCTGCCCTTTTTCAGCCAGTCTGTACAAACCAGTCCTTGCTTCTTAGTTTTATGTCCTATGACTTCATGATGCATTCACCCCACCCAGTTCTCTCTCCCCTATTAATTTCTTTCATCTATTAATTTCCTGGCCAAGAGCCTCACTCTCTCCAAATCAAATACCTTTTGCTTTCTACACTGCACAGCTGAGCACTCCACTCCTGGCACTTAATTCTCCCCCCAACCCCTGTGGCATGCAGATTCCCCATCTGAACTCAGCTTCAAAAAACCTAATGGTCTCTGCAGTACATCTATGAAAAATCTGCAGCTGATTATCTCTTGGGAAAAATTTGATAGTAGTTTTCTTATCCATAAGACTTCCCTTCATAATCCTACTTTTACACTTCTTAATGTTAGCTGAAACCATGAAGCTCTAGAACTGACATAGAATCCATGATATTTTCCTATTATGCACATCTCTTCTCATTGTGCTTTATCATTAGATGATGAAAGAGACAACAGACAAGCAACCTCTCTTTCTTCTGCTTCCAATCTATGTCTCATCTAATCAGCACTTTATGCTAGACCCTGCCCTTTATTACATGCTTAATACAGTGCACAGCACCATGAGGCCTGGACTTCTACTGCATCTCTTGACCCAAATAACAATTATTAGTAGTTTTCTTTTTTTTCCAGGTACCAGACATTTCACCCTCAGATTCACTTATGGCAATAACTCTTCTGCAGTCTTCCAGTTACTCTATAAACTGAGGTTTGGTTAAGGTTGCTGCAGACAAATGACTCCATCCTCCCATCATGGTTAAAGGCTTTATAGCTACAAAATGGTTATACCCACCTTAGGAAATAATGCTTCAGGAAGCTACTTTGACAATTAAAATATAGTGGTTAATAAAAAAAGCTAACTGTTTTCCAGCACAGACCTCTAGGCAAGACCAGAGCCTTGGCTTTGGAATCACACTTTGCTCCTAAATTTCAAAGCCAGGTAAACATTGTCAGCCCAAACTCAGACACATCTCTTCTCCTATTAGTCAATACTGCTCTTACAGAAAGAAAAAAAAATCAGGAAGAAAACTGAGACATAAGAAGATAAATTATCTCATTTAAAAAAGCAGATATTGCTAAATCCACTTCACATCATGTGACATATATTAGATACCCTTTAGATGGTGGTCAGAAAAGTAGAAATCTCTCCTTTGTTCAGAGTTTCATTATTACTCTCCTGCTGTATCATTCCCTCTGATGATAGCCTGGGGTCAGGCCCCAATTTACCACGCTGCACGTTGTTAATCCCATAATGTATTTACTTCTTTCTGCCCTCTCAGCACAGTATTACTACTCATGCATTACAAAGACTACAGAACATGTTTGAGTCTGCAGTACAACTTGCATACGTAGTGAATAAATAAAATATGGAACATTTGTAAAGAACTTAAAACCATCAAGCTGGATACACAGCATAGGATTTTATCATATTCAGCTGTATTTTCTAAAAATAGTGTTGTTTTTTCTCCTTTTTATTGTGCAACAGAATATACCTAGCCTTCTGAGAGTTTCATGAGGGAGAAAAAACAAGAAATCTCCCTTTTCAGCATGGCTCACAAAAAAAGGCTGTCAAAAACTGCAGTTCTTAATCTTGCCTTCGTAAAGAGACTCCTATTTATCTTAGGGAGATTCCCTGTCTGTGGAAATAACAGGAGTTGTATGCTCTGCAAGAGCTCCACAGTAGGAAAAAGCTACTGCTGCTGCATTCTAAAGTATTTCTTTATCAAGTACACCACAACTGCCCTGCCACCCTGCTCAGCTCAGGGATTAAACAGAAAAGGTCGGTCCCAGGGCTTCTATCAAATAGTCCAAATTAACCATGATTTTGACAAAAAATGAATTATGCTAAAGTTCCTACAATGATGAAAATATGAACCCAGTTATTTAGTTGTGGCTGGCTTCAATAGTCTGTTTTTTCAACCACTGGTCATGGAGCCTGCAAATTGGAAGCATCAAAGCTTTTGCTGACTGCTAATTCTCTTAGGTGATGTATATATATACAAATAAGAAAGCTACATTAAAATGCCAGCATTATATACAGCATGACATTTTCCACCCTCCCTGAGATGATTTATCACAGTCATGTTCACACTCATACAGTCTCCTGTGCCATAATTTATTGGGAAACTCTTCCATAATTGCTAGTATGACTTTGACAAGAATTATATGGTGAGAAGATTTCAGTCGTTAACCATCAAGTGTTATCCTCACATATGACAATGAAAGCTGCATTGACACTTAATTCAGTCACATCATTTTCCATATCCATATATATTACTCCTTCAGGAAGGATGCTTTTCTCTTTGGTGCTCTGAAGAGTTCAAGGAGACAGCAAGACAGAATTGTCAGGCCTTTTCAAAGTAAAACCCAACAGCACCAAACGAAAATCTCCTACTCCCTAGCTATCATTGCATTTGGGGGAAAGTCTTTGAAAGCCAAAACATACAAATAATGCCACAAGTAAGGAAATAAATTAGAAATACAATTGTTACAGCAGATGGCACAATGAAGCTGGTTGACTTATTTTAGTATGTTTATTTCCCTGGATATAGTACCACTACAACTCATGTGTTGCATGCTGTAGCTCAGTTTCACTGCAGTAGAAATTGCCTATCCATTCCTTCTTCTGTATATCTCTCTGCTTTTAACACTGAAAGCACTAAAGCAAGAAAAGGAATGCCCAGCAGTAGCCTTTCCAGTCCACATTTACATGAGTGAATGTACTGTTAAGCATCATCTGATGTTACTGGATACAAGACAGCTCTGGATACATCACAGCACCGACCTCTTCAGCATTATTTTAAAATCATGCTTCACATTTCAGTGACCAAATATGGACTTGAAGTTAGCATCTATTTCATTATGATGACAGGTATACCTTGCTCTACTCCGCTGCTATGGTAACAGATACGGTAGCCATTAGATTTATGATAAAGTATGTTCACTAAAGGTTTTTTACTTCATTCTCACTTGCATGATCATACCAAACTACTTAATTACAAAGAAAATTCAGAGGATATTCTCTTAGCTGAGTTCAGCAGCTCCTACAAGTCTTCATTCACCTTCTTTGGGTTTAAACACAGGAGATGAGAAATACTGATGTGTTAAACAAAAGATGTAAAAAATCTTGGTCCAAGTGGGACTAATGAAAAATTAAGAAGACATCACATGTTAACCAAGACTAGTATGAGTACCAGCTATCCCAAATCCTGTACAGCATGAAAGAGAAAATATCACCTGTGAGAATATAATTTTTACTTCACTGAAAAGCAACGGAAATGATTCAAAATTTCGATAAACATTTCCTGCCTGTTATCAAAACACAACAGAGTTCTTCTCCTGGTTTAACATTTTAAACATACCTTATGGCAAGACTATTTATATTCAAACCCATAAATGTTAAGTTTCATCAAAATTCTCAGTTTTCAAAATTTTCATGTCAGGTAAAGGAAAAAAGCTATTTCAGCAGCAGCTGAGAATACAGTGTCACAGCTGGCATATAAGTAGCTGGTGAAATGTTCTTATGCAATAACCATTCAAATAAATGCATGTCACAGCAAATAACTATTTAAGTTCTTTTCCCACCTCTTTTTCTTGTCAAGCTCAAAAGAAGCCAGTATTGCATTAATAAAAACATTTTTTAATTTTATGAAACACAAAATAAAAACATTTTTATTTTAAATTATTAAGTTGTTATATTCTTGCACTTTGTACATTTATTTTTTAAACACGACAATGTTTATCTAGCTCAGAAGCTGAAATACTGTTCAAGGTTTCCATATACCTAAGTTTTAAAGTATGTTTCTGTTCTAATCACTATCAGCCTTTGCATTTGTAAATATACATGTAACAACCTATCTAAACTCCAGTGTGTAGCTCTGACACTTTCTGAAGTACTACCACTGATGCTGGGACCAGACTGTACACTCAGACCTCAAAAAAACACAGGAGGGAAAGTAATACAGCCTGAGGGCTGGAGAAAAGACATAGTACAACCACACAGACAAGAGTCTCCTGAAAACAGAAGTCTAACATAACTGGATTAGTACTATATGCCATGGGCCAATCAGTGTAATTTCATAGTAAACCAATAATAAATAATACTTAAAACGTTGGATGCTTCCATAACGGATGAACAATATATTTGAATTGAATTATTACTTTGTAAAAAGATAATACATCTCTGTAGTTAGATTTACAAAAAGAGGTAGTTACAAAGGACACAACACAATTTGAAGCAACTGTATGTTGATGTTGCCAAGGAAGCCACTTCCCAAAAGACTTCAGAGCATGTCTCCTGCTTGTCCACTTGATTAGATCCTTCCCTCTCCAGTGCTACACATGGTACTCATGTTGCTTCTGAATCTTTCCGAAACCACTTTAGAAAATGAATATTATTTTTTTTTAATCAACAGTTCTTGGCAATAGTGATATCATCCTGTGCTATAAGCACGTCAACTTAGAGCTGATGAGAACTAACGGTCACATTATAGGAGTAATGGAATCATTTCACTAGATGTTACAAACATTCAGATCATTTCCTTACCTGCCTCCTGTCCCTCTGAGACGATGATGAAGAGGAGGCACTTCTATGTGATGGAGTGGATGTTTTGTGTGCTGGAGATATACTCTTTTCTTCTGAACTCATCTTTGCAGCAAACTTGTAATAATCTTGTGCTCTTATTATTCATGTACAAAAAGGCAAGGGGTAGTCTTCTGCATCCTTTGCTTTCACAGCTTATAGACAACCAAAGAGGAATTCAATCTCAGCTGAAATGTTCCTTAAGAAAAATGTGAGAGAAAGAGTGAATGAATGCACCCTTGCTCTAAAGTAGCTCTGCAGCAAAGAAAACTGCTGACAATCACTATTTAATCCAACCTATCTCCCATTGTTTTACTTCTGTTCCTAACTACTACTCAGTACGAACCCAAATACATTGTTCTGCATTCCTACAGAAGATGAAAGTGGTATTACATTCTTTGAAAAACAGCAATTTACAGTAATTTTCAGACAGTTTACAAATCCTTGACAAGCGGTCATTATCTTATCTATTATAATAATATTATCAACACAAATACCACTGAACAGCCCATTATAATCAGTGCTTTTTAAAAATCCTGCAGTTCGACTAAGGAGTCTGAAAGCTGGTTTTTAAAAGCAGGTCACTCTTTCTAAGTCAGTGGCCTCGCTGAGGGGGTGGACAACCCAGTTTCACAAATCAGAATCTTTCCAACAGTGCAGAGCTCACTGGAAGCTGACAACTTGCTCTCAAAGGTGACTGGAAGATAATACAAGATGTTCTGACTGGAAGACACTTTCAGACACAAGACTGTGGTCACGGGATATTAATATTTTCATCTGGATAGAAACTTTAGTATATTTAGTGAATCCCAAGTACAAAAAATAATGTATTGCTGAAGGCAGGAGCTACCCTGGGCCTACCTCAGACACTCTGGGTGAGTGCCCAGGCCCAGCTGCAGGGGCTGCAGGGGCTTGTAGCCCCTGTGAGGAGAGGCCAGGGCTGCCCTGAGCCAGACTCACCCAGTTCTAGTGGACCCAAGCCCTGTGGTGAAGAGAGATTTAAGAAAGGGCAAAATACGCCATAAAAGCAGAGGAAGAAGAACAAAACAAGTGACAAACAACCCTGTGAACACCCCCACACAGCCCATGGAGAAGATAGATAGTCCTGAAGGAACTTCAGCCCATGGAGCACCCACACCGAGCAGATTTTTCCCTGAAGGACTGCAGCCCATGGGGAACACACATCAGAGAAGGGAAAAGTATGAGGAGGCAGGAGTGGTGAGGAAAAACTGCTGTGTACCAACCACAAACACAACCACCCACCATGCCACTTGGGGCAGGGGGAGACTAGAGGTGTCAGGACTCAGTGATAGTGAATCCGGGAAAAATGTGAGGAAAGGTGTGTTTTTTAATGTCTTCCATTTCTCATGACCCAAATCTAGTTTAATTGGCAATAAATTATTTTCCCTAAGCTGAGTTTTGCCCACAACAGTAAATGATAAGCACTCTCCCTGTCTTTCTCTTGACCCACAAGCTTTCTCATTCTGTTTTCTCTCCATCATGCCACTGAGGCAAGGGGGTTGAGCAGCTGAGCAGGCATCTGGCTGCTGGCCAGGGCTAACCCACAACAGCTACCATGGCCATTCTCTTTCCTGTTTACTCAGCCACTGCTACGTGTATTATATTTTTGCCAGTATCAGATGCTTTCTCTCACTCTTTACTCAAACCTTTAATTTCAAATCAAGACACAAAAAACAGATAATTAGAGCCGTACAGAGGATATTTGTGTCAATAAACAGTCAAACACTACCTAGGAAACACTACAAAATGTTACAATACATTATGACAGTTCAAGAGCAGTAACAGGACTCAATGCTTAACAGATAACTTTAATCTTGCTTCAGCTTATAGATACTGTCTGATTTTCCATTAACCTTAGATAAAATCAGTCCCTGAACGATGCAGTCTGCTTGAAACTAGCAGCTATCTTTGCCATTACCCTCCCTCCAATCTGGAGATAGTGTCCTTCCTCATACACTGTGGTAACAGCACACCAAGGGTCAGCACAGCACAGCTAGCTTTACATGAGCATGGAAAAAAGGTGTTGTACTGCACCATGTTAAATGAGATGAGAACAAAATGCATTAACTAACACTCAGACATGACTGCAGGCTCAATGACAAATTGAAGACAGAGCTCTAGCTTCTCCAATCACTGCAGATATCCATGCAAGAATATAATCTTGGACCCAGATACTCACACAGAGGTAGCTAAATAATTAATCACATTGTGCCTTGCAGCCACCAGCTTCTGAATACTGCACCCTAAAAATGCCCTCCTGCTGGAACCGAGATCCATGATGACCTGTGAGTGACAGATACCTTTTCTGCTTGCTGTACTATGGAAAGTGGAATGACTTCACTTGATTAGTTATCAGCACTTTTGCAAATATAAATCTCATCCATATCTTACAGATGAGCTTTCCTCTCCACCAAGAAGTCTCCCATACAATTACAGATCCTTCATCATATCCACAGAGCCCATATAGCATCCCAGAGGCATGACTGGGAGAACATGGCAGTTCCACCAGCAAAAGCTGCAAATTGGCAAATTCTTTGTTCTTTTCAGCATGACAAGCTCCTACTAGAAGAAGCCTAAGAAGATGCATTGTGCTGAACCTGCTAAAGCCAGATACTAGACAGGTTACAGGAAGAAAGAAACAAGCTGCACAGCACACTTCTTTCAGAACTACATAAACATAATGAAAAAAATGAAGTTACACCCAAAGAGGCTCTTCCTTCTACCCTAGCATACCAGGAACTGCTGATCTAGTTTGACAGCATTTTTTTATACTAGAAATGCATTAGGCAAATTTTAGCCAAAGAGGTGTCCCAACAGTGATATCTAAAGGTCTATACAATTTTCATATAAACCAAAAATGGAATTACAAAAATTAAAACAAAAAATTATAATCCTGTTTCACAAAGCTGTGTGAAGCAGCTGAGTTATTTAATAGCTAAAGTGACAAATTTTTACTCAGTTTCAGCTATGAGGTCACTGAAATTTTTTTAGCAGAGAAGCCTTTGGGCAAATTAAAATTTCAAAACATCTGATCTTTACTCAGTTGACTCATGTGGAAAACATTATATATTTAGTACTGGCACAGGAGAACACTGATCTGGCACTTCAAGTGTTTTTTTAGGCTTTTGGGAAGCTTAGGTGCTGTTGTAAGCAGCAAACACAATGCTAGCAAGCAGTACACAAAGAAAACAGTTCCGTGAACAGTTACCAGGTTTAAGATTCTGTGAACTACGGGCTCTTTATTTCAAAAGGTATTTAGAGAAAATAAAACAGTGGCCTACACCTGAGCCAAACTCCCCAGTGGCTCTGTGGCATTGCCCAACTGTTAAGAGCTGAACCTAATCAAGAACTTCCTCAAACCACACTGATTCCCAAAAAGATATAGAAGACTAAACCACACCTTTCACACTGTAAGAAACAAACATTTCTTCTTGCCTTATTTAACAGCAACAATAAAGTAAATATAAAATTGTTATTACTTATACACAGAGTTATCTGAGAGAAAAAAAGCTCATGTCAACAACTGAAAAAAGGCAAGTGGGATATTTGAGGAAATAACAACTGCAAGCATAACAAAATTTTTGATGCAAACTAGCAAGAGTCAGCATTGAGCTTTATGTTATTCTTCTTGAACAATGAATTTGGAATCTGTTCCTCTATATTGCTAAGAGCTTATCTTACAATTTTGGCTTAAAATTCGGGCAATAAATCTTTTTCAGAGCATCTTAGAAACAATAAATGCAATGAAATTAATTTAAAGAGACACCAGCCTCTTTGTAACTAAGATTGAAGCAAACAATTATAAATTATTTTTTTTGGCCAACAAATTCAATTTACCAAATGAAAGCAATGACATGTCTTTTGAGACATTTCTCATTGGCTTTCTCCACCAGTCCCAAGCAATTTTGCTATTTTTTCTACCTGAAACTACCAGAAAGGACATACTAGGGAGGTAAGTGTTGGTTCCTTCTCTCAAGTAACAAGCAATAGGATGAGACTTGCACCAGTGGAAGTTTAGATTGGATATTAGGAAAAATGTATTTACTGAAAGTGTTGTCAGGCATTGGAACAGGCTGCCCCAGGAAGTTTTTGAATCACCATCCCCAGAGGTATTTAAAAGAGGTGCAGATGTGGCACCTAGAAACATGGCTTAGTGGTGGACTTGGAAGTGTGAGGTTTACTTTTGGATACAATGATCTTAAAGGTCTTTTCTGACCTAAATGATTCTATGACTTTGGAAACTGCAAATTGCACTGACCAGCTGCAGTGATGACCTGCCCGAGATCATGAGATAGACCAGCAGCCTCTCCACTCTGGGTGACTGGGGCATGTACATAGCCTCACTCCTACAGCCACTCTGTTGCAAGGCTTCACCGGAACTCTTGAGATTTTGTGTTCACTTACAAGGCTTACTGTGTGGTTAGATGTGGGCAACACACCTCCTTCACCTCATTGATTACTATGTTTGCTAATTTAGCTAAATATACACTAGTTGTACATTGCGGCAATGCAGCCACTAAACTGAATTGATAAACAAAGCCCTGCTCTTTTACATCTTATTTCCTATTATGATAGACAAACACAGTACTTACCACGCATTTTACACATGGAATTTCCTGTAAGGTCTTTCAAGATTAGATAATAAATTGGCTAAGATGTAATATTTACATCAATAAGAGTGAAGTCTAAACTGTATCCCTATTCTTAATTAGGCTAACACTTCTTGACTGATAGTCAATGAAGCAGCAAAAGTAATGGGGAAAAAATACATATTGCATAGCTGTCATGTTTCACAGTCCTACATTTGACAATCTCCCTCAACAAACATTTGTTGAAAGAATTATCAAATAAATTAAAATTAATGAACATGGTGTTTCACAAAACGCTGACTGAGTGTATTAAATGCACTGCTTTTTCAGGTCCTCAGGCCTTGCTTTGGTGGTTGGGTTAAGGGGTCGTTTCGATGTGGGTATTTTGGGCAGAGGGGAATCTGAACCTTGTGGGTTTGGGTTTTATTAAGGTCTACTTCTGTACATAATCTCCAATTGAACAGCAGACTCCACAGGAGACTGCAGTATCAGGAAACATCATGGAGACACTTATTTTCATGTCATCCTTAACAGAATGTAGTGCCCCCCAACACTACATCTGGTGTGATTTTTTTAACAAAGGTTTTTTTTTGTTTTTTATTCTCTCTAGTCAAGGTATGTCTCAATAATATAAAAATGAAAATTAATATTTAAAAAAATCGCTTGCATGGGCATATATATCTGTAAAATACACAATTATGACAGACTTCAAATAGATGGATGAGGAAAAAAAAACAGATAATCAGATTCAGACAAGAAAAGGTCAGTGCAACATCTGCCTTCTCTATTTTCTGCTTGCCTGCACAATAAACCAGACATCTCTGCCCTTCCAGAAGCCCTGAAGCATGTATGGTAATTAACTGAGTTCCAGTATGTCCAGTGAACACGATAATTTACAAATAAGCCCTCAGCTCGTTTGCATTCTCTTGAAGATTGCCCCAATAGCCGAAGTGACCCTAGGATTTTCATTAGCATGTCTTTGTTGCTCTGCATTCCTCAGGCTACCACAGCAATAGAATACTATTGATTTGATTGGTGTGGAAATATTTTTCATACCACAGGCAGCGTATCAACCTGTGCTGTTTGCATCTGCAACAGATTGCTGTGAGTAGAGGGTTAAGCCTGTATACATATTTACAAATACATAAACACAAATATGCAATATATGCCAGTTAAACACTAAACAGGAAGAAGTAACTGGTGGATATTATAATCCTTTTATACTAACATAAAATGTAGAACACCTTTAAAAAAACAAACAAAACACACTAAAAAGTAAACCAACAAAAAAAAAAACCCAACAAACAAAACAGGAACACATGCTATTCCATCCCTCCATCCTGTTTTTAAACTGAAAACATTGGGGGGGGATTTTTGTTTTCACACAATTTTTTTCAAATTTTTCAATTATTGAAAAAAACAAACACAAAGGCATGAAGAGAGTGAAAATTTTAATCAAATCTCAGGAAATGCTTTAAAGAATAAAAGTTTCATGTATCCTAATATTTTTCATGGAAAAAACCCTCATGATTTTCAGCAACCTCTTTGAAAAACAGAAACAACTTATTTTTTCTTCATTCTAGTAATGAATTATTTTTTTTTACCACTGGGCAACTTGGACAAAGAAAAATAGATTAGAAGGCTAAAGACTCCAAAATTACTTTTTAATTAGAGTCTAAACTGGACAGTGGTCTAAAGTAAAGAACCTAATTTCCCTTAGGAAAATGTTTGCAGACAAATGGTACTAATCTTCCAAAGCACATATGCCTAAAAGGTGCTTGTGACCCTTGAAATCCATGTCTGGTTGCATTTTAACTGATCTTTTATTAATTTAACTTTCGTTTCTCTGCAGGTTTTACTTCCACTGCCTCAGAAATATTACATTTTTGCTGTATGTTTCAAACCTACCTATTAAAATCTTGATTCAGAGCAAATTAAGAACTACCTGTTTTATCAGTCTTGAATTTTGATCATCTTATCATCAAATGTTTGTAGGGAGGATGCCACAAAAACTCATTGTTGTCTCAAAATAAATGCAATGTCTTTATGGGAGCAAATATAAATTGCAGTTGATGGAGTTTGCTCAGGTACTTGAGAACAGAGAGAAGACACAAACCCAGCAGATTAGTCAGAGCTTCCACCAAACCTATTTTTTGGGGTGCTAAATAGAGGGTCACATCCAAGAACAAAAAACAGGAAGTAATTTTATTCTTGGAAGCAATTAGCTTCACAAACACTGTTAGGTGGATCACATCTGCGTAGGATAATTTAGTTAATGGTTTATATATAATCTGGGAAATATCAAGAAGGAATAGGGAGGCTGTATTACCTCTGTGACTTCTACTAAATCACTGTGTCCAGTCTTGCTGCCAACATTTCAAAGACATTCACAAATTGGTTCAAGAGAGAACCATGAGCATGACGGTAAGATTGAAAAACATCACTAGTGAAAGATTTATAGAGGTCAGTCTGTTTAGTTTGTCAAAAAGAAGACTGAAGGGTCACTGGTTGACAATCTATAGCCTCCTACATGGGGGGAAAGGAATTTATTACCAGAATTCTTCTCAAAGGTATAAGAAAATATAATGGGAAGAGTAGGAAGAAACAAGTAAGTTAGAAATAAGCATGGATTTTTAATGGTGAAGAAAATTAAACACTGATAAAATACACTGAGGATTACAAGGGTGTTTGTAGGGGTATGAGAAGTCATTTTCATACTATGACTGGATTATTTATTTATTTATTTATTTCAAAGTTCAGCCATCACTGCTGATTTGAAAGCAGGAATTAATTCAGAGCAGTCTAATGGCCTATTCCATGTCAGGAATTCAGACTAGATCGAAATGCAGTATTTCCATCTCCCTTTCCACAACTAAAATCAATCAACCAAAAAAACCCCAAAAACAAATCAATGCAGAAAAAGAAGGATAAACTAAAAGGAATAAAACTGTTTTCCTTAAGCCTGACCTTGAAGTTCTCCAATTTATCCTCATATGTCACTAGGCACTTATTAAACCCGATCTTTTGTATAGAACAATATTAAATGTTCTTCAAGTCTAGAGAAATACATATTCTAATCACTGGTAATATTTGTTTCTATTACTCCTTTAAAGAAACATATCTTACTCACATATTTAAAATATAAGTTTCCATTAAAGAGCAGGAGCACATCAGAAAGTTCTTTGTAATTAAAATACTCCCTGAATTTCTTTGTAACTCACTGAGTGATGGTTTCATTAGAAAGATAGAAAAGATAAACAGATTATTATAGCTTATGTCAAGAAAGTACCAAAAATGTCTCGAGCACTTTACAAAAACATTAGGAATAAAAGGCACAGCTAAAAAGACCATGAGAGGGAATAATGGCTTGTGAAGTTCCTCCAAGGTCTATGATATGTTGACTGGAATTAAACAGAGCATAAGAATGGGTGAGTTGCTCAAAATTACTTTTCTGACATAGCAAATCAGTGACTCTTGACTCTCTTCCATGAGGGAAATGCAAACTATTTCCTATCATCACACTAAACTAACTCCTGTACACATCAATAGCTATATATGCTTAGTTATTCCTACTTTTGAAATACTATGAATGAACATTCAGCTGCACTGACAAAAAACACAGTATGAAAACACTCAAAAGTAAAATTCATTTGCCATAGAAGGAATTCTCTACGTCCAACACTACTAAAAATTTCAGTAGGAATTATACTACACTAAATTCCCTCCACATGTGCATGAAGCATGATCTAATACGAGAACAGAAATGCCCTCAGGCACCTTACATGTAAAACAAAGCTGAAAAGTCCTAGAATATTCTCATCATTAAAAAACTGTATGTTCTCTGTCAGTCATTGATTTCCAAAGCATATTATAGACAGAAGGCTACTGATAGTATGTCTTGATTTTTATATATAAATAATCCTAAACCAAAAGAGACCACTGTGATCACCTAAAATAAAAAGAATCAAGGGAACTTTCCACCTCAGTTCCTGTATGGAATCAATCACATCATCTAGCAAATCACCCAACAACAACGTAAAAGTGACCAGTGGTGGGAAGCAACTGCAAATCCTAATAAATTCCTGCAAACATTAGTTTCCCTGCATTTTTAATAATGTGCATGCTATTTCTCCTATGGTACGTCTAAGTTTAAGGCTTAGCCAAGGACCCTTTGTTAGGTATTTGCCTGGAAGAACTCTTCAAATGCAAGAATTGCTAGTGCACAAACACACCACATTTACTATTGACACAAGACTTTAGATATCTAATGTCAGTTTTCACAGCTTTACAAAGTTCTTTAGTAAGTTTGATACATTTTAAGAATTGGCATAATTAAAAAAAATTACAAACATTTTATTAGTCAGATGTATAGAAAAGTAAGTATTTAGCTAATTAAGAAGAGGCTTGAAAGATCACTTGAGTGCAATGGTAAGGTTCCTTCCCTAGTTCTAACAGCAAAGCACTTGCTCCTACACTTCCAGACTTCAGGATCCTGTTTAACCACACTGCACAGATGTAGACATGATGTGCTTCAACACCATGATGGTTAGAGGTATGCTTGAACAATTATTCCAATCACAGACCAATTTCACAATAGTTAATTGCTTAAACACACATAATAACCTACACTACACTCTTCCATGAGTTACACAAAACTGGTGTAAGCAATGCAGGGCATTGGTTCCCAAATATATGCTCTTTGCAAGGCTTAGTAGGCTCCACAGATTGTAACAAAAACATCAAACATTGCTGTTCTCTTAGAACATAACATGCAGAAATTTTATTTATACTCGCCCATCATTAGGGACAGAATACTTACATTTAGTACCTTTTGGTGTTGTATAGAAAGCACCAATATGAGAAATGCTCAGAGAATCACATTTTATCTCTCTCTAAAAATAACTTGCCTTCTAACACTTCAATGACTGATGATCATTGCATGACCTGCTGCATTAGCACTTGCAAGACCTGAAATGAGTTTTCCTCTACTTGACAAATGATAAACCACAATGTGTGCAACAGCAGCAAAGAATAAGACTGAGACTCAGATGGAGCTATGCAATCCAGAAGTACAGTGTATCAAGGTCCATCAATGGAAAAATGGGTTGATTTTAGACAGGCCAGAAAAGAGGACTATTCTGTGCCAGTGATCAACATTCACATCCATCAGCCACACAAGATGCTTGTGAGTTTTTTGATGCTTAATATCTTCATCCCCCAAGTGCCAAATAACCTGTGACACACTGCAATTTTATCACAAACTATTTTTAATTTTCTTTTTAAATCAATTTGTAATGAGGAGTTTAAAGTGTGCCAGCAACATCAGGACTTACATAGTGTTTTTTGACCATACTACTCAAAAGCATTTTCAGAAGGAATTTAACTTTAGCATAGTCAAGTCAGTCACAGCAGATGCAGTTTGCAAGTTGCAAACAATTCTCACAAAGTTCTTATTAATGAACTGAAGTAACAGTTCCATTCAAGGTCTAAACGGCAAGTAGCTGCCTATTATGCACAACACTGTTGGTCATTGTACTTTAGCAGAATATTTACTAGGATCTAATACATTTTCCTTTGTGCCCAAATGCAAAATTCTCAAACTGATCTCAAGAGAAAATTCCAAGCTGCCTAGTTTCAATGCAGCTTTAAAAAGACTCGGAATAATTCTTCTGTTTCACCAGTAAGAAAAAAAAAAAAATCAGCTTTTTACAAATTAAATCATGTTTTAAGGTTGCTAATTTGCTAATGTTGTCAATAAATAGCTATTATCTACTGTTGTAAAAAAAATATGGATAACCTGATATACTTCTCAAAATTTAGTACACATTCTTCATTAAAAACACCACACAAATACATGATCTCATATTCAGTCCCAAATTCTTGAAAATTTTAGTTAGCAGTCTATTAACCCAATAAAATAAACACAAAACATTATTTTTATAAGGAAATATTTTAATTTCAAAAATTCAGTGGATCATACAGGAAACATAATTTCTTAATTTTAATTTAATTTTATGAACTTTCCAAAACATGCTATATATACAAGGTAATTCTACATTTTCATTCTAACTACACTAACAAGAATCAAAAGAAGAAAAGAACACACCTTATTTAAAAGACCTTTGATTATTTAAGGTGATTTAAAAATCTTTTAAAAATAGGTAACACATAAAACAATATGTTGCTCTTCTATCTGTAAATGCCACAGTTTCATATTTTACATTTGTAGAAGCAGACGTCATTAGAGAGAGGCACCTTTTGGAGCTTCTCAGAGTGCCAGTGAGGTAGACTAAATACAAAATCTGCAGCAAGCTTCTTCACACATCACAGAACTTGGAAGGTGAAATACTGAGGTTTCTTTTAAGGTGAGCAAGAAGGTGAATGGATAATATAGGGGTTAAAAAACTGCTTCCTTCTTTACTTGAGCAAGCACAAGTGCCCAAAGTTGGTCAGCTGCTAACCAAATATGAGCAGCGAAGTGTGAAGTTCCATCACGAAAGCAACACTCCAGCATTTTTATGTCTGAAATGCATTAACATCAAAGTGAATAGCAAACACTGCAACTAAAAAGAACAGCCAAAAGGCAAATCCAGCATCTGGCCTGTGCTGGCCAAAGGCAGTGACTCAGCTCCAGTGACAGCACAGAGTAGAAGACAGATGCAAAATCTAGTATTCAATAGAATTGCTACTCTAGTGCAGAAGACCGATGAAGCTAACAAACATGGCTGAAAGAGGCCTCTTCTGCAGTCTTGACCATCTCCACACTGGCCAGCTGGATAGGGTGAATCCCCAGTCACAAGCACCACGTGATGGCTTTTCATGAATATGCTTCATGCATAAAGAAAATATAAGATTTCTTTGTCCAATACATTCAGTTAAAAGTAACATCAATTAAGGATTAATTTAGATTTGAGTTCTGTCTGTATTCAAATAACTGGAAACCTCATGTCATCTAAAATAACTTGTCCTCTGATGCTTAAGAATATCAGTGAACCAACAGAAAACCTTGACTGCTCAACCTCTTCCGTGTTACCTGTTTTATAAGACAGTTCGTGTTCTAATGTATATATGGGGAGGTCTAAAAGTCACACAATAATATACCAGTAAAATACATGAGGCTTTTTGCTAACTCAGAAAATGTAAATATTGAATGTAAATGAGGTAACACAAGATTGGCCAAGAGTAACTGACTACAGTGCAGGCCTAAATCTGTTGCCATTTTGGCTCCAGGAAAGATAAACAGTGCAGAAAACAGCTTGAAAAAGAAAACAAATTAAAGCTAGAATTATTCCTACCTTGTGGAACTGCAACTATTCAAAAGGCTGCATTTTCTGGACTTTTGCAATGAAATTACTATCTGGAATAGCAATGGAAAGTTGCTTAATTACATAAATTGTCACTGTTGGAATCCACTATTGGATTATGACAAATTCTCATAGTAAAGTTCTTACATACACACACCTTACAGGGGAAAAAAAAAAAAAAAGGCACTAAAAATACTTTTAAAATATTGGAATATTTCATTAAAGTTAAAAGTTGAAATGAAATGTTTATTTACTGCTCTTCCATTGTTTGATTATTAACTTACAGTCTCCTTATCTGTATGGTAACTATCCAGAAGACCACTCAAGAAAATGAGCATTTCAGTGGAAGTATTTTCCTCAAACAACCACATTGCTCTGAACAGAATAAAACAGGGTCTCTCCCACCCTCCTGTCCTGGCTGACACCATTGGTCCCAGGTACAGTGCAGGTGTTGGCATTGTTTTACCTCTGTGTGTTAATTCCTGCATGTCCTTCTGCTATATATATGGCCCATAAAAACATTTTCTACCAACCTTTTCATCACTCAATAATTTTATCATACTTTGAATAGAAACCAGAATACCAAAACTATTCTTATATACTTTTAACTCAATGAAATCTGACCAAAATACAGACTGGTTTCCATCTAGGTATGAGTGGGACAACCAACCAAACCAGGAGCTGCTCCAAGGCTCTTAGAGTTCACTCCACCCAGAGTCACCAGAGGGATTACAGCATTAAGTACCAGTATCAGATGTTAGCAGAGGTGGACATATTCTCCCTTGTTTAGGTTTCTTGTTGTGCTTTCTGCACAGCATCAGACAAGTAAGAATGAGGGTTTGTATTAAGTATTCACATGTCTGAACTGGCCAGTAATTCTAACGGGTACTTAGAACTTTTTACTCTCATTAGTTACATTTGGCCCACAAACATGCCATGTTGATGAAAGGAAGTTCACTTCCAAACATAATTCAGATAAGCCTATTTTAAAAATTTAACTTAGTGAGTAATTTACAAAAAACACATTTCAAATCCACAGAAAACTGCAACACACTTCACCTTCCTTTCAAAAGCAGGCAAGAAAATCTGTTCAATCTAAACGTAGTAAGGAGGAAATAACCATAAACTAGACCTCTGCATTAAGAATGGTGAGCAACTGCAAACCAAGCTGCATCTGCAGATGCAATGAAGTCAGTATGACTTTGCAGTATTTTAACCTTCCTTAGTAATTCCTGAGATTTAGGGCAATCTACTCAAGCAGAGAATAGTTGCTTCTTTTGTGATGGGATTGTAATTAAGATATTAAAGGTATTACAGAGGTATAACATTTTTAAGTACTGGCAAAAGCACCAAAGAAAATAAATGAAGTAAGATGCACCTATTGTCTCACATCATCTGAATGAAATGTTTGCTGTGCTATATACACAGCAGAGTTTGTGCAATTGTACTCAAAGCTGTGGCTGTAAAAGTGCCAAGCACACTCAGCACAGCTACAAAGAGATTGCAGCATTTTTTTTGTAAACAAATCAAATAAAATATGGCTGTAACAGTTTTCTGAAGTTTGCAGCAATCCATCAGAAGCTTTTACAATAAGAAATTATTAATGGGACCATATAAGGCTTTGCACTCAAGTCCACAAATTTCTAGCAAAAATGTGAAGGATTTTCTGGTTGTGTTAACAGAGACAGATATGGGGAAAAAAAGATAAAATTTCTCTGACCCTACAGTAACTGCTGAAAATATGTCATTAAAAGAATGTTCTCCTGTGCGTGTTCGTCCAGTGCAGACACACATCTCGTTAAAAAATGACCACTTACATCACTGGTATTTGTGCTTCTACTGCCTGAATAAAACCCCACGACCCACACAAGTACACAAAGAGGCTCTACATCACATGTATCTATAACTTCACAGTCCTTCATCTTCAAAAAATGTCTCATTAACTAAACTCAACTATTTTTTTCCCTGCCTTCAGTTTCCCCTCCTTACTCTATCTCTGGTACCTCTGCCTCAATCCTCCCACAAAGTGTCACAGGTGAGAGTGCAAAAGCCTTGAATTCCACAGCTATCCCTTGCTTCATGGAGTACATCCTGGTCTACAGCTTTTTCATTTACTCTCCACTACCTAACTAGTCTTCACTGAAAGGATACACATACGACAACTGAACCAACATATATATGTGTGTGTTTATAAATGTGTGTGTATATATATGCACAGGTGCAACATATCTGTGCTGTCCTACAGGAGTTATTACTTACATTTCAGTGGTTATACTAATATATATCACCTATCTCAGAAAAAAAAAAGGAAAAAAATGGCTCTTAAGGTACAACCAATTAAAGGTTAAGAATCTGTGCAATTAGTATGCTCCAAAAATAAAACTGACTGATGACTCAGAGATTATTTATTCTTGACTGACAAGGCCATTGTTACAAATTTCTACCTCAAAACTGACATCTACAATTTTTCATAAGCACAGCCCCAACATGTTCAACTTTGAGGGATTACGGAGAAGACTTGTGGAATGCCCAGTGTGTAGGTAGATTCATTAAATCTGTCATGGCTTTTTGCATAATTGTATCACATACCAGATGAGTATTTCCATGACATCCTATACAAGGATTAGAAATTACGGTGCTAACTGACCATTCCTAAACATAGGCTGCCTGTTTCAGCACAGGGATGCAAAACAGAACGTACATCAGAGCTATCTCCACAAGGCAATACTGAAATGAAAGAGATTTTGTCAGCTTCTAGGAAATCATAGGTGGGTATTAGGCTTTGCCATGGTCTAAAAAGGTATTTCTAGAGCTGCTATTTCTGCTTTTTAAGTGTTGTTCTTTACACTAACAAACCCATTAACAGATTGTGTTTGTCAACATGAGCTGAAAAAAAATGTTTTTTTCTCACACTCCACAATGAAACACTGCCCTCTGAAATGCTCTTCTTGGCACATGGTGTTAAGCTGAGTTCTGCCCTCAGCCTCCAGAGGCTCAGCAGGAGCTACCTCCCAAAACCATTTTTGTAAAGAGGATAAGCCTACTTTCCTAGACCTTGTTTTCACATAGAAGTTTAAAGAAAAATCCTGTTTAATTATTTATAATTATAATTTCTAACTCATCATAATGAATCCAAAAAGGAAGCTATAGAAAACTGAAGAGCTTTTATATTCATTAACAAAGTAATTATATGTTGTGGTTATTTGCTTAAACAAGCTGTTTTAGCTTACAGTGGTTACTCTTAGGAACCTGTGGGAGCCAAGTGCCAATACCACAATATTTGCCATACGGTGTATTAATCCACATGCCTAACAAATCAAAGGCTAAGGATGTCACACAGACCACAGCAATAATAATTTTACCTGCTAATGGTGTCAGCTTCTTTAATCACTTCAGTAAGATTTAGAGAGAACCCAATGTAACAGGAAAGGGCACAGCAAGAAGTTACGATAGCTGATGCAACTCTGCAAGAGCACGTGCATGTGAACGAATTGCTGTATGAAAAGGAAGCTGAGGGAAGTTCTCAGTTGTCTCTGACATTTTGGGTCAGAGAGCTTTGCAACAGAAACAGAATTTTGAATCCAGCATTATCAAGGATGGTAAATACTTGAGGAAAGGTCATTTCTGATCAAAGCCAGCACATACCTATAGGGTCAACACTGTGCTGAGGCCTCCTTTACAGTCAGAGCACAGCAAAACTCAATGATAAAGTGCTGACATGACAGACCATGTTCTTGAGATGCTATTCATAATGCAGCAGGCTGCTTTTCACATTGAGGGTGGAGCAACTAATACATAAAGCAGCAACAAACATTAAAGCATTAAAACTCCTAGAATTAATAGGTTTCTGCTCCTTAGAATATGATTATTTTTTTTTGGTCCTTCTAAAATGGGGTAAATGATGTCTTCACCTTGACAGGAGACTGAAATCCAAATAAAAGGATTACCCAAAGGATTATGTAACATAAAGTTAAGACTGCAACATTCACAATTCCAGTATGATTCATCATGGAAGACAGTAAGAGAAGGATGCATTATAAACTACCTTTAAACTGTCTTTGCAATCTGATTCAGCCAAATATAGTGATTAACGCAGCCTATCCTCTAAATGTAACATCAAGTAAAATATTCCAGGTTTACATTTTTCTGTGTATATTTTAAAGTAAAGGGAAATAGATGCTAGATATAAAGCAAAAGCAAATATACAGTGTAGAAGTCTAGTATTGTTATATTTTATTAAAATATTTGCTTGTTTTCTCAAACCCTTTATGCAGTTTTTCTACCATAAGTATGTATCTTATCTTACTCTCTCCTCCTCCACCTCCTATTGCTCTTTTTGCTCTTAGGTCTTCACCAAACTAGAGCTGCCGCTTTGGTAGATCCCTTCTCAAAGAGAAAAAGCACCAATTTGTGAATGGCTTGTGACTACTGGCAAGACCAAGTCAACAGTGAATATAAAACAAAACTCTAGCACACAAAGGACTCAACTGTGGCACTGATGTTGGTGCTTTTCTGTAAGGTCTCACCAAGAACAGCATACGGGACTAGGAACAAGATCTTGTTCTGCCACTTCTACCCCCAAAAGACCACAATCACTTCACTTTTGTATGCTCTGTGCATCCAAGTAAAATGGTTGTTACATTTGTGGTGCCGTCTTCTTCTCCATGCCATCACCTTTTTTATATTTGTGTGCCAACCATCACCTCACTGTCTTGAGTGAAGTAATTTGAAAGTTAACAGTTCAAAAAATAACACAAAAGATAATTAAACCTACAATATATTGCACTTCATTAAACCATCCAATGTTGCTTACATAACAAGAACTATTTCAAGAATATTTAATCATTTATTCTAATACCAGATTGACACTAGCGTCCATTAATTTAAGATATACTTCATTTTTCTTCATTACTTCATCCACTAGACAAGTAAAAGCATAAAAAACGGAGCTGCTAAAGAATTTTATATCCGTACTTCCAACATTCCATATTTTTATTCTGTTCTGTTACTGTCATAAATCTGTAAAGAAACAAAGCTTTGGAATATTTGTTTCTTTGCCTGAGGCAGAAATTACTCATCACTTAAGTTATCATGAAATGTTCCAATGATGGTACATTTGATCAAGTGGAATAGAGCCAAAGACTTGATGTACCCTTTCCTTGAAGCATCTTCCAAGTATAAACACAACTATCAGTTCCAGATAGGCATAACTGAAGTTACTACTCCTTCCTTTAGAACATCTGATCATGGCCCTGCCAACATTGAATGTTCTAGCCCTACCCTGTCCACTAGAATACTTTTAGCTTTTTGCTATACAGTGCTGGGGTAAGAAATCAAAAGGCAAAATCACCTCAGCTAAAAAAACCTACCATGAAAAGAAGCTCTAATATAGGATCAGTTATCTGGATATCTCTCTCTACAATTTTGAAGCTGAAAATAACGCAAGAAATTAAGAACTGAAATAAAAGCTCCAATTTCTTATGTTGTTATGAACATTATACACCCTGATAAACAGTATTCACAAATTTAAAACCAAATCTATTATTCTTCTCTATGAAAAAGCTCCGTTATAAATGGAATCTTCCAGGTAGTCCACACCTATTCATCAGTTCAACTCTCTTTTTTATCTACTTGCTGCGTATGTTTTACAGCACCATCTTCATAATCCTCAGCAGTAGATTGAGCCATCATGTTGACCTGTTTGAACAAGCTGACAAGAGAAATGGTATTTAAAATGCCTGTCATGGACCATCAGGGAGACTAGTCTCCCCTTTTTCCAAGTGTTTGGAGACTGTAAAGTGCAACTGCCACTTCCAGTCAGAACAGGTTTGTGACATCAGGGAGCTCAAAGTGGCATGCCAGAAAGTGAAGAACAGAGCAAGGCAGTGATCAGGCCAGTACTCATCATCATTTTACTATTCACTGCAACTGAGTAATTAACTCAGTATTCCCCTTAAAAACAAAACCCAGCCAAACCACACCCCAAGATACACTAACTACTACATCAGAAAGAGAAGTTGTGTGCAATACATTTCTCTTTATTGATGTAATTACTAAATATGGGAGGTTAGTAAAATGTAAAATCAAAGTGACATTCTACAGCAAACAAACAGGTAAGAAACAAATACCTATGTCTTGCACTATTTCCCCTGCAGACCTGTATCTATTAAATTGTATTTTAACAGTGGAAGAATGTTGAACTAGCTCTGTTTGAGCTGCCATTTCACCATTAGAGGGATATTGGTTCCTAAATTTGTATGTTTTAGTGTGCTACCATATCAGAACAAATGCAAGATTCATCATTTTATTTACAAAAGGAATCTTAGTATCCCACCCAACTAAGCTGGCATGCCCATGTTAAATACCAGAGCTTTAATTCACAACTCAGGAACAGTCAGAGCCCATTGGGTCACATTTTAAAAGCAGACTGACAGCAACCAAATCTCACTCTTCACTAACACCAGTCAGTGGTCTACCATATCCAAAAAGGCACTGGTGTTACTGACGCAATCAAGAAAAGCTTTCCCATCACAACAGCCACTCTGACTACTGTCGCTCTGTCTTGCCTGAAAGCCCCTGGAGAGAAGCCAGAGCTAAGGAATGCCAAGTTTGCGTTATCTTGCCTCCTCAAGCCAGAAGAGTGTGCATGACTCACTGCCTGTGCTCCACACTGCGGATACTGGGAACATTCTGCAGTGTCCTAAGCTCTACAGTCACACAGATAAATTAGGACTTTCAGTTGCAGTGACACTAACTATTCCAATTTGAAATATCTTATTTATCTTGAAATAAGAATGTTTTTCACTTTGACCATTTGCCTGTCTGATGAACTGAAAGGCCACAAGAGCCAATTATTACAGAAATAGTTTAGCTCTACTATACCACAGCAGAATACTTAAGAATTTAATTATGTAATAAGAAAAACTGCATCCTAATTTAGATGATTTAATAAATGCTTTAAAACAGAAACATTGACAAAACTTTAAAAAATGGGAAAAACTTCACCACACACTGGAACACGTCTTTCTGAACTGCAACAAAAGGTCGCAGTATGCGTGGAGCTACAGGAATGGGGCTGCTCTCCAGGAATAAACTACCAATGTCAGAAATGCCAGCAGTTCCTGAAAGCCTGCAAGTATCACCTGGCCATTACAGTATAAATACCATTTCTATGCATGACAACTGTCATGACAGAATTTTAGGATAATCAATCTAAGCTCAATCTATTTCACACATGAGACAAATAAGCTGAGAGAAATCCTGGGTCCTTTGCACTACTCAGAGAAAGACAACTTTAGTATATCTTGGTGTTCAAGATCACCTTCAAAAACTGCAAAAAAACCCAAAGGTCTATGTAATAGTATAGCCAGTTCAAATATATTACACTTGTACCTATCTGTCACCGAAAGAGGGTCATTGAAATCAACACTGTCATTTCATGGGTCTTGTTTCTTAGTCTAAGAGATACATGGAAAAGACAAATCCTTTTCACACTGTGATCTACCACACAAAAGAAACAGATGACTTCCTAAGGAACAGATATCACATACATAGCAAACCCACCAAAGAGAAAATAGTGCCATTAAGTACTTGTTCATTGGAAGAAGCTGACACACTTATGAAGATTGACAGTGCTGCAAAGGTGCTGCAAAGCCACAGATGCTGCTTGCATTGCCTTTTCTGAACTAGAGGAGCCAACTGCTAGAGCCAGGACAAACAGAGCACACAATGCTCAAATACATCATCTTTACATCTGCAATGCTACAAACCCAGTCTTTGAAGCCACATCAGAGATGACGGTGCAGCAGTTCTAGAATGATGTAAAACACAGATCACTTAAAGAACACTATCAAACTTGACATGCACACACACACAAAAAAGTAAAGTAAAAATTATTATCCCAATGCTGCATTGTTACGTCTTAAGAAAAGTATTTTAGTCACAATTATTTATGTACCAGGATGGAAAACAGTGGTTTTCCATATATGGCTTCGTCTTAGTATAGACAATCAAATTACTGCTCTTACCATGCTCTTACCTGCTGATCAACTTTGTTCCATTATTTAGTCATTTGTCATTCAGAACAAAGAATTTCCATTCTCAATTTCAAAAGTTAAAACCTTCAACACCAAGTTTGCCTGCAGTACCTTAACTGAAATCCTGCACAAATGTCTTAGTATCGTATCAATAAAACTATTACTCCAAAATAAATTATTTAAAAAATCAGATCAGCTGCAGCAGTGTAAGAATCCACAAACTGCATCTTTAAAACAATTATTTTGACTAGACTTCATATTGCATATAATCCTCTCCTTGTTTTCTTCCTATTTGAACATAACTTTGTTTATTAATTGCATTATCCTGGAAAATACAATGAGCTGGAATTATGAAAAAAGTCTATTCCTTAATCCACTTAATTCCTTAATCCATATAAATTAACAACAGCATGATTTATCTTGGAAAAATGTGTGCTATTTAAGCAAAGAAACCCAATCTTAGACCATTAAAGATGATGCATATAAGATTCACCGCTGGCCACAGCACATCACACTTCTTCATCACCATTCTGGCCATCAGAGTTTATATGTGATGTTACTGACAGAAATTCAGAAGCCACCTGGCTGTCGTTCCATTTCTCTCCCTTTCAACCACCTCACCAAGCTCATCTTCTTGGTAGGCTTTGCAAGCTTTCTTTTCTCCAGCCTCAAAAATGTGAGGCAAAACATCTCTACACCTATTAGATAATGCAAATTTTAAAAAGCAACCCTCAAACCACATTATATTAAAGAAGAGTTCATACAGTAAAATCATTTGTAACCTTTTCTTTCCTTGACATTGACCCAGCCAACAGGACTACTACTGCAATTACAGCTTTCTGAAAGTGCTGTTGTTTCCTTCCTCAATGCACACACTTAGCTCACAGCACAGGTTTACCCTAGTCACCAGGGCTCACACTTGGGTGTGTTTGACAAAGTCTTGCAGTTCAGCCTGCTCTAAATTCAGAGATTTGGAGAGAGAAACAAAGCACGGTTCTCAAGTTGAAGCCAACATATTTATACTAGAAAGAAAGTACACATTTACACATTTTCAAGAACTATTGGAACAACTTGATTTGTGTTCAGTTTGTCAGGTTTTGCAAAAACGGGAAGACATAGGTGATGCAGAAAGGTAGGCTGACAAACACTGGGTTTGCTGTTTCTTTTTTCTTAATTGAGTTAGATCACGTTCCACCGTTGGTGCCAGCAGTCTGTCCACACCAGGCAGTGTCCTATTTCTCCACCACCACATTTCCAGAGAGATTCCTAACCATCAGAGATTCACAGAAAACACAGGTCTAGTACCAAGCAGAATACACTGATTATAGTAAGTACAATGAGAAGTTCCTGAAGAACTTCCATACTTCCAGACTGAACCTGATTTCCAGACCTAGGACCAAGAACAAGCTTGTCCTTTAACTCAGACTGCCAGGGCTTATAGAGAGAGAGCAAGAAAGAAAGGAGCATGACACATGATGTGTGAGTATAAACACTTTGCTGGGGCTATATCAATGCTTCCAAATCAAGACAGTGGAAATAGACCTGCTCAATTGGCAGTGCAATCTGTGTTTTTATCTCTGGGATTCTGACACAACAGTACTTACAATGCTGGCATTTCTGACTTCTGGCCACAGCAGGTGCTTTTACAGACTTTCGGGAGTTACTGTCCACTGCTGAACTGCATGTGATGCTATAGGCTGGATTAAATAATTCAGGTGGTTTCTTCTGCTTCTGTACTGTTTCTAAATTCAGTTGATGTAAGCAAAGAGTAGAATTACTGCTAAAAACTATATTGCAGACTCATTGGATTGTTGCAAGAACTGTAAGTGCAGGCATTCCTCTTATGTTATATAGCAGTCTGAGCAAGATCATCACCTCTTCCTATACTCTTAAAAATTTCCTAATGCATATAGAAAGTGCAGACCTGTTCTGAAAGTTGGCTGTAAAAATGTTGTATGTTTCAATTGGTTTCAAATATAAAAACTCGCTCTGTAGTTATTTAAAAAATTACATGTCTTTTGAACTGTGCTACACATTCAAACTCTGTAACTGAGATTCAGTTGGTACCTCTCAGTGACGACATGTGCTACTAAATATCTCATCTTATTTTGTTCTGTATTTGTATTACATCTGCCACGGCAAAAAAAGTTTTATGAAATATTAGAAATATATCAGTGAAGTCAAGAGTGATTACTCAATAACCATATATCTCTGAGGAGTTAAGTAAGATGGCTATACTCTGACTTCAACATCACAGTGACTCATCAATCCACTCGAATAGCATAGATATTTATGACAAGGCACTCCAACATATGAATACAAGCAAATAAATAAACCACCCCAGAGCACTCCTTCCCAAGCACATTAATAGCAGACAAAGAAAATGTTTCAGGAATATTATTTTAATCTAATAAAAATAACAATACATAGGCATCTTCTGGAATATGTGGGATCAGAAGACAAGCTAGGAAGATTATACAGGCTGCAGGTAAAGGAAATAAACATAAGAGAGAAAAAAGCTCTACAATTAAACAATTATATGTATTTTTTTAAGATTATTATGATGAGAAGTACTTTAAATATTATCATTAATGTATTGTTTAAAATACAATAAATTCTAGGTCATCAGATACAGTTTACTAAACAACCTCCAAAATATATAGCTTTGCAATGTACAAAGTAACCAATTTTTGTATTAAAGCGTAAATAAACATTTTTTGCTTTTTTTCCTATTTTTTACTCAATAGACAAAAACAATGAATCTTTATATATGCATCTGATAAAAGAGATTTTGACTCCAAGGTAAAAAGAAAAAACACTTAAGTAAAACTTACTCTGTTCCCTAAATGTTAGGGAAATTAAGCTAGGTCTCTCTGCTTTTTATTTATAATATTGATATAATGATAGTAAGAATCTACAATTACACTTTAAAAATGCGCTATTCTTTATAATAAAAAATAAAGAAACAGAGATGCTTTATCCTGAGGACAGTGTACCCAAACATATAATCTTTCCATTTTAGTTAGTTTTAAGTTAGAAAGTAAAGGGTTTTTTTTCCAAAGCGGAATCCTAAAAATAACCTTCTAAATCTGTATTTAGCCTTAATTTAGGCTTGAAGTTCAAAACAAAAATTCCCAGTAGTAGACTCAAAGCTCTTACAATAAATCTGCTCAGAACTGTTCAGTGGGGCAACTATTTTATATGCCTAGCTACTGCAATTGCTTCAAGTTTATAAACACTTCAGCAAAAAGGGAACTCAAGTCAAGCACAGACTCTTTAAAAGAAAAAGACAAGTCCTTTGAAGTGCGATGCTCTGAAGACTAAATTAGAGGGACAGGACAAGGCAACATGTACTGGTACTTTTATGTACCAGGTTCATTATGTTCTGCTACTTTGGTACTTGATGATTGTATAAGATGCCAAGACAATCAGAAATTCACCTTGCTATCAAAACATCATGCAATTGTATGAACATATGTTGGTCAGATAATAACATAACTAGGATGTGAATAGAGATGGGACTCCATGAAAGTCTCAAATAAGTTCAAAGAAGGGAGATGAGTTTTGCTGCAGCAAGCATTAGAGCTCTGTAAGAAAAAGCCAGTGCACCCTGGTGGCTACCTCAATGCCACAGGCACCAGCCCTCTGCTGGAAGTGTGACTCTTGGCAGCAGCAACTACAATGAAAGTAGCTGACAGAGCAGAGTGCTACAACGACCAGTGAAAACTAGATTTTAATATATTAGGACACACATCAATCTAAGAGATTTTGTTGATCCCATCAAAACATGCTACTGGATGGGACCAAAAAAAAAAAAAAAAAAGCTGTAAAGATTACATCATCCATAATGAAATTATGTAGCGGAAAAGCAGTTCAAGGAGAACACAAGTACTTCTGCACTGACAAGGAATGTCTTTCTTTAAGAACTGAAAAAACTATCATGTAAGTGGCAGAATAAACTGGCTCTTAATGAGACCTCAGGTAATAAACAAACAAATGCATACTCCTCTCTCAGGAAAAACACTGAAAGAAAATTACAATTTAGTTTCTTGCTGTGGCTCTCTACTCACAGCTTAGCTTTTACTTTGAAAGATTCCCATGTATTATAACTCTTTATTGGCTAAAGAAAACAGTCAAGATCTAAACTTCTGAATTTATTATAAAGCTCAAACATTCTGAACAGATGAACAAATACTTCGTACAGTACATAAGCTATCCAAGAATTCAAATTACATGAGTATAGAACAAGGAAAATAAGGTGGATTAATAGCAGGAAAGTAGCTACAGCATCCCACTATGGATTTAGAGACGTGAGCCCTTGGTCTGGACGGGTGCCAAGGCCTCCCCACAGTTATCCTAGCTGTAAATAGGTAGCTCTTCATGCAAGCTGAGAAGAAAAAAGGCAGACAGATGTGATACTAGCCATATTGCTCCCTTGTGTGCTGTTGGCCGCAAAATACAAGTGTGCTTTAACCACACAAGACCAATAAGCCACCTGCACCCAGAAGGGCACTTTGGCAGGTTTTGTATTAGGGAAACAAACACAAACATAAAAGCATCAATAAGTCTGTTCATTTATTTTTAATTCAAAAAACAAAAACAACAACCAAAAAAAATCGCACAAAAAACCCCAACAATAACCTGAAATACAGATTTTTCAGCAAAGTTAAAAACTCTCATTAAGAAATACAGTTTTAACATATGAATTACCAAATGCTTTAAAGTGTTTCCTATTTTTATCCCTTTATACTGCTTCTTCAGCATTTCCCACATTCTGTCCCTTTTTCTTTTTTTAAATGGCTTCATTCTGTTTAAATGCTTCTTCCACACTGACACTTTTCCACTTCAATTTTTCCATTGCTCTGTTCCCGAGTCCAAAATGCAGAGCATTCCCACAGGATTTCTTTCCTTTTTCATGCTGCTATTTAGATTTCTTTTTCTACTCCTCTGTTTACTCTGTGCCTTTGCTTATTTCCTACCACTTCAGCAGAAAAGAGTCCAAGCAAAGATAAAAAGGAAATGGGAAGCAATGACACTCCTGCGCTACTCCACTGTTTTGCGTGTGGAATCCTGCCACTTCTGACAGAACGGTCCAACTGGCATCACAGCAATGCCTGTGGTATTTGACAAGGATGTTATGATGCTCGAGCAACCATTCCTAATTGTCTTCTGGGATGCTGAGCAAACAGGATGGGTTTTTTGCTGGTCTGTATGAAGGTCACACTAGCACAGTGGCAGCAAACACAAGTTATGCTACAGCAAGCAAGGTACTGAAAAAAAAACAGATGAGGCAGCCCTGGATGCAGTAACGTGTCAATAGCATATAAAGCACAATCTACTCTGTAACTACAGTCATGTAAGACAATTTGTACAACAGTTGTCATACAAGACTACAACAACTGCTATGCCAGAGACATTGTTATTCTAGCCTCATGCTGAAAGCAAATTTGAATGTTTCTCCTGATTCGAAGAATTAAATGTATATTTTAAACCTTTTTTTATGTAACAGCATCCTACGAGATACAGATCGACAACAATAGTTTGGCAGGACAATATTAACATATTTTGCAATTGGGAAGAAAAATTTTCAGAAAGTAAATCTGTGCTGAAGCAAATAAAGACAGAAGCTTTAAGAGCAGGAGCTAGTGCCTCAAAGTTCCTCCAGAAGGTTCATCTCAGTATATGAATATTTTGCATCTTAAGAGATACACACCATATGCTGGGATGGCTTTTCTTAACTAGAAAAGTCTGCCTTATATTTTTGGAACAGTCAAGTTTTTCCTTGGGCATGTTTATTGACATGTTTCATAAACCTCGAATTCTTAACTGAAAAAAGAACCTACTTTGTATAAACAGTGGAAATTTTTTTAGTTCAGCGACCAAAAGGAGAAGGAATGAAAGAAAGAAGACATTTCATGTAACTCGAGGAAAAAGGTCCATTCCAATATCAATACAAACCAAAAATGATAATTTCATTGCAAACACATTCAAACTGAATTTCAGCTTTCCAAATTTTTGTCCAGCTTTCCTTTTATGGAAAGTACTTGCTAAATTTAATCCAGGTTCACTAACAAAGGTACAAAACTGCAGCTTTTTTCAGAGCATAACGAACTAAGGAACTACACTTCTAACCTAACAGAATCAAAAATCCTCGTGTGGAGGGTCCAAGTACTGCCACTTTATTCTCTGCCTGTCCCACCAGAGGTACAGATACACCAAAACGGCTCCAGTTTTCTTCTCACCTGGAGAGCCACGTGACAGATGCCATGCAGAAACTTAAGGTGGATCCTTTAACATCCTACCAGAAAAGAGGGAAAATAGCCCACATTTTTCTTTTGTGTTTAGTGCTTTCACTTTAGTCTCCACCCTGTAATATATAAAGGTTTCTCCAACCTACAGGAGCCAGCCCATGTTACTGGATGCATTATCTCTCTTCCCTGAATTTGTTCAAACCTACACACACTATGATACCAACTTTAAGGAAGTGACTGGACCAACCAGGGAGGGAAAGACGTGTCTTGAGCTGTCAGAGATGCTTCCCAGCCTGCCAGTGCCCAAGGAAGCACCAGTAAGAGCAGCATGTTGTGCTCCCTGCTCTGAGCTACTGCCACAGGCAGGATACAGCGCCCAGCAGACGTATCATCCCACAGCCATCCTGTGCTCATCTTTAACATGGAGGAAAGTAAAAAAAGGGAACAAAAAATATTTTCAAAGCCATTAGCAGTACTTCTCTAAGGATGCTGTCTTAACTATCACCCTATTTTTCCCCATGGATTATCCCAGTTCCCAAAGCCTGAGGACAGCTTCCATTAAACAGAGTAAAGGATATGACTTTAGCAATTTCTGCTGGACTTAGCCACAACTGGTCACAAAGCTTCATTAAAGCATTTGTTTAGCTAAATTTGCAGGTATTTGCAACTATTTTTGGCCAAAAAACTTCCTTAGCCTGTACTGCTTCCAGAATGGTTGGTTGTTTCTTACAAGTGTTTTAACAATTCAGACATTTTTCCCTGTCCAAGGAAAGCACTCCAGTTCCCTAACATAAGAGAGCAGGTTTTACCACTGAGAACAGTTAAACAACAAAGACAATCTGAGAGGCCCAGGTCACAGATCACTGCATATCAAGATGTTCTGCATCCTGAAACGCTCTCACTAGCACTTAATACACCGACAAGCTAAGCAATATCCTGCCACTATCACTCAGGGGCTTTCAACGTTCCTAAAATGTATTCAGAGGCACAATGACATTATTCTTCTTTAAGCCTGAAGAGGCTACAGGAGTCATATTTCTCTATTATAAATTATTAGGCTTTCTGAAATGTTAATAAACAAGTGACACTGGTGGACTGTATTGAGGGGATAAATAACAAGAAAATTAAAGTAAGACTTGTCCATACTACTACTACTGTTAACAGTGTGCTAGTTTTCTGAGAAACTATATGAGTAAATTATTAATCAAAACATTTCTTGTGCTATTTTTGGTGTTATGAAGAAAAAAAAAAGCAAAACAACTTAATGTGTTTTTCTGTATTTGCATTCTGTTTTCAATTTGGAGCTAATTTTTGGAAGACACTTCTGCTTGTACAAATATTTATGTACAAGTCTTGAATTTTACAGCACACGTAGCCCTTCATCTCTTTCAGTGGAGGACACTGCTTGAGCACTCCAAACTGCAGGGCAGGGATATTAAAGACTCATAGGCTCCTGAAGCACTTGCGTATTCACACTGATATTCAATAATCCAAATAATGTTTAAGTACCATTAGAAATAGAAAGATAGGAGGATACTCGAAATAAATAAATAAATAAATGGATGCACCACATAAACTAGAGCATATTTTCTAAAGCTGTATTGTTTTCATATCAAAGAGTATAAGCAAAATTTCGTATCGCACACTAGCACCGAAATGAACAGCATTCTCTGGACATTCTGGACTGACATACATTCAACAGAGAAAGCATACATGCTCTCTTGTACTCAGATTAAAGGGTGACCTAAATTAATGCTAGGTTAAATATAACAAAAAGACCTCCAGCAGTAAGCAGCTGAACATAAATCTCCTTTTTCCATTACTGCTGTCATGATTTCTCAGGAGGAAGAAGCACAATATTCACCTACAATTCTATTAGGACCGATTCTCAACCTGAAGGGCAGGGCTTTATTACCCTTAGTATATACTCATGTTCAAGGTAGGACATGAAACATTTTCTTGCCTGATGACATCAGATTTCACCTGGTATCATTAAATGCCCCCAGTTGCCAGGACCCAATCCCACACCTCCACCCCTGCTGTTAACAACCTCCAGAGATTTCAGCAGGGATCTTGGCCAGAGCCAAGACATGCTGGCCATCACAGGCTCTGATCAAACCAGGGCTCATTAACAATCTCTCCTCTGTCTGCTCACTGATTTTGACAAACCAGGGAGGACCATCCCCACTGTGGGAGCTTCTTATTCTCATGTGAGATGCTGATAAATTTGGATTTTCAAGAGCAAGATTCAACAAAATATGGACAGGATTCTAATTATAAATTTATATTAATTAAACTGGTGACCAAAATACAAGTGTCCTCTTCCCTCTCCAGGGGAATCACATGAACAGAACTGCTATGTACCACTGCTGAAGCAAAAAGTGGGAGAGGGTCTTGCTTTATATTTTTCTGGCCTTTAAGACCTAAACAGTTTGTGTCAGCAATTGCAATTCAAACCATCAGCTTTTTCTGAACTTCCAATATGCCATATAACCCATGGTTTGAAGTTCAGCATCTCCTTTCTAAGCTTCTCTTACTGTTGCCTACTGATTTCATGGCTACTGAGAAATCTCCTAACATTATCTGGTAGGAACGTCTAGGCATAAGAATAGTCCTGAAAAGTGTATTGCATGCAAGAGTAATGCCAAAGTATAAATTATAAAATACTACTATATTAAAAACCATAAAAGATCCAGCAAAAATCAAAATACAAATAAAATTTCTCTCCCTGCTCCTTGTTACCATTCACAAGTTATGAACTCAGGTTATATGCAGGGCAACTCAGTATCTGTAAATTCACTAGAATAAAGCTATTGGGCTGCATTTACTCTGAGTCATGTGTCATTTAGACAGTGAAAATATATTGTGATATATTTATTTATAAATATACATTATTTCAAAAAAAATAATATGTATTACTGGCCATAATAGTGTTGATTTTATAAATAAATATACCTCCAGAAAGTTATATGAGAGGACTGAATTACAGAGAATCATCCAAGTTCTACTCAAAAGTGAGACCTAGTCAGTGTTTTTCAGCTGAAACTTTTCATTAATTTGCATATTGTCATTAAATGAAAAAGACTTAGCCGCCACTTTTTTTTTTTTTTAAGGCACTTTAGGACAATTTCATACCCAACATCATAAAATACTTTGTTAACCTTAATACTTATCTCCCTATCAACTTGAAATTTCTGTTACAATTTTTTGTTCCTTATTTTGGAGGAAAGATCACACCAACTGTGAGGACAAGTGTAATTTTCTTAAGTAACTCATTTTATTTTTGCAACATTCCTTAGTCCTTGACAATAGCTGGTAAGTCAGCATGTAGCCAAATATGTGTCAGCAACCTCAGCCAAGATGCCCAGAGCCATTTACACAGAAGAGAACCTCCCCTGCTGTACGCAATACCTGTGCCAAAATTAATCAACATCAGATAATAGCAGTAAAGTAATTCTAGAAAGACTACCAAGCAAATATACTAAGGAAGAAAAAAGGACTTGTAAGGTTAATCGTATCAATGCTACATAGTGACAACTAACAAGTGTTTGGGGACAGCTTCCCAACTATAAAGATTCTAAAAGGCAGATTAAAAAGAAGGGGCAGGGGGCCGAAACACTTTAGATATTCAGTTGGAAATTGCAGTGTTCTGGAAAGAAAATACGACGTTCATCCTTATTTTCTCTGATTTTTAAGAAGCATCCAGAAGCAGTAAAAGTGCACCTACTATGTGAGGAAGGGCTTCATCCATGCATTTGGGAAAGTTAGAAAATTTAGTTCCCTCGCTTGTTTGTTTGTTTTTGAACTCTCTACAGCTGTGCAGGGTCTGGTCTCCAGTTTTACACCACTCTAGCAAGACCCTCAGAAAGACCACAGGCAACTGTGACAAATGAATGCTATAAGCTTTAAGTCTACTGTCCATTCCTTTCAAATGTTTATGTTTTAGTCATTGAAACTATTTGCAAAATGTCACATTATCTCTTAAATCTATTAATAGCACTGAAAATAGTTTGCTTATTTTTTACTTTCTGCCATTTACTTTCTCCTTTATGCATTTCTGTTTAACACTGACTTTGCCTCTTATAGTTCGACAGTTTAATAAGACAAAGAGGAAAACATGGGTTTGGGAGCAGAAGGAACCAGAACATGGTACCAAAGGTACTGAAGCATGCAGAATTTTAATTACAGTAAAAAAAATACTGAAATATGTTGCTCAGCTTGCTCCAAGATTGCTAACCAAAGAATATAGCTACAGAGGTTTATAGATTTAGCACAGTTACAGTCTCTGCCCGAAGGGGATGATGCCTGGCTGTCCCACACGTGCTCACACTGCAGATGACTGTCTGCTAGAATCTGGCACAACCCATATGGGAAAATATTCTGTCTCTGCTTAAAGTTTCTGACCCTGCATTCTGAACAGCTGAGGTTGTTTGCTAAACTGAGTTCTCTGCATACCCTTTTTTTTTTCTTTGAGATACACATTCCCCATTTTTATTTATGCAGGTCTTTCATAGATCACCAAGTGAAACTTCATACCACATAGTCCCTCAATCCCTGTAAGCCACTGCTAACAAGTGAGGTTGCTCTGATGTTCAGGCAAACTTTGCAGAAGCAGTAAAAGCAAACATCATGGAAGAAACTTCAACGAAATTCTAATACCATAGAATGATTTGGGTTGGAAGGGACCTTAAGGATCATCTGGTTCCAAACCCCCTGCATAGATATGGACAACTCCCTCTAGGCCAGGTTACTCAAAGCCCCAGCCAACCTGCCCCTGAGCACTTCCAGGGTTGCAGCCCTCTGTCAGTGTCTTCCCACCCTCACAGTAAAGAATTTTCTCCTGATATCTAACCTAAATCTACCCTCTTCCAGCTTAAAAGCATCCCCCCTTGTCCTATCACTACTTATGCCTGTAAAAATTTTCTCCAGATTTCTTGTAGGCCCCCCATCTTCTTATACCTTAGATTAATGGTGCTCCATTGTAATTTATTTCTGTCTTTTTCACCTGGTAGAGCAAATGCTGTTGTCTCCTGAGTTCTTCTCATATGCACACATGCCCTTATTAGCAAAACAAAAACAATGAGAAAAAATCTAAACTAACATTTGCTATTTTTCACTTTTGACCTGTTGTGTTGCCTTTGATTATGCCACTTTTTTGCTGCTCTTGATAAATCTATGGAAATACAAATACAAAGTTCATATTTGGTTCAGCTAATAAAAATATTTTCTCTATTCAAATCTACAGTATTTTCAAAAGATGTGTATAGGGATCTCTAGAAGATCATCACAGCAACAAACAAAATTTAAAAAATGTATATGTGTTTGCTTGCTGCCAATATATTACTAGAAAACCACTGTTCAGGGATATATAAATTGTAACACTTCATAAAAAGTAAACTAAAGAACAAACCCTCAACAGACAACAAACCAATGCTTAAACACTGACAAATTTCAGTGACTACAAAGATAACACAAGCCATCACATTATTGAATGAGGAGAAAACTAGCCCATGATAGAGATCATTCCAGTTTCTTATGAAGTTTAATTTCCTCAGATAAAACATTTATCCTCCTCACTTGAGGTACTTGAACAAAGGCTTTAAAAATGCACCACACTTCCATCATTATTTGAGTGTTTAGCTTGTAAACACAAGCAGCAGTTGGCAATAAGAATAAAATTACAAGCTGTAACTATGCATTATACAAAATATTAAAAAATATTAGCTGCCTGGGAAGTGCACAAAAGTCAGAGATGCCCAGACACCTCACACTTCCTCATTTATCCTTTAATGGAAAAAATTGACATTAGCTGAAAAAGTATTGATTTTCTGTGATGCCACCTGTGGGAGTCTAGAGAAGTGAAAGTAATTTTTGCAGCATATGGAGATTGCTTAAAAAGAAAAACTTCAGAGAGTTCTGCTTGAATTACTTTCTGGATCTCACAATACACATACATATTTTGTTCTGTTCAGACTTGTCCTTTGAAATGAGAAACTCACATTTGGAAGTTATACCATTATCTTTAAGTCTGCTTCAGCATGGCTGAGAAGTAAAACCCACCTTGCCAGAATCACCAAGATGAAGTGCAAAACTATGTCATTTGCTGCCATTAAAAAGTGGCATCTTACACTGCTCATAGACATAAGGCCCATTAGGAAAATATTTTCCTTGGTATGCTTAACACTGAGGTCCCAGGCACTTTGTTCTCCAAGGTTTCTTCCTTTCATACTCCCCAGCCCCTGCTGAAGCTCTCCTGAGATGGCAAAGGACCCTCAGGAGAAGCATGGAAGCCTGCATCAGCCAGGATGCAGGAGAGGCAGCTGGAGGGAGAGGCACCAGCAGCCTGGACATGCCTGTGTCACCAGGAGGGAGTGATGAGCCTGGGCACAGGACCGAAATCAGAGGCATGTGTTAGTGGGTAGGCAGGGACCCGCAGAACGATAAAGAGGGCAAGAGCTGAGAAAGCACATATCGGTGCTGGAAACCCAAAGATGTAGTTAACACACCCCTGGTGCTCTTGTCTTCAGAAAAAAAAAAAACCAAAACAAACAAAAAAAAACAGTTTAAAATTTAGTTTGCACTCATTACAAGAAAATAAATTTCATCTACAGACAAATGCATCAAACATTGGTGGTTTTTTCAGTGTTATATCACACAGCTATGACACATTTTTTGTGGCAAACTGGCCAAGAGCCAGCCCAGGAAGGAGAACTACATGTTCCTCAAGATATCTGTGGCCTAAAAGCAGCTTGTTCCCATCAGCTTTCAACATAGGAATGCTGCCAGAGATGTTAAAGTATGAAATGAATAAAGCGGCCATGTGCTTCACAAGCATGTTCTGCATTTCTTAGCACTGAGCACAGTGTCCACAATCATACCACAAAGAAAAGAAGGAAAAAGATAGAAAGTTTACCAATGAACACATGCAGTAGCATCAAGAAATAATACTTAATTCCGATATACTGCTCCTTTTCTAGAGAGTTAGTAGCCTATTTTACATCAATTTCAGCCTAAATACTAGAGTGCTTCCCTTGGAGATGGAAAAATTATGCAATCAAGAAGGTGCAAAATATCAGGAAAACTATGACCAGTAATCTGTTACACAGTCTCTGGGGAACAGGCTTAGGCATTTAAAGTGGAGAATTTAAAGCCTAAGGGTATTAAGAAAAATATAACAGCTTTAGGAAAGGCCAAGGGATTACAACATGGCAATTGTACCATCTCTGAACTTACAGTTCATAGGTTCATGTAACATTGATTTGGCCAAAAAAAGTATGAAAAACGTAGTAAAAATATTATTTGGAATTTGTAAATTTTGAAGGCAAAGAACCTGCTGCTCTCTCTTCTCTTCCTAGTGTAGCTCACAAAATTTTACTTACTTTGTAGCACGTTTTCTCTTCTTTGGGCAGATGGACACACAGCAGCTGTTATGGAAAGGGTAAGAGCAATGAACCCCAGCTGCCACAGTCGTTGTTACATTTAAGAGCTATCAACTACTTTGTAGATCGAACAGCAACTTCTGCTTGGCCACAAACAGAAATTAAAAAGCATATCAAAGATTACTTCTGAAAGTGCTTCTATGCCTGAAACTCACAGATACTGCATAGCCACGTGGAGCTGTTGAAGAGCCTGCAAGGGTTGGTCAATTTTGCTAATTCTAACCCTCAGAACTCTCACCTGGTTTGAGGCCTACCTACCTCATTAATCAGCAACTCACATTCCAATAGAAAACACAAACATCATTACATTAATTAGAGATAGAAGGCACTCTAATTATTAATTACAAGCTCTGTCACACAATGGCACTTACAGTAACTGGGCAAAGGACAGAATGTGAAGCAACTAAAGAAAATACCTTTTTATTTATTTAAGTTTGTTTCGCATAGCATGTCACTCTGAACCGGATACTGCAAACTGACCATGGGTTATATATGTGATCTACACTACCAGTCATAGGAGGGACGGAGAGAAGCTTGTTCAGTAGTCCACCATTTATTTTACATTTAGCTTCCCATAGCGTATTTGCACACTCACACAAATACAGATCACAGTTAAGGAGAGTTCTAGAAATTCTGTGGTTTTCTTCAGGTAATGGGTTATTTTTGCCTAAGAACATTTAACAAGGTAGTGGCTATAACCTGCCCATAGTTACCAGAAGTTACACACACAAAAGAAGCACAGCTATCAGCTGCAAGCAAACTTGCAAAGACAACTTGCATTTAGCTGACAGAAACAGAGCAAAATGGAGCTGGGTTGTGATGCAAGACACAGAATTTGTACAGCTACAGAGTTAACCTTCAGCACCGAGGGCACACCGATACTTTATATCCAGACTCATCCTCCTGTATATCCTATAGCTCCATTTCTTATGATTCCCGTTCTTCTATTTCCTGCAAACATCTTCTGAAGAAAGCTTGCTTTCCAGAACAGATTAAAACCAAGAGGCAGATGTTAAACATAAAAGAGACAGAATTATTTTCCAGAGGAATGTGTGTGCCATGCTCACACTGGGGTCAGAGGGACCCCAAAATGACTCAACACCACCTTCTCACCCAGTTGACCCTCTCCACTCTGAAAGAAACATTTATAAATAAACTAACCATTCCAACTTCCCATCTACAAACTGAAAGTCCTTTTATCTGGTAAATTTGTTGTCATTTCTGTAGCTCTCCAGCAGTGATTTTGCCTTTCCAGTTTCCCCAGAAAATCAGTCTTTACCAGGTGGCAACATGGCTAACCAGAACCCTAAATATAAAGATATTAAAGAAAGTAAGTTGCCTCCAACCACTTTCCTAAAAGTTTTCCTACTCTAGAAAACAAATTAATAGAAGAAACTTTTATCTCATGGCTAAAACCTCACAAATCATAATTTGAGATGAGTCACAGTCTATCTGGATTTGTTTCTCTCTCACTTCTCAAATCCAAGTGCTGTTACTTTCCAAACAAGACCAAATTTTATTTTCAATGACAGGGTGGGAGGAAAAGGTTTAAAGTTCTTTTCCTGACCAAGAGTACAGGAGTGTCAGGCAACTCTCAGTAGGTCAGGCATAATACAGCATAATATGCTCATACAGTACAAGTGGGGACAACAGCCTATCAGTGGTCCCACTGCAGAAGCAGGTTGTCCACATATGGGAGAAGGAGGTGAAGGCACCACCTTCACAGATGGTGAAGGCAGAGGTGGAACAAAGGGGAATCACCAGTTTGGAACCATTCCTGGAAGATGTTAATAGAAACTTCTCTTGACCCAAATCCTGTTTAACATCACTTTATTCACACTGGCTTTGTCACAGAAGAATGGGCTGTGGTGGCTGCAAGAATAGAAAGACACCACTCTGTGTCACATAATCCAGTCATGTTTTATCAAGCAGGAGGGGTGCAGCATTTCTATTCCAGCTTGTCTGTTCTACTCAAGGTCCAGGTGACGCTGCCACCAAAGACCCTGGGGAACAGAACATTCACCCCAATTGCTCAATGTGTCCAAGTCTTAGGCAGTGGGCTAGACCTTGTACCAGGCTGCTCACCTCTAGCTCAGCCTTCCAAGTATGAGAGCTATGTGCACATCCCATGTTGTGCTCCTTCACGCCCCAAACCTGGGGCTACTGCTTTAATTATTTATTGCTTTCTCATTTAAACTGTCAGCATGAGCTGTCAGAGTTCTCAGCCATTCCACAGTCCATATTTAAGATAAATTAGCAGTCACCACCAAGGTTTCTGTAACTCTGGTCTCTCACCCCCAAGTGAAGTGTGTGAAGTTCGCAACAGCTACAGAATAAAGATTTGTTGTTTTTTTCATTTTCCAGGATTAATCAAGTCAGGTAGAGCTGGGCAGGTGTAGACAGTCTCCTCTGTCTGGGCAGGCAGGCAGGCTTCACCCCATAGAACAGGTTTGGTACAGCCTTTTCTTTGGACAACCTGAGCTTACTACATTTCTCAGGAGAAAAAAATTCAGTTCATCATCTAAAAAAAGAATATGACAGTTCAAGATATTTTGAAACTGATCTATGGATCTTTCTTACACAAATATTATTTACTTTGGGTTTAGGGGTTTTTTTGCAAAATAAGCAATCCCAGATACACAGCCCTACTGTACAGATGTAAAGGATCTAAAGCATTATATTAATACCTTTGAATATTTCACAAACATAATTAGTTAAGTGAATTGGAAACAATATATGCTATAGAAAAGCTCTGTATCAGCAGAACAGCATTAGAGAGTGTGACTGCAATGAATACCATACACAGACAAATTAATCCAGCCTTCTAAGTAAACAAACCATACATTCCTTAGCATCTCTGCTTGGACTAGAAATGTGCAAATCAACAGGGACTAAACATCACATGTGGTTTGCAAAACCACAAAAGTTAACTGAAAAGTACAGATTTTTTTATACAGTCTATAAGCCACCAGCATTTCCATCTCTCAGTATCCACTGTAAAACAAGGAAAATAAAACTCCTATTTTAGCAGAATTATGAATGCAAGCAGTCAGATCACACTGTGAGAGGGCATAACTAAGGCTGGAGACTTCTTGCAACTCTATATTAAGTTCACCATCAACTAGATTTCTTTCCTTTACACCTGAGGTTAATGTAGCCATTATTTCCTTTAAGGTAAATGTTCTCAACTAGTATTGAAATATATTCACCTTTAAGGAACTAAAAAAACCCCTCATTATAGAAACTATTTAACTTGGTTTCAAAATGCAGCTGTTCTCTGCTGCACTGAAGTATTTCTAAGGATCATTATAAGGCTTTCCTATTCTTTAGGATATTACAACTGCCATACATTCCAGATCCACCCTCTTACTCTTCTTCAATCTCCCAACTTCCTCCTCCTTCAAAGCTTTTGTTTTTAAAGTTATAGGTAACAAGAAATTAGATAAAACCATTTTTGGTTTCTGAGCTGGTGATGGAGGGGCAATATTAATATTAAAAAAAAAAAGTCTGTGGCTTTCTCAGAAAGCATGGAAATTCAGCAGCTTCTTGCCTGCTGCTACCACCCATAATTGTATATAGTCCTCAGCACATGCTGACACATTTTATATGGAGCCAGCTTCTAAACTAGCTGGAAATTCTGTAGGATCAATACACGTACTCCAGAAAAAAATAATTGAGAGTTTCTAAGCACCATCTATTTTTAACTGTAAACAGAAAACACTAGTGTCTGGGCTTTGCCTTTAATGACAAACCAGTTAGAATTATAGAATAATTTACATTGGAAAGAATCGCTGAATGTTACTTGGTCCAACTCCTTAAAAAAATACAAAACCCCCTACTTCAACCCTGATTTTTCCTATTTCCACAGTTGTCTCTAGTATTTTGCAACTGTTTTTTTTTCCCTTCTTTAATAACTCAATGAGTCTTTTCAGCCCAGAAGTTTCCCTAATAGTCTTGAGTTTTACTGCCTATACATAACTCCCATGATCTTCTGTTTTCCTCATTTCATATTTAGCTGTCCTCCCTTTGACTGGCTTATCAGCTGTCAGCACCAAAAGGTTCTTACATCACTTTTCAGCTCTTCTGAAAGGAGTAACTCCAGAAGAGGGATATGCCAGAAACACCATTCACTGGAATATATACAGCAGCGGTGGCATTTAAAGAAAACTTGTACCTGCCCTGACATCTGTGTTTTGTCTTACAGGAAATATTTGAATGCTGTAGGCTTGTAGTTACAGCTCAGAAAAATCTAGGTATGGAGATGCTGAAATTAATTACAGACATATATACACAGAACCATTCATAACATGAACACCACTACAAATTCATATTCCTTAACATTTCATCATATCATAACCAAATTCAGTTCACAATACCTGACACCTCATAATGCAGCTTTCTGCATGTCAGACTTCTTACAGCTGCACTTTCCCTCTCTGTCACCAAAGCCATGTTTTGAATCTGTCAAAAATCCTGAAGGAAATCCTTGGATAATTTCCTTTTAGAAGTATAACTACTGAGAATGACATTTCCCATGAAAATAATCTACAGAAATTGCTGCCTTTTCCCAGACCAGCACAGTCACAAGCTTCAAAACCAGCAAGCCTTTAGTTACCGAGAAAAAAAAAAAAAAAAAAAAAGGAAAGATAAAGCCTTCCAGTTTTTACTCATCATGTATAACCAAAATTCTAGGAACTGGTTGAATTGGTCAGTGTTTTAAATAAATAATTCTACAACTTCTGTGACGCCGTCATTTCACGACAGGAAGTCACAAGGCTTTATTTTACCATGGCCATAGCAACTTTGTAGCAAGGTCCCAATGGCTGCTCATTAACGACTGGTAGCAAAGCTGTGCTTTTGATGGTTGTATAAAAAACACATCCAAACATACATAGAGACTATCACCCTTCAACAGCCAGCACCTGAAAAAATCTCTCTTGTTCCTAAAAGGAGATGGCCCAGTGTTTTGTTGTTTCTGGGTGGAACTGAAGCAAAATGAAGACTAGAAAAGAACCAACAGAAACTTTGGAGCACCACAGAGATTTACAAATAAGCTGCCAGGGTAGGCTAAGAAGAAAAAAGGGCCAGCAACAAGACGGACTGCTGATAATACACAACATTGTGGCTCACAAGTACTACAGAGGGCTGTGGAGTGTAACAGAAAACTAATAGGAAGTGGAAGAAGCAAACTTGAGGAACTACAGTGCAACAAAGATGTTAAGAGGATCTCCAGTCACAAATCCTGCAATTTCATATTTTTTTTTCCCCCAGATACACATTCTACCATCTACTTGTACAGAAAAAGTACTTTCAATAAAAAACTCCTTAGGGTTTTTAAAGAATAAATGTTGCACATACCTCTGTCAATTCATCTACAAGGGAAAGAAAAGATGAAGTGGTCCTCCTCTTGTGTAGTTTTTAAACAAAATGAAAACTCTATTTATTATATATATAAATGGTTTTTTTTTAACACAGAAGATTTTGTGATCCATTCCAACTACATCTGCTTAGCCTCTAAAGGTCAAGGTCATATAATTTATACCAAGATTTTAAAAGTCTAACGATAGTACCTACAGCTGTATAGACTGAGGAAGGTTATTAGAAAACAACTATTATAAACCAAACACAATTATATTATACAGAAACCATTAGATATTTGATGAGATTTTCATCTTTGAGCTGGTATCATTCTGCAAGTGAATCATCTGGAGAACAGAAATTATGTTAGGAAAGCAATTAAATGTACCAGTTCCATTAAAATTGAGCTGATATAGCTAATTGTAGTCCTAAAATAGCTATTTCCTCACACCTTCACAAAGCAATTCACTCAAATTCTGAGTAAGAGTCTATTTAAGGAACACTCTCACTTAAACTCTCTAATAACATTTGTGAATACTCTTGTTCCGCTGTGTTACCCCACACAAGTTGCACCACAGTTCACTGGTCGACCTTGGATTCCTAATTTTCTCTGAGAAATACAGCAAGGTCTTTTGTTTCAGGTACTATTAGTCCACAGCATCTGCATTGCTGAAGCTCTCGGGAAGAACACCAACCATGTAGCCTTGCAGCAGACTGAAGCAGGTACAAAATACAATGAAATCCTGGGCCGGTGGCAAAGCCCACGTTAGATGGTTGCATTAAGCATCAGCACTGCTGGGAAGCAGCTGATTTCCAATTAAGTGTTTTAACGAGCTGCACCTGTCCAAAGTAGCTGCAAGGCGGTTGCAGCATTGCTAGCAGATAAGGAACACGGGCCGATCTTTGCCTTTTTAGAGACAGAGAATGAAAACAAAACGGCATCCTAAGCGTGCCTCAACTTCGCAATATCTGATCTGCAATTCATTCTCACAGACCGGGCAGTTTATTGGGATATTTTAAATTGCTGCGCATGGGGGGGGAATAAAACGCTGCTCGGGGGGCGGCAATTCGGGCGCGGAGCCGGGGCCGAACCGGCGCATCGCGGATGCGGTTACGTAACCCCGTCCCCAGCCGGGTCCGGATGCTCCAGCTTCGCCCCGGGAACGGC
>NW_009952974.1:14397495-14422155 GCF_000747805.2 Chaetura pelagica | reverse complement strand
CGTGTCACCGGCGGGGACCGAGGAACGGGCTCCGGTCATGAGATCAGGGCTAAAATTAAACTGGGAAGCACGTGGGCCGCAGCGGGATGTGCTGAGCCGAGGGGTCCCCCCGCCACGGGTGGGAGGCGGTGTCAGACAAAGGGATGGGAGCGGAGCGCGGGGCAGCGCTGCCCGCACTGCCCGGGAGCAGCGGCCCCGCACCCGGCCCCGCCCCCCGGCTCCCATCGCCTTACCTGGTCTGGGCTTTGTCATCCGGTACTGGGAGCTCATGGGGAAAAAAACAAAACAAAACAAAAAACAACACGTAGCTCTCTTCTTTTTATTTTTTTCCAGCAGCCCCTCTGAGCTTTCATGCCACCCTTGATGGCTCAGACACAGAGAAGCGGGCTGCCTTCGGCAGAGAAGCTGCCGAGCAGCACAGGTCACCCTGCTGTGGAGACAGGCTGCAGGCTCACCCCTCTGGCACCCTGCTCCTCCTGCCAGAGCCTGGTCACTCCCTGCCCCCGAGGCTGCCACACGGGCTGATTCGGAGGCCTCTCTTAGCAAACCAAGTCCCCACGGCTGTCCTGTTTAAATCCTCCAGCTTAGCCCTGCTGTCCAGTTCACAGTAAAAAAAGGGGAAGTGCATTTTGTCATCCAAGAAAAATAGACTGAAGTCCCTGGAGAACCAGGTGCCAGGGTCAGCAAATTTCAGTAAGAGAAGGGATAAAAATGGCAAATTCCTTGGAAAAAGTAGAGAGATACACAGGATTCTGGAAATCCAGTTATTGAGCCTACACTATTCATTAAGCAAAGATGAACAGGTGGTGTGATGTTGGTTTGTATTTTCCTGCTTTCTCAACCTGGCAGTTCCAGACCTGGCAGCATCGTTGCGCAGCAGCGGATCATTTTGGGGTGTCATGCAAAATGCTAGGGCTGTTGCTCTGTCAGAGGAGAGACCTCCAGACAAGATCCCTTGACACAGCATTTTTAGTGTAACTTCTGGGATAAGCCTCTCAGAAACAAACAAACAGAAAAACAACAAACCAACAAAAACCCCACACTTCATTCTCTCAGCTGAACTTCCAAGTCTCATTCTGAATGTGGCTGAACAAACACAGGGAATTCATTAAGTAACACAATTTTTATATTTGTTTTTCTCTCTGTTCAGTTTTCCAGAGCTGAAGCAGGATTAAGCAGGATTTTGGGAGCAGTCAGGGTAAGTTTTAATATAAAATCCACAGAAAGATTAAGTAACAAACCACATACATTCTGGAAAGCTTAATCATACTAGGAACGTAGTCACTTATTTTTCTCGTAAAAGAAATAAGTAACAGCAAGCAGATAAAGGACACAACTCTCAATCGTATCTTAAGGACACCATTCAACACCACCATTACTCGGTTCAGTCAGGTGGACATGCAACATTTCTAACCTGAAAAAGTGAATAATGAATAGAAAGAAACTACATAAAACTTGTTAATTAGGTTATTTGTTTCTGAACAACTTAGTATTCTCTAATGATCTTGATACCAAATTCCTAAATGGCTTTTTGACAAAGGTTTATTATTTTTTTTACTGATTTGTCTATACCTAACCCAAGAGAAACAAACATCTAGAAAGACAGTTTAACTTTTTTTTTTAATTATATAATTATTACATAGATGATGGATGACAAAATGCTACTGAATGCCCTCTTCAAATTCTAGGGCTTACCTACATAAAACTTTTTACTCTTTACATAAGCTTTTATTTGGATGGATTCATAAGGACTTATCTGTAGATTATAACCATATCACTTCAGAAACACTGGCAAAAAATGTTAATGTAAGCTGATCCTATACAGTCTTATTTAAACTTTTTGAAAATCAGTGCAGTTGTTACTCAATGACATAAGAATTTTTTTCACTGGTATTTACTCATAGTTTATACCACCAGGAACAAAACTTTGCATATATCAAAGAAATGCTGAGGTAAGAACACAGGAGAGGAGCTACATTCTATTTTATCCATCCAATAACTTGATCTGCTCTTCTTCAGGTTTAGTCTCATTAAGAGCTGGGAGGCATGTTCTCAAAAAGCAAAGCTGTAAAACATAGCTCAACTCTCCATAACATTTCCACAGGTTAAACCACAGAATTCCTTCCATGATTCTTCACAAGACAAATTACTTTGAAATGTGCCATTCTTTAATTTAGGCAGCAGTGAGTTTATAAATAAAATACACAGATAAGCAGATCTGTGGGCATTGCAAATATTTACTTACAGAATGTGAAGACTGTATTTTTATTTTCTCCTGTAGTACCAATATTTTTGTTTCTTTGCTGTCAGTTATTGTTAGGGTTTGTGTGTGTTTGGCAAAACAGTACCCTAAGGCAAGGCATATTTTTATAAAAGATTCCCACAAATTACGTCTTGCCTTTTTTGCAAATTAATTCAAATTATGCAAAACTGTAAGAGTACAGCAGTAGTAACCAGTGAACTGGAAATGCTTTGAAAAACAAGCATGAAATAAGAGTACCAAAGACTATTAAGGACTGGCTGATAATAAAACAAATTAGGCAGCAGGAGGCTCATAGAGCACATACTGTATAGGCAGTGTGATGATGCAACCCCTCTGCTCTTGGGCCACTTGGTACTTTGTGTGAGTCCCCCTCCCAGGTCACACACCAACTTGGGAAGAGTCAGGTATGGATTCTGAAAGGCAGAGTACCAGAACACTTAGGCAGCCCCATAATGCACCTGGCTCCTGCTCCCCCTGTTCTTTGGGGACAATAATGTCAATCTATTACCTCCTGACAATGTCATACATGTATATCTATATTAAAAGCAGCGGACCAGAGCATTAATGTGCCCCCTTGGCAAACCTGGCTCCTGCGACCCCCTTTATTCCCAGGAACAGTACTGATGATCAATCACCTCCTGACAGCCTAATACACCTGCACTTGGGTTGTAGCCCACAGTGGGGCAGTGCCAGAACTCACCAGAACTCCAAAATCTAGCAAGCTCTGGGCATGTGCACTGGTAGAAAGCACCAGAATATTGCATCATCCAAGATGGGATGAAATGGAAATGTACCTGGTAAAAGTCAGTTATCTTGGACCTCATAAATAGCAATTCTAAGCAAGACCCTTTGAGCAAACCTGGTTTATACTGCACTGTGACCAGGAATCTCTCCCAGGCTGGGACACACACACTCAAGGACCATCTGCCAACAAAGGTGATGGAAAACCTAGTGAGTTTATCCTCCTAAAGTTTCAATTTTCACTCGTTGAGGCATGCTGATGCATTGTGTGTATTTACTCCATACTCATATAGGCACATTTAAACTATAGGCAAGCCTCTTCTGTTTTACTGGGCCCAAATACTTGTATCTGTGTGTGTATGCATACTTTATATATCTATTAGTTTAGGAAACCCTGTCTTAAGTCAGCATAAATCTTGTAATTCTCTAAACTGTAATAAAGCCACTGTTTTGGTTATTTTACATATATATTTAATCACTTGCTAATTTCAAATTGTTTTATCAAGAAGTGCTGCTAAAATTTAACCACTGATTAATAATTTATGAATTACTGTGAAATCATCACTGCGTCAAAACATTTCGACCACGATAGGCAGCAAAAGGCAAGCTCCAGTGAGATTAACTGGGTGTGCCCTGGAGTACCAGAAGACTGAAAAGCCATCCTCAAGAATCAGAAAGCACAGCTACCATCAAGACTGACATAAGGTAACTCCATCCTGAGTAGGAAACCAGATCAACGCCTCTTTCTGTCACAGATACTGACCATACAACACAACATTATTTACTTGGTTCTTTGAGTCCTCCTTAGGGCTGAATTACTTACAGTACTTTGGGCCAAGCACTGTTGCACCTAAATAGCCTAAAATCACTTTTGTAAGGAAGAAGAAACTTCCAAGCTTCTAACTGATGCAAAATTACTTATGGTAAGCAAAATGAAAGCTGACTTGAAGCAGTTGTAGAAGGATCTGACAATAGAGAGTGACAGGGCAATGAGATGGTGGATGAAAGTCTATGTCAATAACTGCAAACTAATGTAAACAGTAATGAAAACAACTCTAACTAGATATATGTAATAATGGACTCTAAATTACCCTTTATCATTTGGAGTTATCGTGAATAGTTTTCTGCAAGCGTGCACTACTGCTGAGTAGCAAGCTAAAGGCAAACAATGTTATAAATTACTCCAAAAGCAACAGAATAAAGCAGAAGAGCTCATTACACCTCTGTGTATATCTGTTGTGCACTTGAGCTCTGTATACAGTTCTGGTTCCTTCACATGAAAATGTGGAACTAGAAAATGCATGAATGAGGCTAAAAGAATATGCAAAGGTGTGGAAATACATCTGCTTGAGGAAAGAACTTATAGCTGGAGAACAGACTAAGAAAGGATTGTCTGCCAACCTATAAAATCCCAAATGATTCATAGAAGGCTGACAGGAAATGATCATGTGGTGTTTTCCATCATATAAGATTTCAGTAAGTGATCAGGCAGTGAGTTTATAAAACAACAGCTGAGAAGAACTCTTCCACACAGTGTTATTAAATTAGATGTCTTGCTGCTACACAAAACGATAGAGCTGAAGAGACAGATGTTTTTAAGCAGGGATTATATGAATGAATGAAAGCTATCTGTAGCTTTTGAGCACAATAACTTCCTTTGCAGTTTCTGTTTGAAAGGTGCCTTCTGGATGCTCTCCCCAGGCATCAGTTTCCAGCCACTGTGGAGAGCAGGACACCACATTAAATGGATGTTTATGCTGGTTCTCTACAGCTATTCAGATTGTTTATTCTTTTCTTTCTGCTCACTTAGGTATGAGAACCCAAGGACAAGCAGCATCTCTAGGTATGAAAGCATACCCCTGCCTTCTTCCATCTTCGTTGGGAGTCAAATCAGACTCTTAGCTCTTGATCTATCCTTTTTGGGTGTTTTTCCATTCCCTTGAAGAGATTTTGGAAGAACTGTTTTCTGAACATTTTGCTCTTCAGTTTCAGTAGTGATAATCCATATGCATTGGTCTATTCAGATCAGCACTATTTTTCTCTCCTTTATACAAGACTAGGGAAGTATGAAGCAAGATAAATCCTGAATCATAATAATATACATATTGAATATAATGAAAATACTTTCCATATCCATAGATCATCACAGGAATAAACCTAAACCATTCTTGGACATCTTGGAAAAGAAAGAGATAGTGATTTCTTCTCATTGAAGAAACTGGAAAGGGAAGTAGAACCAGCCGGAGATGCTTTAAAACTCAAATGACAGATAATCATCTTACACAGATAATCACAAGTTCTAAGAGTTCTATTAAGAATATCCCTATTAAATACAAGAAACTAGAAATCTGAAAAGCAAATCTGAAATGCAGTTTGGCAGAACTCCAAGAAACTCCGAAGATAAACATATGACATACCAGCTGGAGTGGGTAAATCTCATTTAAACAAAATCTGTATGATTGATACTCTGTATAGTTAAATATCTCTACTCAAATATAAGGAAGAGAGTTTGTTTCATACTTGATTTTTGCCATGGATAGCAGTCCCATGGCCTCATCTTCAGTAGAACACATAAGATTTCTTTACTGTGTAAAATTGCAAAACCAAAGCAGTATAAACAGTTTAAGCTACGCATTTTAAACAACAGCCAAAAGAAAAGAAGCCTTCCAACCTTGGTTTGGAAAGTTCATTACTAAAACCCTTATCACCCTTCTGGCTATTACCAGCACTCTAGTTTTTGTTCTAGGCCAAGTTCTTTAAAACTCCAATATTTAAAAAACGTTTATTTCAGTATATCCCCTAGAATAGATTTATAAAGGGTTACGTGGTGGTAGTTTCCTCTGCACACTTTGAGAGCTACCTACTTTACTTTTCCAAAGCCACAGCAGAAATCATCTGGTTCAGATTGCCTCCAGGATAGAATTCCAAGAATGTCGTTATTTAGGGCATCGAGGGCATCTTCATGTCCTTGTCCTTTAAATCAGCAAAGGAAAAACCTACTGTGATACCTGTGTATGGATAACTTGTTCTCAGAATTCTGACAGTTAAGCTGGTATGTTGTCATGAAGAAGCAGCACATTTTAGTGTTCCCCAGCATTACTATAGTAGAAGCAAACTCTGAATAGAAATGAATTCTGTGGACCTGATAAAAATTTAAACACATCAGTAGGTCAAGACACAGTGCACATTTTCACATGTCGATGCCTCTGACTTTTTTGTTGCTGATTAAATATAACTTTACCCCTGCTATGCTTAAATGTAACCGACACTTTAGGAGGGGATTCAGTGTGCCCAGGATGAGGACAATAAAAAATTCTGTTACTTAAAATAACTTCAAGCAGTCTTGTGATTTTGTTCGTTAAGTTGCTTGTAATTTCAATTTCAGAAAATATTTCCAGCATATAGTTGCATTTCTAAGAGAGTTTTAATGTCCACATAACAGAATATGCTCTGTTAACACTGTACTGGATTTCTTAAACTGACACCATAAAAAGTTATTAATTAGCACTTCCCAAAGACAGAACCCAGGCAGAAGAGCTGGAACAATTCCCATGGTATCTTCTACACTACCATGCTCAAGATTTGTAAACACTTTTAAATATAGAGCAGGGTCTGGTCAGCAGTTAAGTCTTCAGTCTTAGTGAGGTCCTGCATATATTGTGTGCTAACATTATATTTGAACACTTCACACTTTACATTGGGTGAAGCCCCACCTTCCTAAGCCTCACAGAGCTTGCAAACTTTCAAGAAAAATTAGTAAGTTTGGGAGCAGGCAGATGCATATTGCTAAAGTAGATTAAATAAAAGTCTTTTGTCAGAATTTAATTATCTGACAGTGCCATGTATAGTTCAAAATGGCCCCACCATTTTTCAAACGTGGATTGTAGAGAACTGAGGTGTTATTTTCAAGCTGTGATTTAAGATGTTCACAAAGAACCAAGGCCATAAAGGCCATCATCCCTCCAAGCAGTTCCTCCTTAAAGCTTCCTCTAAAGCATTTATAACCAAGTAGAGCAAACAGCTGAACTGTGTGTTACATTCAGCTGCACCTTTCGCTCTCATTCTCAGCCTTAGGAAAAGCTGCCTCCTTTTGTCTCCACAGCTTCAGCTACCAGAGCTGTCTGAAGCATCTGGAACCACCTGGAGGTTTTCGAGGGCAATACAGCATCAGGCTGGCTGCAGGAGCCTCATCCTGCCTGTAAGCTAAGCTTCTGCTGCTGTGCTGACCCCTGCAAAACGCAGAGGCTGTGGATGAGCAACCCAATGCACATTTGTGCTGCGAGATGTTTGCTGAACTCGGGGCAGCTGGGGTACACTGGGGCACACAGTGAACTACCCCGCAGCACAGGCAGAGAGGGGAAATGACCCAACCCCACAATGGAGCTCAACAGAAAGCACACATTTTTAAATACTAGACATTGTTCTTAAAGTAATCCTCGAGCCATAATATTAATTATGTGCATATGAAATGTGCATGGTGCGTGTCAATCAATGTATTGTAAAACAAAGCAGAAATAAGACACAAAAAGGTGATGTTACTACAGATTGACCTAAGGGCTCCTGCAATTCATTTGTGATAGGCCTCCATCCAAAGGACTCTAAATCCCAGCACTCAACTGTAAAGTACTTGGCTTCCAGAGCACCACAGTGTCCTTCTTATTTTCTGTCTTCAGATATGAATCATGTGGATTATCCTGCTTTTTCCCACATCTGAATTGACTTTCCCCTCAGGAACCTCCCCATACCTTACCTCTTATTAGACTGTTTCCTATTCTGTTGTCTCAATATCATAGCTCCTTCGTTATCACTTTCCTTATTATTCCTTTGTTTTGTCCTTCTTTTCTCTGGTTGTCTTCCTAGTTCCTGCTCATTATCTCACTCCTAATCTTTTATAAGAAATAGCAAAAATGCCAAGAAATGGTATGAAGAGATGTTCTGTTTGTGGTGTTTTCAGGTGTCTCACAGAAAAATTTTCACACTGGGCATGATAATTTTAGAACTATGTGGCTCATCTGCATTTACAAAATCATTAAAAGCCTCTGGTACTTAAAATTCATTTTAAAAAATCAGAAATAGGCATGTGAGACTTGTGCAAGCAAAAATAGATAATTTTTATTTAAAAACTAAGAGGCTAAAAAGAAACTGATGGTTTAAAATATTATTCAGAGAAAAGATACAAGTTATGCTAGGATTCTCTCTCAATTACTCTCCACTACTGTCTTCTTGCAATTGCCTTTAAATTAATACATTCAATTACTTTAAATATTTTCAATTTAATAAGTATTATTTATTAATAAAGTATTTTAAGTTATGCGTTTATAATTTACACATCTTCAGACAACTATCTGTGAAAAAACCCACAACTACTTTTGGTTAAGAAACTCCATAAATAGGGTGATTACCTGAGAAGCAGATTAAGGTTTTCAGAAGTGTCAATTTCCAGTTGCAGCCTCCTCCTGCACATCCAGGGCACCAGTGACCTCTGCAGAAACAGTGAGATCCATCACCTCCCAACCCTGCAGTCTGTGGCACACCCCTTTGGCCCTTTGTTCTATGTTAAGAGAACTTGACATCATTAACCCTCCTTCTTCCATTTACAATTTTTTCCCTAGATTATTTGGGAGAAAATTGGCCAGTCCAACTGTAGTTCAAATCTGACATATTTGGAAAAAACTTGAGCAGACTTTGTCAAAGTTTTAAGTGAATGTTCAACAAATAAAGATAGAAAGTTTAGAAAAAATGTACAGTGATAATATGAAGTGAGGAGTTTTCCTGAACCAGAGCTGTGCACATAACTGCATGTTGTTCTCACCTTCAGCAGCTTCCACTTACATATGATTATTCCTTCCTCTGTTTCTTACTCACTGCTACAGTAATTGAAAGAGTGGAGGTGCCTGGTGTTGCAGACATTAAGTGGTATCTCTGTAGACAGAGCAGAAACAACATGACAGAGTACCCTGAGGCAGAAAATGGACCGTTAACAGGAAAAAAAAAGAGGAAGGATATGAAGGAAATCCAGCTTCACTGTGCAGTGCAAACCTGGCTCTGCCCCCATGTGAAGACCCCATATAGTGGTCTGCACCACCAAAGAAAAAGTCTCAGGTAGGAGGTAGCCTCAGGACCCCATGAAGGGAAACAAGTGCAATCACTGACTCACAGATCAGATCATCCTGAATACCTCTTGAGAATGGGCTCTTTTCACTTAATGATCAGAAATACCTTAACGCAGACATTCAGACAACATAAGTAAATTAGTTTCTCCAGTTATACACACACAAAGCTCCTCTGCTGATCAAGTGGTTATGACTCTGCAAACAGACACACTTATTTCTACTGGATGTCATTTAGCATAATGTATGAAACCTGTTTTATCTCATTTTCAAAAGGTAAAAAAGCCTCATTCAGTGCCAACAGAAAATATGGTTGATGAACACAGCTGAAATCCAAGTCCCTTACAAATAAACCTACTAAATTCTACTTATCAATATTAAAGCATTACCACTGGAAAACACCACCCAAAACCCCCAAATGCTCATTCACTCAGCAAATTTTTTTCATATCAATGAAATGACGTAGAAAAGCAGTGTGCCAGCTACTTATCAGTAGTGTTGTGTAGCAGTTTAAACAGGGAGTGACAAATATCATATCCAATAAAAAACACCAGGAGACTTGAAAATAGCAAAATGTAGACAGACTGTAGCCCAAAGCAACACTGCATACAGAGCACTGATCTTCCATGCCCAGGGGAGTGCAGTGGCCCACTCTTCCCATGGACACACATTAAGGATCATTTTAACAGATGATTCTCCTTTCACATCTTGGATGGCCAAGCTCAGACACCAGTCACTTCATTTTTGAGCATTTACCCTGTGGATGTTTACATCACCCAAACATCCAGGCATCCACCTTCAGTGTCACAGGAGGCTGGGGGTTGTGACACAGAAGACTCATGAAAAAGCCCAAATCAAGCACATAAATGAGAAGGGTTTTTTCAACTGACTATACAGAGTTTCTCAGCATTTCACCTGATACCCACATAACACACCCAGCATTATCCTATACTTCAGTGCACTCTCTTCAGTGAAGACAGAGAAGATTTGCACATACACTGAAAAGATGCTTGTGCTGGCACCTCACACCTTGTAGGCCGTGTTTTAGCTCACTACCAACATGCAGATACACTGCACCATATACGTCCAGCAACCCGTGTCAGACCTGCTAGACTTTAGAGTGTCCCTGTCATGTCTACACACTAGGACTGACGCTTTTAAAATATTGACTCCCTACACACATACACTGTACACCTAATGCTACAAAGGTGCTGCTTGATAGTTACGGAGTTCTGGAAATATGGCAAGCTGATCAGAATTATTTCCTCAAAGCAAATAAAGGAAAGCCCCAAATTCTATTCAAAACTTGTGGTATGGACAAGGGAAACAAACGAAAAACACAACCACAAAGAGGACTTTCCCAGAGGAAGCCCGGAAAAATGGCAAGTCTCCCCTGCCCCCAAACCACCCCCCCCAAATTAAATCTCTGGGCCAGGGTCAAAGATAGGGTCCCCATTCTCCATACTCAACTATAAATCTGTTTTGTTCACTATGTAACTCATTTCTAACACCTACAACAAATTAGGCAAGAATTTGACAGGCTGCTTTAACCGCTCAGCCCTGATTCAATGTTGTTTTTTTGTGCTGAATGAAAAAACTGCTCTAAGGGAAAAAAGCTGCTGGTGAGTCACCAAGGACAGCATCATAGCACATAAGATGGGAATGGCAAGAAGCAAAAGGAGGTTTCTTAGGCAACCTTGATTCTGCAGCTTCCTCATATTTTAACATTTTAATTCCAATATTCATTTAACATAAGAAACAGCTCTGGTTTGTGGCTCTTTAAGTACAGATTGTCACTTAAAAGTTAACCTTCTAAACCAACTGCAAATGAGAGTGATCATTTTCATATACCCTCTCTAATATTTGTACTGATGCTTTTTATAAAGAGCAGGAAATAAAGACAAACTAATTGAATGGGGCCTTTTCTGGTATTAGAAACCTATTTACAAAATGCTTTAAAATTTGTACTGCATAAGAAATGGTAAGTACACCACCACATGTTAATACTCTTCTAATTACATTAATCTGATAATAGGTGAAGACACGTGACATTACTAGATAGCCAATCTAGGGTTGTATTCTAGCAGTATTTTAAAGCTGACTGTAAAGCATAAATGGCAAAGTTTTAAGTCTTGAATAAACTACTCTTCCAGTTAAAAAGATTGTATTGAAGCCTCTGCTGTTCTGCACCCTCCCCTTCCTCCCCAACCAGGGCCACTGCTTTAACAAATGTGTATCTTTTGCTGTTGTAAAACAATGGAGAAACATCAAAAAGGGTTGCACCTGCAGCTGTCAGCTACTTACAACTGGAGGTATTTCCCAATACCTTCTCATTTGCTCCTTCACTTTGAAAAAGAAAGAAAATAAGAAAAGCAGGCCATCTGTTGTAGATAAAAACATAGCTTAAATTAGGAGAAACATGACAAAGCCCCCAATCAGAAAGTGCTGTGCTTCTGACAACTTACTATTGAGGCTGGGAAAGCCAGGGGCTTGGAGCACCAGAAGGGAGGCTGCAAAAGCTTCCAGTAACAAGTAGCACTCTTAAGAAGAATAAGGGGACAGAGAAGAAGAAGGTAAAGACTGTAGAAGGTAAGAATAATCCTGAAGCTCATTGAGCTGCATAAAAACAAATTCCAAAGGCTGCCCAGGGGCACCAGCCAGTGGGACCCAAGACTGGTGACTGTGAGCAGCTGCACAGCACAAATGCAACTTTCGGCCCAGCCCTCCTGAGAGCAGCAATCCCTTCCAGGAAGGGAAACTGAGGCTACGTGACCATAATGCTGCTGCAGGGAGGGAAGAAACACATGAAATTATAAGGTAGGAAAAAAGCTGACATCTTGTTGGTTCTTAGATAAACCCCAATATCCAGATCCACTATGGGCTGCCATTCACTCTCTCCCCTGTGACTCAGTCCCCCTTATCACTGTAAGCAAATCTCCCATCACACTAAAATCCTGCACACTGGCCGTATCTACTCTGAAACCCAATTCACTGGTTTCCCACCTGGCAGTTAAGGGAGTAAGACTTGCACTTACCCTTGTTTTCCTGTGGACTAGGGCAAATTCCTGAAGGTGCTCAGAGACAGAGGAAGTTGCAGGATGCTCCACTGTCTCTCACCACACTAACACCAAGGGAACAGGATCAGACACTGGGAGGCAGGATGCACCCAAGAGCATGACTGCCCTCCAGTGTGCACACAACCAGAATTTATCCATTCTATCTGTAGAAATTATTAAAAATAACCAGGATATTTTCAATTCAACAAGCAGTACTTAGGAATACATTGAGGAGTGTTCGACATTTAAAGATAATCTGTGGAAAAAACTACCCTCATTTGCTCCTCATCAACGTTAGAATCCTCTTAATCCTGTGCAAATGCTGAATTGTCCAATTTTTACTTAAACCTATGCATTGAAAGCTTCTTAAAAAAATATGAAAGGCCCAAAAAAACAACCCCAGATGAAAAACCCCACCCCCAAACTCCATGATGTAACCAAAAGATCTCAGGATAAGAAAGGATAAATACAAGCAGCTCTAGTAGTCTGACCCACAGTCAAATGTCCTTTTCACTAAACAGAACACAAAACATAATTACTACTTTCAGCCCAAACCACAAAAATATTTAAGAATATACTTGAATAATTTTCTTGATTACAGGTATTTTCTTGAATCTAAATATTGTCAGGTTTACCAGCAGTTTTTGAAGCAGTTATTTTCTTTGGACTTACTGTACTTCAGCTGTACTTGTACTTCAGTACTTACTGAAGCTGTACTTCAGTTTTCAATGATGTTCAGACCACAAGAAACATCTTCTATACTAACAATTATAATCTGAATGATTATCAAGTAACCAGTCAAGCCACAAAATGCTGACTCCTTTATTTCCCCCATCATTGTAATTTCCATCTTAGAGGAGGAATTTAGTTAAACACAAGCTATTTCTGTAATACAAGATCATAGACTAGTACAACAACCACCAGTTTACAATTTTTAAGGTCTAGATAATTTTCAAAACTGCATGTCCGTATTTTCAAAACCAGAAAGTACCATATATACATCAAGAGACCGACTAAGTAACAATTTAAAAAAAGCTGTCACTGTCCACAGGAACCATGTCTAGTCATGTTTTCAGTCAGTCAGTCAGCTCAGGGTCAAGTCATTTTTTAGTTTCTGTAGAAAAAACACAAGTACAAAAACAGCATCAAAAAGCAACATACCTATTTTTATTTTAATATATATCTTATAGAAAATAAGTATTATGCCACCATATCAATGAGGCTTTAAACATATTTAGAAGAAAAATATTAACATTTGATATATGCTTCTCCAGCTTTTAAGGAAGTAACTTTCTGAACACTGTGTGAAAGCCACCCATTATTCTTAATTTTCTTGATTACAGGTATTTTCTTGAATCTAAATATTGTCAGGTTTACCAGCAGTTTTTGAAGCAGTTATTTTCTTTGGACTTACTGTACTTCAGCTGTACTTGTACTTCAGTACTTACTGAAGCTGTACTTCAGTTTTCAATGATGTTCAGACCACAAGAAACATCTTCTATACTAACAATTATAATCTGAATGATTATCAAGTAACCAGTCAAGCCACAAAATGCTGACTCCTTTATTTCCCCCATCATTGTAATTTCCATCTTAGAGGAGGAATTTAGTTAAACACAAGCTATTTCTGTAATACAAGATCATAGACTAGTACAACAACCACCAGTTTACAATTTTTAAGGTCTAGATAATTTTCAAAACTGCATGTCCGTATTTTCAAAACCAGAAAGTACCATATATACATCAAGAGACCGACTAAGTAACAATTTAAAAAAAGCTGTCACTGTCCACAGGAACCATGTCTAGTCATGTTTTCAGTCAGTCAGTCAGCTCAGGGTCAAGTCATTTTTTAGTTTCTGTAGAAAAAACACAAGTACAAAAACAGCATCAAAAAGCAACATACCTATTTTTATTTTAATATATATCTTATAGAAAATAAGTATTATGCCACCATATCAATGAGGCTTTAAACATATTTAGAAGAAAAATATTAACATTTGATATATGCTTCTCCAGCTTTTAAGGAAGTAACTTTCTGAACACTGTGTGAAAGCCACCCATTATTCTACAGTATATTGTTGATACAAAATACAGTTAGAATATGCTCCAGACTTCTAAAAGATTAACTATGATAGAATTACTTTTTGAAAACATTTTTGCACAGAAATAAATTATAAACACACTTTAAACTTAAGGGTTTTAATAATTAAAGTTTCAACTAAAAAAAGTATGAATGCAAACAAAATCAGTGAAACAGAACTATTTCAGGACAAGAATAATAAAAGACAACAACAGCCACATATTTCAAGGCAGGGTAATATTTTTTCAACTTAGTAACTAAATAATTTATTTTAAAAAACCTCCCAAACATTCTCAGAGGGGGAAAAATGCAATCAATCCCTTTGCTGTGGGTTAAGGCCAATCAGCAATTATTATTAAGAGACAAAGAATCCAGCTCTATGTGTCTGTGTTTCGTATTTCTAACGTAGTGCTAGTTAGAAGCTCAGCTTGCTAAGGGCTACTTGAAAGCTTCACGAAGAGTGTTGTGGTGCAGAAGGAAGGAGCTTGGCAGGTTTTTTTGGTTGTGGAATGTTTTCTTTGGGAGGGGTAGTGTTTAAATAGAATACTAGGTTTCAATGAAGAGATTACTCAGACTTGCACAACACATTCTTCCGAAAGATAGCAAATTCTTTCCTTCCTTTTCTACTTTTGTGCAATATAGTTTATACAACAGGCATCTGGCAAGAAACACAAACACCCATGTAGAGAGAACAAACTGCTCAACACCAAGGGAGCTTCTGCTTTAAACAACTGCCTAGAAGTAGACACTGTAGTTGTCTTCTCAAGCCTACACTGAGTCAAAACAGGATAAAGTTATTATTTCAGCCACTAATACTTAGCATAGAGGGGAGAACCTCAACCTCCCAAAAATCCAACTTACATTAGAAATTACGGTAGTTAAGAGAACATTAATGGTCTGTATTCCCATAATTTCTCTGCTACTTTTAACTACTGATATAAACAACTGAATTTTCATTGTAGGAGAACCAGAGCCTGCAAAATTTGTTAGATGTATTAGTTTAGAATACACATGTATTAAAATTCTTCTGATAAGGTTGTTGTAGGCTAACAGACCTTATGATTATCCTCATGATCAGAAATTTACATTGTAATGCATTATCAGTAGTGTATCACTATAATGACATCACAATATTTTTAAGAAACAATGTTGTAAATTCTGTATTTTAAAATATTATTTACGTAAGAAAAATATAATTGGAAAAAACTTCAGACATTCAGATAAAGACTGCTTTGAAATTATATGTATTTGATTTAAACTGAATTATTCAGTTTAATTATTTTCATATGGATTCCATTGCATTCACAGATCTTATAACAGATTTTAATCAGAGAAGCTTGTACAGAAAGGAATACTATAGAAATCCAGTCACCTTGTTAGAAGTAAGAAGCAAGCAATACAACAGAACTTTCGATAGGCTATAACATCAGTTTTTTCTGTAGCGATCAAAGAGGCTGGCCTTTTCTCATTGAAAGTAAGTCACATTAAAATCAGACAAAACCTTTGCACAAAGATAAAAGCATGGGTGCAAGTTACTTAAAGTTGCATTCACCAGAGCTGATGACTAAAAGATGTTTCAAAAGTTTTGGCTACAATTTAATGCAGAAAAAAAGAATGCCAGAAATTTTTTTATTTTCTTTTTTAAAGAAAGTGGTGTGCAAATACTAAGGGCACCTCTAGTAGCTGCTGCTTATCAAAAGAACATAAATGTTCTCAGGAAAGAGGAGGAAAAGAACATGGTGGGCATAATCTTTCTTGGACTTTGCAACTCCTGGGTCACAAAGAGATCTACACGAAGAAAGGTACAAGGAGTGAAACTGAAGTATTAATGCAAAAAGAGTCAGGATTTCATGTGGTGTTTCCTGATTTGCATGTCCCCTGTAAAGCTAATATGGCTACTGAAATTATTTTGTAGTTACAATAATATTTAGGAGCTATTTTGTAGACAAAAGGGCTTAGCCCATCTTCTCCCAACTATATTTCTCTTTTAGTAACAGTCCTAATGTTAAAAAATACATTTAAAAAATATAACATTAATCAAACCAATGTTTTGAAAGAATAAGTGAATTTGGTCTCCGATATCTATAACACTTACCTAGTTCAGCCAGCTTTCATGGGCCATAAGCATCAACTCTCAAACTAGTCACCTCAAACACACACCTCATTCCCTCCAAAACAGGCTGTACAATATTGTCTTCACTATCACACTACATTCCAGCTACATCTAATTTCTGAGAATCCAGATGACCCAACTATCCCAGACATTGAGTTCACCTGACAACCCTCCCTGTCCTCTCCATATCCTTTTTTATTTAATCCTTTCCTTCCTCTGCCCTTTAAAAGCTGAACTCTAATCTTAATCCAACACCATTGCAAAAGCATGCATTTTAATGTAAGAAAGACACACACAAGCTGATCTCAGTTGCATTGTTTATTTTTGCATACTGTTTTGCATACTGTTTTCAATGTTAACTGATCTTCTTACGTACAAAGTGAATACTTCTGTGAAAAGCCAGATTGATGTTAATTAACTGTTTCACATTTGTTTAAAAAATTTTAAACATCGATTTTTACTAAAAAAACATGTGCACATACAAACATGCACACACACACAACAAATTTCAAGTTGTTGACTAAAAATAGATTTCATTGTTACATGTTCATATCTAACTTCAAAATGTTTTGCCTATCACTATTTCAAGTAGTTGGACCTCAGTTTAAGTACGAGCTCAGACTGGGCACTCACCTGTTCAGTAAGTTCTCAGACGCTTGTTAGATTCTTCTGAAGGCAGGTCTGCCAGTCTCACTTTAAGCCTGACACCATTCACAATCTTGCCATGTAACGCAGTTATGGCATCACTGGCACTTGCTCTGTCTGCAAATTTTGCATAGGCCACATTTTTTCCAGCCACAAGATAAACTTCTATTAAGTGCCCAAAACGACTGTAAAACAAAAAAGATAATGTAGGGGGTTTGCTGCAACACGGATACCTACTATCCAACCTCAAGTATATATGATCTGGTAACTGCAAAAGCTATATTCTCATACATTTTCTTGAGCTGCTCTCCTCCAAAACTTCTGATTTTCATATTCCCTTATCTAGAATTCCAGGCAGAATAGAAATAAAACCAAAAGTTCATAGGCAATGTGTTCTATGGAGTATTACAGCAGAACCACAAGCACTAGTGATTTATCTCTTGCTTAAAAGAATACAGAAAGCTAATCAACACCGTAGTCCCCAAACAGTAAATGGCACTCAAAAAAACCCACAAAAACAGAACAAAACAACAAGCAACCCCAAACAAACCAAAAAGAACACACGCGAACAAAACAGCAGATCATTCAGAGGCTTAACTTGCATCTCGCTTAGGTGAACTTAGTTGTGATTCATCTTTAAAAAGACATTACTAACATGACTCAGAAAGCAAGTGCTAAAGCTTTAGGGGAAAAGCCAGATTTCCAAGTCCTCAGGAGATTCCTGGACAGTTCCTCAAAAAACTTATTAAAAAAGTAAAACCTGCTTGCTTCACACTGAAGTTATGCAAGTGTCAAGACTACCATGCACAGCCGCCTTCTTCTCCAGCATCTGACTAAGAAAATCCAGTATATCAAATAGGCACAGTTATCAACTCCACACAAATGCACAGTGTTTCTTTTCCCCTTGTGGTGCTTTGAAAATACTTGGCCTTTGCAAAGATTAACTGCAAATGCCAGCCATTAGAAGAGGGAAGTGTTGTCCTCTCTTGAAGAGTATACTAAAAATAAATAATATAAAATACTGGAGAACAGGTGAACTATAGACCTGTTTTAAAGATACCAAAAATCATCAGTCAAGGCTTTGATCCTCGTAAGGAGGCAGTGTGAAAGGACAGCTGAAATAGTGTCAATAAGAGGCAAACCATCAATACATCTCAGGACATAAAAAAACTTCCTACCCTTACTTCTCAAGTAACTGTGGAAATTTATCAAAATACCTAAATTCCTTATAAAAAGATGTGAAAGACAATGCCAAATAAATTAAGCTATGAGAACAGGAAGCACTACATTCTTGGTTAAGCAATTAGAGACTGGACATTTTACTTCAGATGACGTTAACCAATAACAAAGCACAGACACACCACTGCATCTGTGTTTCAAAGTGAATTCCCTTACACACTTGCTTCAAAAGCAACTGTTACCTATTGTTCACACTACTTACTGATCCCTGTACATTGTCTTTTCTAAAAATAGTTTTCATTATGACAATTTTCTTATTTTCAACATGTATTTTAATTATTTCAAGGTTTGTTGGGGTTTGTTTGTTTGTTTTTTTGAGAACACTTAATGTGTAGTCTTACCAGAACACATCCTCCAATACATTTACAGGTAAAGGATGAGGATGAAAAAGAATGAACAGCCTTTCCTTCACACAAGTGTCAGGTGGATCCTTTTTTTTGTGTGGTGGAAGTATAGCATCTGTTTGGGGCTGAATTAATAATGAGCCAGAAGTTCCTCCCAATGCCAGCTGAGACAGGGAAAAAAAAGGTATAAATTAACTGCCAGGGGGAAAAAGTTACTTTACCTTTTTTTTTTCCTAACAATGAATATAAACAGGCTCTACTAGTTCTCATCTTAATTTGCTTAATTTGGTTATTTCATTTAGTTGGGCAATAAATCCAAGTAAGGTCAGATATCTTTACAGGGAATAAAAATGTACAAACTAACCAGAAGCAGAACTTGAAAATACAGCATCTAAAACAGTTATAGAAGAAAGTGAACAATGTTCTTTATTAACATATCTGAAGTTTCTTACAGCAGTTCAGAAGAATATTAATAGTAACAATTATAAACTTACAGGAGGGGTCCTATACTGCTGAACAACTGCATTGTTATTCCGCAACACTGATGACACCTGTGCTGTTACTAGCTGTGTTGCCATTTTTCTGATGAGACTGCAAGTAGAAGTGATAATTAACTATTTTAAAGAAAGAGTCAAGTTAGAGTAATCTTAAATTCCACAAGAGCAAGTTAAGTTTTAATGCACATCTAACATTACCTCTGGAAATCTGTAAACTCATGTAAATAAAAATTAAGTCAGGCTTTCATGACACACTAAATATGATCTGAAAGAATGCATCCTAGCTGCAACTCACTGAAAACACTCATATTTCTACATGCAGAGTTAAAACTCTTCTTTGCTTTTTTTAATACTCTGGGGGAAAATATTAAAGTTAACTCTGTAGAGCCCACTGCATTTCGTGAAAAGTGCCTAAAAGGCAGAAGGGACAGAAAAATTTCTCATTTAAATAAGGAGCAGAGAGATTAAATTAAAAAGTCAGAATATTATCACAGAAAGCTTATTCCAAGGTCTCATTTTCCTGTAATTTCTCTTTGTTCTGTTGCAGAGTAAGAAGAAGCAATTACGCTTTTTGCAGATTCACAGCCTGTGTTGCAGGACCAAGAAATATCAGGAATTATTGAAGAGCAAAGGACAGTTGTTTGCAAGAAGTATTATTGCAGTGGTTTATTTTTTTAGTTTAGATCAGGCACGCACTTCTCAAGTGAGTCTCCCATTGTCCCTCCTTACTGTCCTCATTCATATTGCAGAATAGGTTTGACATGAACTAGACTCTTTTAGGATGAAACTAAGCCAAAAAAAAGCTTACTCTAAACCATTCAAAAACCCTACACATTTGAATTTCAGTAAATACTATCTACAACTATGGAACAAGATCACTGCTGTTACTTCTTATGTTAAAAAAATATTGTTTAAACTTTACTCTCCAGAACACAACTTACAACATTCCATCTCTGTGTATTGGTACTTACTCTGAGCTATCACTTCCATCGTCTAGGAAAATGACAGTTAATCTATTTCCAGGAGGATACTCAAAACCGTGTAACTTATACTTGGCATATATGGCTGATGCAGCAGTACTGTACTGAATCACAGCATAACCTACAAACACAGTGCACACAGTTTCAGTATGATACAGGTAAATCCCAAGAACAAATTACACATATCAAGTGAGATGATTAAATTGCACATCAGTCATGCACGATAAAAAGTTCTTAAGTCTTTTTATCACCTAGTACACTACTTAATTGCAACATTACTAGTAATTGTGCAGAAAACTTCAGTGGAATTAACTAGTGACAGATCAGCTTTTTTTATGCTAACTTGAAAAGCTGTTAATAAAAAACTAAGTAAAAACCATGTGTTCTTCCCTAACCCTGAATCAGAAACAAAACTATATACAGTTCCACTTTAAAACGTAATTATCCCCTCAACAGTGAATAAAGAGTACTGTAAAGTTACAATGTTACCCTCTGAATCACTTCCATTTCAAACATACAAAATTATTTGTTCTGGAATGATTTAATCTTATTTACTCATGTCAGCTTCAATACACAAACACACACAAACCCCTGTTTCAAGATGAAAAACCTGAAGATCTGTTTATAGAGCATTAAAACTAGATGTATAATAGTTCAAAATTTTCTTTTTATTCTGCCCAAAACCATTAACTAATTTGCCAAAAAGAAAACCACTTATTGTTTTGATACTGTCCTTAGTGAGATTTAACCATCTGAAAATAAAAAGATATCTAAGGCTACTTGTAAACGGGTTCAAACAAAACTGATCTTGGGAGTTTATGCATCAGTGATTGCAGCAGCCACTGATACATAAAACACTTAATTCATTCCAGAAAATCCGTTGTATTTTGCAATACAAATTAATCAAAGTACAATTACATTCCCTTCATATAAAAGAAAAAAATAATCCACTTTGTACTTTTACTTACCACTATTGGTATGAGGATCTCGTTGAACATCACAATATTCCAGTCCTGGGACTAGATCAAAGAGGGCAAACAGCTGCTCTTGAGTAAAGGGAAGACGTGAGACCACTGACAGACGTTTGGAGAGAGGCTCCTGAATTCTGTTCTCATTTTTTTCAAAGCTACAAAACTCTGGCTGCACACCTCAATTATATAAAAAATAAATAAATAATACACGTCATCACACTAACATACCTTAATTTCATATATATTTTCATTCAACTTTTAAAAGTAATCTAAATCAATAATATAGTAAAGGTAACATGTCTGTTTCACCAGCATAGACAAAATAATCAGCCAACTAGGACAAAGTGAGTCACAAAAATACAGAAAATAAATGCCTGTCTCACTCCTAACTCCAACACTCAGTCTATTCAATTTAAGTGTTGAGCTAAGCCTTCATTAGCTTCCCTTCTTCCGAACAGCATTCTCACTTTCTGACCATACTCAATACTGCAAATCTCTTTTAGTATGCAAAGCTGTTACTTACAACATGGAAGTGTATTTCCTCTTAGTTCTTGCCTCATGCTACTGCTGTAATACTCATGTTCAAAAGACTCAGATGACTTATTTTTAGGTTCAGCCAAAATGGCCCTGTAGCCTGGAAGAAATGAGCACACATATAATGACACAACACATCTGAATTACTTGACCAGACCTTTATTCTTTGAGTACTGCATTTAGAAACTTATTCGGAAAATCCAGTAAGTGTTTCTTTAGGAAAATAATACACCTATAGCTCTTTAAGTCTGCCATATCAATTGTGTGAAAGCTAACAACTTCCATGTAGAACTAGTCCTCCTCACAAATTAAGGACAACAAAGCTTAGTTGCTGTGAGGGTGACTGAGGACTGGCACAGGTTGCCCAGGAAGCTTGTGTTGTCTCCATTAGTCTCCATCCTTAAGAGATATTCAGAGGTGTCTGGACACTGTTCTGGGCAACACTGGTGCCTCGACGACCTTGGTGAAGCAGGGGCATTGGACAAGATGACCTCCAAAGGTGACCTTCCAGCCTCAAACATTCTGTGATAGCTGGGAGGATTCTGAGATGTTCTACAGGCTTCCATACTGTACCAGCAGTTTATTTATGTTTTGCACTGAACTAGGTTTTGCTTTCATGAAAAAATTAGGTATTACACTCAGGCTATCCAACTAACTTCATTTTAACTTCACAGCAGAAAGAAAAGAAAATTTAACTGCTAAATAATCTTGGAGTCATATTCCTATACAAGAATTGTCACAGATACGTTAGGAAACCACTTATGATAGATATAACTACTATGTACATTAACAGAGGAAAAAAGCACACAAGAACAAAAAAACCCCTACATTCACACACCAAGTTGTTTTGTATTTGTGCACAAGTGAGCATAAAACAGGAGGTCAGACTGGAAGGCTGCTATCAGGTTTCCCCAAAAGCCCTGCTCCTGGAGGAACAATACACCATGTGCCATCAGTCTGGACCACCCTGGTGGCCTTCCACCAGATTCACTGAAATTCATTAACACAGGTACTAGAGCATGAACAATGGTTGGTCATAAAGCAAAGTCTTTCATTCATGGCAAAACAAAAACTTCAGTTAGGGTAAATTCGTTCTTAGCTAAATGTAACCACAACAGAAGCCCTACGAATTATCAAATGTATATGTAAATTCATATTCCCAGAGATATATTGAAATGAGATATTACTGTGTATGAAGCCTAGCTTACAGACCAATGATAATGTGTCCTGGTTTGAGCCAGGATGAAGCCAATTTTCCTCTCACAGACTTTTTTTTTTCCTTCAGTGATCTCTCTTTTAACTAGCAGCAAGTTTCCCAGCTAGTTGACTGATAATGCTGGAATGTATATGTTCGTTAAAAGACAGCTCACTGAAGGGAAAAAAGAAAAAGCACTAAAAGGAAAATTGGCTTCATCTTAGCATTCATACCAGGACATAATGCACGCAAGAAACCTCTCTATCCATTTCCAAACTCTTCACTGATTTTACTCACAGTTTGGGCCTGTCAGATTGTAATCAGGCAACTCTTCTCAACAAATGTTAATAATGCTGGCATTTTATCTGCAAGAGAACTTAGTCTGAAGATGTATTTACATCACAAATAATTTACCTGCAAATAAGACTAAAAAAAAAAAATAAATCACAAAGTACACTAACTGTGAAAACCCTGAAAGAATTAAGTAATATTCTTACTTCGATCACACTCTTCAATTGCTCGGGCAGCTTGCGATGGCTTTAAATACCGCACGTAGCCCAAACCTTTGCTCTCTCCAGTAGCCTTGTTTTTAATTATGCTGCAATATTCAATGTCTCCATACATCTAAAAAATTAAAAAGGGTATTAATTTACAGAATTTGAAAATGCATCAAAGTTTCCTGTGTTCAGACTTTCTGATAAATTAAGAAAAAGCCAATTTAAAACAACAATTAACAAATACTGAGTACCTTAAAGTTCTCTTGCAGATCTTCCTCTGTAAAGGTTTTTGGTATCATAACAAAGATTCGTGTAAGCTCCTCATCTTCAACATCTCGGTGGCTTCCAGAAGCTCTTGACTGTGCAATAAATACCTAACAAATGAATTACACAGACATTAATTACTAGAGAAATGTAGTCTTAACTACATATCAACAAGCAAGAACAATTGTTTTAACAAGTCTTTGTATTTATTTTTCACATAAATTACCTTCCTAATACAGGGGGAAAAAGAGCAAGAAAACCCAGTATCTGATTCTAGATGCATCTATGATGAGAGACCTACCAATACCCTAAACTTCAAATGGTTTCCCAAACAGGAGAGAAGCCAGCAGAAGTTCTCACCAGAATACTGAGGAATGGTCAGAAATATCAAACCCTGATTCAGCAGCACTGCCAGTGTCACAGGTGGCCTGTGAGGTAGCAACACATGCACTACTGCAGGATGCCTGGTATAGCAGCAGTAACAAAAGAGCCTGGCAGCTTAACTAGAACTTGCTACTGCAGTTGACTACTCAGTTAGGCCAAAGTTTGCATGTCTAGTGCTCTGTGAGGATCACAACTTCTCACACATGTAACTGATCAAATCCTTTTTAATTTCATCTCAAAAGTGCACCGCAAAAGACAACCTGGTTAAAAACAAAACAACCAATTAAGAAAAAGCCAAACAACCATCAAAGTAAGCCTCTTACACAAAAGCAGCAAGTGATTTAACAGAGCTCTGAAATTATTTTTCTAAGTCATGCATTCTAATGGTCTGATCTTTTGGCTGCTAATGGCAAGTTCTTCAGAAAAGATTTTACTGATTCAATTGCTTTTTCAAATGGGAAACACGGAATCTTCTTTTTCTATGCAAAGTCAGTCATACTTTCTCAGTACTTGGAGCAAAGGAAATCAAGAGACTGAAAGCTGCCAGGTATAAAACCAATATCAAATATTCTTGCAAAGACAGTTCTATCTATCCACGTCAACCTTGCTTACAACACTTAAAACATCTTGTCCGACAGTTTTTCACGGAGATTCCCTCAAAGTGAAAAACTAAAAGCAAAAACCGCGCTGGTTTGCAGGCCCTGCGTTTGCCCCAGGCCAGGGCGGGACGCTCCGCAGCTCCTCCCG
>NW_009952974.1:14390803-14396880 GCF_000747805.2 Chaetura pelagica | reverse complement strand
TGCCGGCCCCGGGGCGGAGGGGCTGAGCAGGGGGACGGAGGGCGGGTGCCGAGAGGCGCTCCCGGGCTGCCCCCGGCGCGGTGTCGCGAAGCCCCGGAGCAGCAGGGACGTGGGGAGGCCCCCGGAGCAGCCCCTGGAAGGCACGGCCGCTCGGAGCCGTGTCCGGGCGCTCCTGGATGTCTCCAAGGAAGGAGGGAGACTCCACAGCCTGGCTGGGCAGCTTGTCCCAGTGCTTGGTCACCCCCACGGTAAAAAAGCATTTCCCGATGTTCGGGTGGAACCTGCTGTGTTTCAGTTTGTGCCCACTGCCCTACGTCCTGTCACCGGACAGCGCTAAGAAGCATCTGGATCAATTTACTTCATTCCATCCCTTCAGCTATTTATACGCACCGATGAGATTCGCCCAAGGCTTCTCTTGTCTGGGCTAAACAGTCTCAGCTCTTTCATCCTTTCCTCGCAGGACAGATGCTGCAGTCCCTTAGTCACCTTTGTGGCCCTTTGCTGGACTCTCCCCAGCATGTCCATGTCTCTTTCATACTGAGGAGCTCAGAGGTGGACATAGTACTCCAGGTGAGGCTCCACCGGTCCTAACTGCAGGAGAAGGATCATCTCCCTTGTCCTGCTGGTGACACTCCTCCTAATGTAGCCCAGGATACCGGTAGCCTTCCTTGCCAAAAGGACACATTGCTGGCTCCTGTTCACCTTGGTATCTACTATGGTGTTCAAGTCCTTTTCTGCAAAGCTGCTTTCAGCAGGTCATTCTCCAGCATGTACTAGTGCATGGGGCTGCTCCTCCCAAAGTGTGGGTCTCTGCATTTCCCTCTGTTGAACTTTTTGATGCTCCTGTCAGACCATTCTTCAGCTTGTCAGGTCCATCTGGATGTCAGCATAACCCTCTAGTTTATCAACCACTCCACCCAGTTTTGTACTCTGAGTCAACATTGTGAACTCTCATGATATGAGGGGCCAGGGACCTTGATGTATTTCATGGGAAGCACACAAAACTACCTGTAGGAGAATAAGCATGTGGCTAATAAAATGTGAAGAATACAACGTTATTATACATTAGTTCATCTCATCTTTAATAGTTGGATTCAAAACCAAAGTATTCCTCAGCTGAATACCTGAGTTGTCAGTGCACCAGGGTTATAAATGGCCATGACCACTCCACACCCAGGGGTCAGTGATCCACAGTTCTGTTGCCATGGCCAGCACAGGCTGGACTTGCCATGCTGCACGCTTCCCTCACCATGGGATAAACTCTGCCAGCTCCTCGGTACAGAGGAGCCTGCAGGAAGCTCCCACTCAGTACAGGCAATCACACCTCTCACCCAGCCTTACCTTTATCTAGCAGTGCAACAAGAAGGTCTCATGAGACCACGTTTCTGTTTTGACTGTAGAAATGATAGAGCCATTTCCTTGCAAGAAAATCTTACAGAAGCTTAAAAGACCAAAGGATGAGAATCTCTGCTGTGGAGAAGGTTTGCACAGCATGTTGTGTGTGGACCATGTGATCACCACTGCTCTTCTGTTAGCACTGTAAATTAAAAAAAACTTAAAAAGTAAAGAGATCAGGGTACTCACATTCTTTCTTTTATTCTCCACAAGCAATTTAAATATGCAGAAATCTCCCCTTTCTTTCACGTATGCAGATGTAGTAGTCAAGTTTTTATCAGGAAAGTTTCATGGAGGTAAGGTCTGGCCTCCCAAGCATCTGTCCCTTCTGTCCAGGCCATTGCATCTAGAAATCCCCTGTATCATTAAGGTGTCCTGGCAGCACTGGAGGAGTTCTGGAGGCATTCTAGGTAGCATTGTGACCCACAGGAAAATCCTGAGGTGCTGCTGTGTTTTAGATTGGCCTTATAGACAAAACTTTACATTTGTCATTGACACTTGTCATTGAAGTACCTACAGAGGAGCAATAATGGAACTTAAAAGCTACCTTTGCCTCCAAAGGTAAGACTAACAAATTCTGTCATTCTGCACCTCTCAGAGATGCAGCAAAAAAACCCACGGTGCTTTTTCCTAATTGTAAATTTGATAACTTAACAAAAATTAATTACTATCACCAACCAGATCATGTTAAGAAATAATGCAGCTTAACAGTCTCATTCAAACTTAGCTTTACTATTAAGTCCAGGTCAAATTTTAATTACTTGGAGATACATTATTTTTTATCATCATGCAACACAGAAAAATTTAATAAAACTGTAGATTATAAATGTGACTAACAACAGTGAAATTTTCTGTAATATTGTTCAAATTTCCTTTTTGTTTGTTTTTTTTACATAGATCAAAATGGGTGATATTGAAAAATCCAAGAAGGTCTTTATTCATAAATGTTCTCAGTGCCACACAGTTGAAAAAGATGGAAAGCAGAGACAGGACCAATCTTTGGGGGTTATTTGACCACAAACAGGACAAGGTGCAGGGTTTTCTTTTTCAGATGCAAACAAGCACACAGGTAAAACTATCAGGTGACATGGATGAGGTACAGTGTTGGTGGAGACATTTATGAAAAAAAACTTTTTTCTTTAGAGATACAACAGAAAGCCTTACTGACAAGTTACTCTTACAATCGTCTGTTTTGCATTGCTGCAGATGAACCTAAACTATAGCTTCAGACACAAAAATCCTCAGTCCCTATATTAAAAAGAAGTTTAACCAGTATTCAACACACCGGATCAGAAGGCATTTATCTTTCCCAGAACTTCGTACTATCAACGGGCAGGTTTTATTTCAAGTGCTTTTAGTTTTTGTTTGCTGGTCACCACCCTCTGCTGGCAACGTGGTGTGATGCAGTTGTTTGCTCTGACCATTTGCCTAAATGCCATCACATACTAGTAAGTTATATGCTTTGTCTTGTGTTTTTCATACGGACAGGCTTGAACAGCAGTCGAACACTTAAAAAAGGAAAGTAATTCTGTAAGAGTTTCATTACTTTTATTTATATTATATTATTTGAATGTTTGCAACAAGTTATTAATTACAAATTTATTCCTGGGGTTTTTCTCAGGTTTAGAATTTTTTTATTTTTTTTTTCTGTGATTTCTAGGAAATGTTTTGTGACAATCACTTTATACTGGGACTTCATCATACAGTACATCATCAGCATATATTAACTATTTTTTCTCATTAAAAAATTTAGTGAACAAATCATACAGATGTTAGTATAATTTTGTAAAAGAAAGCAAAAAAAGTGATATCTAAATTATCTTTAGACAATGGGAAGAGTCAACTATGGAGGACAGAAGAGAAACTTGAACATTTCAGTAATCTTCAGTACAGCACTAGTAGGCTTCTGTTGACAGAGACAGGTTTTAACAGGGTTGGAAGGAAACACTAAGCGTTTTCCAACTTCTACTAAGTTTTCAAGAACTGGCCACTGACAGCCCTTTTTCTGATGCCCTTCAGTGGAGCACAGGAAGGATGAATTTCATGTCAATCTGTAGATGCTAATTTTCAACAAAAATATTAAAGTTGGATAGTTTGTATCCTGGAATTACAAAGATATTTACCAAACTGCACAGTAGTTAGTAGCCGTATGTGAAATGCTGCAAAAACTGCAACTCTTCTTGATGCTTCATGAATCACTGCTGCTGCAGCTGTAATATCAGTGAAGAGTATTTTCAATTTTTTGCTAGCTCCTATGTAAAGTTTTAGTATTTTGACATTAATTATTAATTAGGGACTGGCCTTATAAAAATCAAATAAGGATATGTTTTAAGATATTATGTCCTGATGAACAACGTTGGGAGGTGAGCATTATTTATATTATGCTATTATTTCATAAACCTTTGTTGATTGTACTATAGAAATACTGTTCCTTTCTAAAAGGAGATATGAGAGCCCAATTCTGTACCTAGTTATTCAAACACCCACTGAAACTATTATTCAGCTGTGGCTATGTAAATAAAAAGGTGCCTGTAAGAATTGGAACTGACAACTGAAAGAAGTTTTCTTTTGGAAAAAAAAAAATCCCCTGCATTATCATCTGTGAAGGAAAGTACCATATGCAGTAGACAACAAAACATGACCTTACATTAAAAGAACACTATACAAGGAAAAAGGAGGCAGGATACCAAGAATATCAGACTATCTTCAGGGGACAGGACACCTTTCAGTAGTGAAGCTGATGTAAAAAATCTTGAGATGCCTGAATATCCCATGAACTTTTTGCTTTAAAAATATAACCCCACTCATTGCACTGCTAGTGCTCCTTTGTTTACTAAAAAACCCCACTGTCTACCAGTCATTTCTCAGAGTTGTGGATTTTTTTCTCCATTTGAGGTTAACATATTAAGGTATGCTTATTTCTCTAACATGTAGAACCAATGAGGGCTAACTAGTTCAAGCAAATGATAGTAGTAGGTATTTTCAGCAACAGTAGAAGTGATTAAAGTCCTCCTAAAACCTCCTCATGAATCTCTACCAACTGAATTGTGATTTACAATTTAATTCTCTGTTTACACAAATGTAATGGGATGAAAATATACTTATTCAAGCAAGGTTTCCTTATGTCATCGCAGAAGGGAACATCAGTACAAAACTAATTTGCTGTAGTGTCTATTCCCAAGTACTCATTTTATCAGTATTGTTCCATTGCTTACTCACCAGGGTCTTTAACTGGTCGTCTTACAGTGCCCCATAGAGCTGAACTGCTGGTTTTAAGTAGGGGAATAAGCAAGAGTCAGATAAAAAGTTTTGTGACACAACTGTATGAGTACCTGCTTTCTTTCTTTTGTGCTGTAGCTATAAGATACTTCCCCCTTTTAGTTTAGTAGTCTGGACCCATTCTGTTGATTGTTTAGACAATTAAAGACCATATCACAAAAATCTTCTTGAGTGCTTTTACCAATAGCATTTTGAAGAGTCCTATCCCATTGTCTTTCTGATTAGAAAAACTCTGCTTGAGAAATGCAATGACATTTCTCCTAGTGATTCTTCTGGGGCATCTCTATGCTAGTGCCCCAGGAGACCAGGTGAGACTGGCTAAAGCCTGCCTTGCTGCCCGAGTTGGCACTGTGCATTCAAACTGATAAAAGGTGCATCATATTTAAGATTAATTGGATATAAGCTGCCTGTAGCTCACTACAGCATTCCTGTAGAATCATGAAGGCAACACCATCCTGTGGAGCTGACAAAATCCATTTGCCCTTTTGGCTCACCCACAAAAGGCTGCAACTAATCTGTCTGAGGCCCACACATGAACCTGCAGCCCAGCATATGGTGTGTTTGGTTTACTCACACTGCCCAGGCTGTAATGCCCATACATGAAATCCCCAGCAAATAAAGATGCCACAAGATTGAAGAAACAGTAAGTGAAGACCTCAGTTATACCCAGGCTTAGGGAAACACTAAATTGCTTCAAGTGTTTACATACAGAACTGCTACACAGTAACCATTTTGTTGAAAACACTAGTGTGAGCGTTCAGATCAAACCTTACTACAGTGAGAGAGCAAAAATTACGTACACAGAATTACTTCCTTGCGTGCAGATGCCAAAGGTCCTTGCTTGAGAGGTCAGGGTACGTGCCTGCCAGGCCTTCAGCAGCTTACGCAATTTCTTTGTGTAAATGGAGCGTTTGTGGCAGTGTTGAAAAAAAGGAAATGCCACTGGAAAGGCCAAGCAGCAATTAGTGGCTGCGGGCACGTGGTTGCCCTTCCAGGGCGATGGTGAAGCGAGCGCCTGCAGCTGAGGCTGGTTCCGAGGCAGCGCAGGCAGCAGAGCACAGGCAGCGGTGCACAGATGTGCACCGACAGCCAGGATGCTGTGAGGAGTAAGGGCAGCACCACGGCTGTGTCCTCCCGAGAGCGGGGCCTCCACTGACGCTGTGACAGTCGCTGGGTGGGCTGAGGGGCTGTGCCTGCTGCTGCGCGTGAAATCCCTTCGCCTCACAGCCCCGGCAGCCGGGCAGCAGCGCACTGAGAGAAACGCTTAAAAGACGAGTATTTCAGCCGCCCTTGTCCTTACCGAGATATGCCTGCACTTTCATATTCCAGACCTCAGCTTCCTTAGCAGCTCGGGGACCATCCCCTATAGCGTGTCCTCTGATGTTCCCCCTCGTCGCGGGTGC
>NW_009952974.1:14390007-14390371 GCF_000747805.2 Chaetura pelagica | reverse complement strand
CCACCGACACGCGTCCCGAAATCCCTCCCTCTCCTTGCAGGCTCTGCTCGGAGCCCCGCGCCGGGAGGGGCAGCTGCAGGGACAGGGTCCCCGGCAAGTCGAAATCTCGTTTGCTTTAAGATTCGCCCGTCTGCTTTCCCAGCCACCCGAACTCCCATTCATGAATTTCTGAAGCCGCCTTCATTCAGTCTTTGGTGAGCGCATGAAAGACATTTTTCACGTGTTAAGACCCATGACTCCGGTGTTTTTTTCAATCGCTTATGCGTAGGCATCGATTTAGCAATGAAACGTGCTCCACGTGCGCATAAAAATAACCCCAGCGCGTCTGCCTCGGTGGATGCGGCTGGGACGGCCGCCCGCCCCT
>NW_009952974.1:14370041-14387529 GCF_000747805.2 Chaetura pelagica | reverse complement strand
CCCCGGCCCCCGGCTGCCCCCGGCTCCCCCCCGGACCGCGGCGACGGAGAAGCCCCGCCGCCTGGCCCTGCCTCCCCCCGGGGGGTCCCTCCCCGCCGCCCCGCCTGTCCCCGGGATGTCCCTGCCCGGGCGGCTGCGCTGTCAGTCCCGGGGCGCCGGGGGTTGAGCCCAGCGGGTGCGCTCCGGAAACTTTTGGGCGGGCAGGAGGGGACTCTCATGAGACGGGAGAGAAAACCTGTCCTGCGTGGCCGACGGCGCTGAAGTGGCCGTAAAATCGGTTTAGTAGCGCTGGTGGATTTCGCAGGAGCGGTAGGCGGCTTCTTGCGTTGTCAAAACATACTTTGGAATCGGCTGAAGAAAAGTTTAATGTTCTAATGATAATATTCTTAAGTCTCTGCCTCATTTCATGTTACCTGCCTGCCCGCTGCTGAAATAGTCTCATTGCTTTCAAAAGAGCATGTATTTTCACCTTTGCATCTGCCCACTCAGCCCACATGGCATGTGTTTTCAAACCTGTTCCTACGAGTGATGCAACCAGTCCTGTTACTCTCCTTTAAGGACTTTCCCCACCTTTTACTTTTCTAGAGGCTTCAGTGTGATTTGTGAAAATATAGTCCTGGTTTCAAGGCAAAAATTCTTTTTGACTTCAGCAGGGACTGACATGCCTTCGCCTGCATGTTAATGCAAAACGGTGCATTCAGTTCACTAGCTTGAAGTGTATCTCTCTGCCACTAAGTCCATGGGGATATTTCTAGAGTTTATTGACTTGAGACACTGTCAGCAATTTGAGCTTCTTGGGGAAATTAAGAACCACAGAGTGACGGGTTTTCTGTATTAGGATCTCAGAAAACTTTAGAAAGGTGGAAGATGCAGATCTTTTAAGAATTTTAGTAGTAACTAGTGTCCAATGTCTAACTTTGCTCTGCAGTAATAACAAAATAATAAACATTAAAAATCTGGTTCTGATTTATAGCAAACCATACTAGGAGGAAACTTGAAAAAAGTAAGACTTGGTTATTTTTGTTTGAAATACAGAAGAGCCAGGGTAAATGTATTTCGGTGAGTATTTGTCAAGCAGTGAAAAATACTAAGCACCTCACAGATTCATGCTGACAGAGATTCCTAACCCAAGAGTTCAAAGGAAAAGAAAAGAGCTTGGTAAAAATGCTGTAATATTCAGAATAAAATGGATGAACGTTGGATCATCTTTGAAAAAAATATAAGCATGTTTCTTCCTTTGTTTTTCCTTTTCTCTATTACACACTTTCTCTTACCATCTGATTTCTTTTATTACTTTCACTTCTGTAACTGTACTCTTCCCAAAATATCTGCTGTTGGGGTTCAAGCAGAAGATGTTCTCAATAGTCTCAAGTAGCTAAACAGATAAAGGATATCTGATTTTGTCTGGGAAAGAGCTTGATCTCTCCTTTTAACTCTGGATAGGTCCAGCCACCTTTTTTTGGGGATGAGAATGTCATTGGAAAGACAGGGTGTTTTCTGGTCTTGTGAAACTGTATTTCTTTTTCTTCAGTGTTTGTTCACTTTGTGTTTACTTCCTTATGAAAAAGCCCAGCTAAACAGTTTGTCTGTTTCATTCACAGAGAAAAGGAAAAACCATCCAGTTGCTATTTCTGGTACTATTTAAGTTATTCTTTTGTATGGCTTCTATTCAAAATCAATTAAATATTATAAAGAATACAAATCATTGTATATTAAGCTATAAGTACATTCATTGCAACAGAAAGGAAAGTTATTAGCCAAGTTCATCCTGTAAGTATATGAAATGCGTTTCCCTGCTTTCAGTAGAGTTAGTTCTGATTAACTGTAGTGCAAAAGAAACTTTAGACCTTGCAATGTTGAAAGAAAGTTTTGCATTATAATAAAATGGAGGATCTGCTTTCTGTTATGTTTCTGAGTTAGTACATTTTATCTTCTCTTATCTGGCACATATATATCCATTGTGTGTCATTAAAAGGAGACCTTTCTAATGTATAAAGAGCCCTATAGAAGCCCAGGTACGTGTGCATAAGGACGTGACAGCTGTTACATTTTGCATCATTGTAGTGCTCACAATGCATCACTTTAAAAATTTATGCATATGATGATATGCTTTTTGTCTGCATTGCCACTAATGATGGAATTGTTTAATCAATCATCAGGTTGAAAAAAAGTAGCACCAGGAAACTTTGTCAGGCTGACAGATGGAGTTTGAGGAAAAGGGGCAACAGCACTGCACCATTTTGTCTATTGAAGAGGGTGTCTATATTAATGCTTCCTGTTTGATAAAAGAAGACCTTATATTAAGTTAGAGGAACTGCTCTAGGTTAACTCAGTTTTTTTGCTTGTTTCTTAAATTAACAAACTTGTTTTAAAAGGGGTAAAGGTATTTCCAAATAATTTGTTATTTAGTTCACAGTATTGGGAAATTTGTTATCATCCAACCATATTTATTTTCTCAGAGTCTGATCAAGCACTAGTTGAAAATCTACCAGCAAGTACAAATCGAGCTGCCACCTTGTATTGCCAGCTACTGCTGACATTAACGGGACCTCAGTGTTATTACCACTACATTTAAGTCCTGTCATTTCCTGTCACGTGCGTCACACAGGCAGTCTCCTGTGCCCTTACACAGACTGACTGATTTAGAATACACTTGTAAATTATTTCCAGTTTTCTGAAGCTAAAAAATGAAATAAAATAATAGGGTAAGGCTTTTCTGTGATCCAGGTGATTACTACTGTTGTTGAGTCTGACTTTCAAAACCTGTTCATGTAAAAAATCTTCCTTAATTCAATAACCATACTTAGATACAAGGTTTGGAATTAATACTATGTATCAAGGACTGTATAAAAATAATTCAATTTAATACTAAGCAGTAGCTATATACCATCTCATGGTAATTAGATTTACGAAGTTCAGTAGTGACTGAGCATCAGAGAATTGGACAAATAGTTTATAGAAAGGTTTAGGTGAATGTTACATGACTGATCAAAAAGTTGCATGATTTCATTAATTATATTAAAAAGTTTTATTTATTACATTGCTAAGTCACACGATGAAAGTGAGTTTATAATTGTAACAATATGCAAAATATATGATCCAATCAGTAAGAGTTAGCAGTGCAGAGGATTTTAGAACAAGAAAGGAGATGGAGACTTTATTTGCATTTTGGAGACAGTTTAAAACTCTTTCTTCTGGAAGGAATCCTGTTGACCTGTAAATCATACTGCCGGTCAGTTTAACTTTTAAAATAAGGCCTGGCATCTTCTCCTGTGTTAACTTTGGGAAGCATTTCTGACTCCTTATGTGTTTAATACACTATGTCTGGAGCATGTGTTGGAAGAATCCCTTCACACCGGCAAGGAAATTTGGGACCTAAATGTCCATTGAAGCTTCTTTTAACAGAGGATAGATTTAGCTTTTGCACTTATATATGGACTATTAAGCATATTGTAAGTACATCGGCAGAGAAGCCATTAAATCTTCATCTGCAGTTCTTATGAATTATTTAAAAATTTAAGATTTTTTCCTATGGACTTTTTCATGTAACTCCTTCTTCTGACAGGTCTTCTTGGATGTTTAACTGAAATTACTTACCCATTTCAATTTTGTTCCATCCTCTAGAGCAGTATTTAATAAAATTTTTTAATCACAAGTGATGTTTGGTTATTCTTATACGTTCAGCTGTGCAAAAGTTGAGAGATACTTTAGTAACAACCCAAGTCCTTCTAACTAGTGAAAAAAAGATGTTACTTATTCAACAGTGTTAATCAGAAAGTTGTGAAAAATATGTTATGCCATTTACCACTGTCAGCTGAACAAAATCTCTATATTTTATGCTAAATTCAGAATTTAAAAAGTAGCTTTGAAAGACAGAAAAAAAGATGATTTGCCAGATGGATGTTTTAATAAAGTAGGCAACAAAGAGAGGAGAAATATTAAATGGTATCGTGTTAAGACATGGGTTTTGTAAGCTGGAGAAAGTGCCATAAAAGGTGATCAGAAATTGTTTTTTCAATACAGCTCGTGTCTTTAAAAAGAAAATTTAACCACATTACTGGAACTGAAATCAAGCAAAACAAGAGAAATCAAGCTCCTTTGTTCTATACTCCACTATTACCTCTTTCCAGTTTAGGTCAGGTGTAATGCAGCTAATGCACACACAGCTTTACGCTAAATTTTAAACATCCTTGAACACCGAGGTACAGATGCCAATTTTGTCTTTTGTCATGCTCTCCAGATGAGCTCTGAGCAATCATTCTCTCCTGCTGTGCCAGGACAGCACTACAAAGTTACTGCCAGGGCTGCAGACCTTTCAGACTGGGAGCATGCAGCTGGGACAGGCTGGTGGTGTAGAAGCTCATGAACAGGGAGGAGCCAGATTTCATCATATACAGTCACAGTTCATTAGCATCAATATTAACAGTATGCCTCTTTCAATTTTAAAGAGCAGTTAAAGCATTAAAACCCTGGCTCCTGAGGGGTTCAGTTCTGCAAATGAGAAACCCTCTAGGCATTGTTTTATTCAGCAGCCCTCGAGCAGCAGGCACCAACAGCCATATTCATTTCAGTGCTGACTTTTAACAAGGACAGAGGTTGCTCTTGAGAGAGCAGTGAGCATGAAACCTGGTAAGCAGAATAATTTTTTTTTTTAATTCCATGTAATAAAGAAAAAACAAAACCATTTTTGCTGTGCATTAAACATGATGAGGAAGTACCACAGGGAAGGGAGAAGATAATTGCAACAGTAAAGAACTAAACTGTTCTAACAAACTTTCTACAAAAGGATGCTCCAACCCATCATGAAAAATTTAGGAAGTCTTGCAGTTGTAAGTATAAGGCAGTAAACTGGTGAAAGGACATTGTAATTATCCCTGAAACTTCTGCCCAGCAAAGGCAAACCCATTCTTTGTGTCACAGTGGTGCTGGCCTGGAAGAGAGGGATCTCTCCATAGAAGGCAGCATCCTCCTGCATCTCCACAGCTGAGAGCCCTCAGGGCAGTGGCTGAGGAGGTCTCTCCACTTCCTGTCACCTCCTTCTCTCCCTAAGTCTTTTCAGGGAGTGACTTTCGACTGGCATGTCAAATGTCCTAAGGCTTTCCTGGGTCACACCACCATAATTCTCACCTTGGACATGTCTACCAGGGGCAGGAAGAGCACCAAAGCCACCTGAGAGCTCAGATAGTTTTATGTCCACATGCTGCTGCTCAGGTGCATCACCAGGACACAACACAATGTACGCTGCTGAGGACAGCCCACAGGTATCATGAGGGAACACAGCTCCCTCTCCGTGCTTGTGTGGGGTGGGCAAGGTTACATCAGCAACCAGATGGAGCAGTGGCCAGTTCTCCAGGGTTGCCAAGGCTTACTTCATGGATGCGTAACACCTGTTTGCTGCCCCAGCTCTGTCTGCCCTGGCTGCCTTGTGAGTTTGAATGGACAGCAGGTGGGCTGGCACAGGCTGCCCAGATGGGGCTTGTTTGCTGCAAGCTCTGGGCAGAAGTCTGCACTTCACATGTGTAATGAGTTTTCCCACTGGGGCTGTTGGGTAATTATCAGCCATTTTGCAGGGATTGCACACTTATAATCAATGTTGAGGGCAGCTGGCCTGTCTTGTTTTGGTGCTGGTGCTCGGGGTGGCTGCAGGCTCTGAGGCAAACACAACGCATGGAGTTCAGGGTGTGTTAACAGCTTAGTAACTTGAGTGCTGTGGGGGTTTTTTATTATTAAAAAAATATCTAGCTGTCTCACTTTCTCAGTTGCCTTACAGAGCAAGTATTCAGTGCCCTGGTGCCTTTGGTCTCTCAAAAGGAGCAGCTGCAAGGCCTGGCTCCCCTGCCTGCCCTGCTCAGCAGGCCTCGGCCGCTGGTCATGCCGTGCCTTTTGGGGGGCTGGGGTGGCTTTCCCGCCTCCCTGTAAGGCCATCTTTGGCTAACCTGACAGACTTTAACTGGCTTGTTTGCTCACCAGTGCATCTATCTGAAGAAGACAAACAGTTTAAAGTGTTTTTTTCCTCAAACATTTGTGAATTTTCCTTGTGGAACAGGGGTGAGGCTAGTGCCTTTGTGGCCTATAATTTTCCTGTGAGAAGGAAATAAGTATATTTGATTAGAGCTGGTCAGTGACTGTGAGGAAGAACTGCAGGATTCAGCCTTTCAAATTTCAGTTGAAATCTTGTTACAAGCACAAGATTGAGTAAAGCTGTAGTTCTGTTTGGTAAGTGATTTTTCTGTTTTGTTTGATTGGTTTTCAGTGTTTCAAAACATTATAAAATCTGCATGTTTTGTTTTGTTTGGGTTTTTTTACAAATTTATGCTGTTTTAGTTTGGTTATAGACTAACAGAGCTAATAAGCATGCATCTGTGATTTTGCAAGTGAACTTGTTTGCTTTTCTAAGTATGAAACAAACAACTTGATGGCTCAGGAGAGCTGTGTGTTAACAGGGTAACAGCAACTGTGTGCAGTCTGAGCTTAATGTCTCTGCAGTGCACATTTTTAAATTATTGTGGCTTAATAATGCTTCTGCTTTGTCATAATAAGATATTTTCAATTTATTATTCAATCTTTTTATACTACTTCTGTAGCACTTGAAACCATGTGTTGCTCACTTGTGTAATTGCCTATGGGTGCTAAATTTAAACTTGCACAGTTCTCTTGAAACAGCCAAGAGTCCTGTTGGTTTCTTTGCTCCAAGGAGCAGCCCTGTGTGTACACAGAATTAATATAAACAGTCATGAGTATTTAGGAGATCAGCACTAGAACCTGGCTAAAAGTGAGATTGGAACAAGATGGGAACATGAATATGGTTGTGCTTGGTTCCCAGCAGAGTGTCAGGCCTTGGTGCAGAAGGTCAGAGAGAACCACTGTGATGCAGCAGACAGTAGTGAGGTTGGTCACTAAATATTTACAATTAGCAGAAAAATAGCTTTCTTTGTAAATGGTTTTTTAATACTAGTACAAGCAGAGCATAAGGTCACATAAGCAGCCATACCTAAGACCACACCTTGATTTACCGTTGTGCTGTTGGTGATCTAACTGGAGTTTGTTTTGAAGGAAGAAAACATAAAAAACTTTCATGATGAGTCTGTTCCCTCGTCCAGGTTGTTGATGAAAATATTGAATAGTACAGGTCTCAGTACTGCCCCCTGAGAGACTCCACTAGTGACAGACCTCCAACTAGATTCTGTCCTATTGACCACAACTCTCTTGCTTCATAAAGTTATAGTTATTTACTCCTGTCTAAGAGATTGGAACACAATTAATAAAAAAAAAATAGCACAGGCAGTCTTAAGTAGACAACGTGCATAGTTATTTTTTTCTGTTGTCTAAGATATTAAACAGTGGTCAGAAAAAGAAATAAATTATGTAACGCATCCCCACCAATTAAACTAAGGAAGAGGCCCCAAGCTGCAGACACATTGAAAAAATCAAAACACAATGAACCCCCAAAATTTCAGTACTTCAGATTAAAACTTATTTTTTCAGAGTAAGCTATTTTTAAATTTCGAACTATGTATGGGCTTATTTAGTTTTAAATCTAGAAATTAAGAATTTTCATGGTCAATGTTCCCTGCTTTCTTTGGAGTTGTCTTGAGATTGAAGAAATCAAGTTAGCCAAGTTGTTTCGTGCATTCTTAACTGTCTTGTTTATCTTAAAAAAAAAAAAAAAGTCGCTATCTTATATAAATAGTCACAATATAACTGGATTGTGTGCTTATTTACTTGAGAGAATGAGGTTTGTGCTGCTGTTGAAGGGTACTCATTCAATCTCCTGCTGTCTTTGTCTCTGAGACTTTATGGATTTGGGGGGAGATGACAGGAATAGCTATAGCACTCCTGACATGGAAGTCGCTCAAGAGATTGCTTTATTACTTGGTTTTTCTGTGCCAGTTTCTTCTCTGCAAGGTTTTGTCCATATCTACTGTAGTGGCTTTTTATTCCATTTCTGTTTTGTTTATGCATAAAGTAATTTATACCATAGGTGATTTTAGATTATATAGAACAGACTGGATGTCTTAATTTTTATTTGTATTTGGGTTTTTAATATTATGCATTGAATCTAGATAACCTGGTATCTTTTGGATTGCTCTTTTTGTTGTCTATGAACATTTGCAATATATACCCATAGTATGCATGGTTTAAGAATTTAATAGGTCTCTTCCAACTCAGTTTAATGATGCTGTCAAACATATTATTTTTATTACCTATTTTTGATACAACTTAGCTAACTCAATCAGTAATTTAAATACAGTATGTTCAAATAATTTTTGCTGCAAGTTTCTTGTGTTTTGGTTTTTTTCTTGAACCCTTTCTAAGAAAAAAAAAGCAGAACAAAAAAACCCAAACAAACATCTGTAAAAGGTAGTAGGCCAGGCTAGTTAATTAAGTACATCTTGTGTTCTGTGTGATTAAAACAGTGTTTTCAAATAATAAAAAAAAATTAAAAATGGCTTTTCCTTGTAGCTATTGGCTTTGGCTGAGTCACTTAGTCCATTTCATTAGCTTAAAACCTTTCTCCTTAGACTTTGGAAAAGGAAAGCAGTGTCTTTGTCATGAACATTTAATTCTAGAAAGTGTATTCAGCAGATTTCATCCTCAATTACAATATTTGACTTAGCTAGCTTGGTTTAAGATTGTATTTTTTGTTCTGAATTACACTAATAATACATAAATTGTCCTAGCTTTGCTAAGGGTATAAAAGGACATCTTTTCTTTCCAAGGTCAAAGAGTTATCCAAATGTTTTTAAAAAAACCCATCAAACAACAAAATCTATACCTTTACTAACAGTGTGTGAACCACCTACTTAGAATGAAAATCAACACTGAAATTCAGTTTATGAAACTTTGTGCAGAAGTTAAAACTGGTTTTATTTCTAACAATCTTTTCTATTGCTTCAAATGTCTTGAGAAAAGAAGAAATGCAGATTTAAGTAAGATAAAACAAGAAAAAAATACTGGTTTTTACTGTTTTGTGGGTGTCTTAGTGACAATCTGTGACCTTTGTAGAATAGTACGTGTCGATAGAATTTTTTGAGAATATTTTTTTAGTTGGAAATGTGTAGATCCTTTCAGTAAATGCTAGCAATGGTCACTATTTAGTAAGGTTTTACCTTTTTTTCCTGGTCAGCATCAAATTTATTTTATTTTTTTTAGGCTTATGCTATGTATAATCATTATCACAGACTGTATATGTTAGTGACCTCAGATCCATGTTCTATTTGCTACTAATACAAGAAAAGAGAACTGGGCCTTAATGGATTTTTCTCTTGTTTGCCACTTACATCAATAGAAGAGTTGATTTAATTTTTTTCAGTCCTTGCCCAATTTCTGTATAGCTCTGTCAGATTTACAGACTCATTTTATGAATGCAGAGGTCAATTTGGAGGACTTAAGATATGGGAGATGGGCATTATTATGTTAGGTCGTGATGAAAATTGCTTGAAACCTCAGGGACTTAATGAATATTTTATAGGATCAGAGCTTGTAAGCATGGTCAATATTGTGAGTTTTCATCTGATAAGGGGAAGGCAGGGGATCTAGAAAAGTGAATTGGATTATACCAGCTCACAGAATTAATGCTGTCACAACTGCTTTTCCAGTTTCCATCCTTTCTGATCCCTATGTTCTTTATGTAATATGCTTCTGCAAAAGCTAGTCCAGTTCTCTACCATACATGGATAATCTGATATCACATGGCAAGAAGACCAAAATGTATTGTTACATCTCTCTGTTGCATGGCATGCTTCTGGGACTAAGGCTGTCTGATTGCTCCAGGATCCTTGCTGTCTTCCTTTTCCCTATTCTAGAGATCCCAGCAAGAGATACAAACAGGAAACTTCCAAAATCCACTTTAACTGGGAAGCAATATTTGTGCTTTAAAAAACACTTCCCAGATTGCTAATCCCTCCTGCCTCTATGGTTCTCCATAGCCTCCATTAAGGAACACAGGATTTATAGCTCGTCATTAAATCTGTTCCTAACACTGGCAACTGTACTGGATATATCCAATTCAGACAGGTTCACAAGCCCCTGTCCCATGTGCCACCATGCACTGCAGGTCGAACAGCACTTTGTGTGTTGATCTTGAGGCCTGTTTAAAAGGCAGTGACTACACATACCACAGGATTGTAAATTACAATTGGACCTTGTTACCTAGACAGAAGGAAACTCAGATAAACATGAATAGTCTTCCTCATTTTTTTTTCCAGACCTCTGTTTTGTCTTACAATGATGTGTCTCTTACAAGAGTGCATTTAGAGAAATGAATGACTAGTCAGTTTTGGCCTCTGCAACAGCTGTCCTTTTTCAATTAAACTACTCCATGAATGTTTACTTCTTTTACAAGGGCCACAGGAGGTAAATCAGCAACAATGTTACCAGTCAAGGAATGTTGTCATTTTGGTGTTTCCTGATGTACTGTTTTGCTTAGAACAAAATGAGTAGTGGAGGGACTGGTCTCTTTAGTTATACAAAGCATATTACCAATATTTTTGCAATAATAGCAAATTCTAAATAGTAGTATTGAATCTGAGATGAAGATTGTTTTCCTCACAGCAGCCCTAATAGTGCTGTGCTTTGTATTGGTAGCTAGAAATGTGTTGATAACACCCTTGGCTGCTGCTGAGCAGATGTAGTGGTCTCTACAACATCCCTCCTCACCAGCAGGCCAGGGGTGGGTAAGATCCTGGGAGGAGACAGAGCCAGGGCAGCTGACCCAGACTGTCCAAAGGGATATTTCCTATTCTATTATGTCTGCTCAGCAATATAAACTAAGAGTAGGTGGGAATGGAGGGGAGGGGTGTGGGTGGCATTTGCTATTAGGACATTTGTCTTTAAAGTAACTGCTATGCACTCTGAAGCCCTGCTTCCTGGGAATCCTGGGAAGTGACTGGACATATTCTCTACTTCCCATCAGGAGACTAAATCTTCTGGTTTAGTTTGCTTATGTGCTTGGCCTTTGCTTTTGCTTTATTAAACAGCTTTTATCTTGACCCATGAGTTTTCTCCATCTTGTTTTCTCTCCCTCTGTCCTGCTGAGGAGGGGAGTGGTAGAGGGGCTTGGTGTGCACCTGGTGTTCAGCCAAGATCAACCACTACTGTAGTTCAGATATTACCAAGAAGTAATTGAAGAAATGTGTAGTTCATTCATTGATGAAGCCTACTGTGTGATAATTGCACTACATTTCACTTTTTACTGTTGAATAGGAACATTATCCTTCTAGGCTCTTTCTATAGTGCAGAGTGACTCAGCTTCTATTGGAGGTAATATGAAATTTTCATTGATGTCTAGTGATAGGACAAGGGGCAATGGGTGCAAACTGGAACATAGGAGGTTCCACGTAAACATCAGAAAATATTTATTTACTGTGAGAGTGACAGAGCACTGGGACATGCTGCCCAGAGAGGTTGTGGAGTCTCCTTCGCTGGAGACATTCAAAACCTGCCTGGACGTGTTCCTGTGTGATGTGCTCTGGGTGACCCTGGTCTGGAAGGGGGTTGGACTAGGTAATCTTTTGAGGTCCCTTCCAACCCTAAGAATTCTGTGACAGTGTTTAGGAGCATGTGGAAAGATCACAAGATGAGGCAGATCTGGGCTCTTGATGCTATTATTAAAACCATTCCTCATGCTGGTTCTGATTTTTCTACAGAAGTTGTTAGGCACATTTAATTAAAGGGAATCTTATCAAAGATTGCATATTAGTAATCTGGTCTTTATGGAAGCAAAGACTGTTTAATACACTCTAGTGGCAGAAGTGGGTCTAAGGAAAAAGGGCAACTCCTAATGAGGTTATAAAATTAAAACAACAAAAAAGAAATTATAATTTAAAAAGAACCAAGAGCTTGATATATACTCTGGTTGAAGAGTACTATAAGCTATACATAAACAACACAGTTGATATTCATTCTTTATGGTTGAAAGGTATGTAAATTTGCAACAGGTAATATAATAGCCAAAAGTATATGTTAAATGTTATGATGAGGGAGTGTAAAGCATTTCTAAATTGTCTTTTTTTTAGGTGACTAAAGCAGTCTATTGCTATAGCATCTGCAATTTACAACAAGAAAATAAAAACAGAAATAGAATTGCAAGGGAGGGGCAATCTGTCCATTTTTAGCATCAGTAAAGATTTAATGAATTATCTCTTCCTTATTGCAATCAAATCTTAGATTGAAGATTGTAAGTATTTTCATTATCTGAGACAAGTATAGACTTTTTGTAATTGTGATAAATTAATTTTATCTCAAAATGTAATATTGTTACCCTAGGTGTATTTTTTGAACTATTTAAGGTTGTAGTTTATAATATTTTACAGTGGGTTACATTGTGAAATTCCTGCAAGAATTAAAGCTCCTAAGCTTTCACTAAGACATGAGACACTACTTTTAATGACTTAGTGTAAAATGTGTTATGGCACTTGCCCTGAAACTGTGTTCCAATCTGAAGAACTGTCTGAAGGCAACTTTATTATTTTGATGCATTGTTATTAGCAGTTAAGATTTAATATCTGAATACCTTTGGTGGTAGAGCTGTATGTGCAGGACTGTGACCCCACACAGAACAGGAACAACAAGAAGTATGAAGCAATTATAGTGTTAATAAAATATTTTCATTTTGTTTTGAAAAGTCCTCTTTGGATGTGATGCAAGCATTTATTTCTTACCTACATTCCTCAATAAATAGGCACTTCTATTGCCTTAGAAAAAAATTAAAATTACAAAGTATTTGGTGCTGTTACTTCAAAGATCATCTTAATAGTTTATTTATCCTTCAACATGGTCTGTTATAAACATTTTTAATATTTGGTTGTAAGAGGGGTCTTATGTTCACAGTTTGTGTTCTGTATTATTTGTGAAAGTCCATGTTTTATGATCAATAAGATTACACTGCAACTTAATAATAATTTAGAGATTGTATATATGCATTACTTTAAAAGAATTTTCATAGTTAATTATACATTACAATTTTAAAAAAAACCTAACTGCAAGTGGATCCAAAATCATATTAAATAATCACACCTAGAAATATTCTATGTAACAATAATAGAAAACTTGATGATATTTGGTACGGTTGGCTATCAAAATTTGAAAATAAACAAAATCACAAGAAATGGTACTTGCAGAATTCTTGAATAACTGTTTGCTGCTTGCCCATACATTTTCAGCCTGCTGCACAGTGTTTTAGTTGGATGTTATTATTGTGAAACAGCCTTCATAAAATCTTTCATTGTTTCATAGTTTACATAGTACAAGCACAGCAAATTGACAAATATAAATTTAGTGCATTGAAACTTCATATAGCATTTCTGTCTGAAATGGAATCTTCCCAGTACTAGTTATAGGATGTATAACTAATGATGGACAAGAAAAATCATAGACTCATTTGGTGCAGATATCAGGCAGTCAAGAGTAAGTACATATAAGTAGAGCAGCTTGTACTTAAACACACCTTGATCACTGCTCAGATTGAACTGTTGTAAAGTTACAACAACCAGAGAAAGACACAGGATGAATGTCATACTCGCATATGCTCCTTGTTTTGCATTAAAGTCCTAATTATGCTACTGTCCATGATGTATACAGCTAATGGACACCATTGCTCAATTCTAGGGTAAATGTGGTGACTTTCCAGGAAGGGATAACCTAGAAATTGGTATGTATTGAGTCTGTGTGACTCGTTCTTGTCCTCTGTGGTCTCAATTAAGGTGGTACAGTGCTCTTTGCAGGCCTGTGCTCTTGTGATGGAGCTATGGAGGACCTTCTGCTTACACATGGCCCCAGAGCATCCCATCAGTCATGGTGCTGAGCTGTGGGATGAGCAGCTTGTGCTTTGTCTTTTGTGCAGTGTGTTATGCAGTCTCTATATAATTTTTTTTTCTCATATTTATATTCCACATAGCTTTAATTTGTCTTTATTTTCCATGTTCTCTGGTAGCTGCTTTGGTAGCAGTCCTTTAGGTAGGTCAGTCTTCTAATTGGGGTATAAAAGTGGGACTCCAGTGAACACAGTTATGTAATGGTAAGCCTTGTGATCATCCTCAGAAAAAAAATTCTTAGCTGAGGAAAAACAGCTCATAAAGAACATGGTGCTATCAGAGTACCAATAACATAACACTACAGAATATACTATAGAAGACATTGGGAAAATAATTTGCCTGAGAATAGTTTAGATGTATGACATGCATGTTAATGATGCTTTATTTTCTTTTGAAGGATCGCCGCTTCAATGATGAAATTGACAAACTGACTGGTTACAAGACAAAATCACTCTTGTGCATGCCCATAAGAAACAGTGATGGAGAGATTATTGGTGTTGCCCAAGCAATAAATAAGACTCCTGGAGGTGCCCCTTTTTCTGATGATGATGAAAAAGTAAGATTACTTTCATTTTAAAAAAATTTCTTTTGTAACTCGATAGACTCTTGTAAAGATACTTTAAATAAGTAAATGGCACAGCTCTTGCGTTAATGATGTTTTTGAGGAGTGCTTAGCTAAAAATGCACATTTTTGTTGTTCTCAACATAACACGTATCTGTTCTGTAAATGTGGGAAGTCTTGTGGATGAAACTTCTACTTAATGGTCTCTAAATCTGATTTAGACTCTTTTAATGTAATAGATCGTAATAGGAAAACTTATTTTTTAAAACTTACCTTAAGAACAAGTTCATGGGGAAAAACCATCGCAGAGACGCTCCTAAGATTGTTGACTTCAAAAATCGCCACCAGATCTTAATGGTCTCCATGGCATAAATACCTGTAGCATATGAAAAAGAACCTTTGTTTTAGATATTATGCATATACAACTTTATGCTATTCCAAAATATAGCAGGCTGCCAAATGCCTGTGAAAGGACAAGGAGGCCAGAAAGGAGACACTAGGTGTGTATATGAAGCAAAATTTGAAGAGAAAAGTGACCTTAAAAAGCAGGAGAATAAATGGAGTGAGGGGAATTGTATGTAAAGCCAAGAGATGACTGGGGAAAATAATGGTAGAATGCAGCAAGCTGGGGGGGAACAGAACAGTAACTTTCTGCCCAGGAGAGAGAAGTGGAGTGTTCTTCAAGCTTACAGTTGGAAAATGCACATCTGTTTATTAAAGTATTAAATCTAAGTTTTGTGGAAGTGCAGTTAGTTGCAGACTTTCCCTTCAGAAGTTCTTTATATTGTTTCAGAAGCAGCTAATATTTGATGCAGAGCCATTGTTGGTTATTACATACATGTTGACATCTCTGCTATGACAAAAAGATATCAAGTAATGCCTGTTGGAAGGGGAAAATCCTGTTTTATTGGTTCATCTAAATAGCTAGAGATTATTTTTAGAATCTATATGGCTTGACATGAATTAAATGCATTATAAAGTTAAACAGTGGTTTATAAAGGTTGTGAAATGTTGCAAAAATCAAGCACGTATTCTATAGAAACCATAGTAATTGTATTTGTTAGTACTTTGAAGTTACATTCTTGTTTTACTTACAGAAATATATTTAAGCCATTTCATAGTTTGCAACAATTGCTTAGTGAGAATAATGGATGGATTAGATGGATAATGTCTGTTAATAGCATAATCTGGTTTGCTGTGCAGTGGGAGTAATTAAAAATGGATTGCCTTTTTGAAATTTAAGTATGTGAAGGTAACTTTTGCAGCCTAGGTGAAAAAAATCTTTGCCAAGTGAAATATTAAGTGAGTGCATTAAAGTTGAGGGAGACTAAAGATGAGTACTGATTATTTTATACATTTTATTAGTTACCAGATGTCTTCCAATGGAAACAGGTATGAGTAAATATTCTTTATAATTTTATTAGATTATTTAGCATAGCACAACTTTGTTGTCAAGTGGAGGTAATCCAGTAGTTATTCTTAGCAAAACCGACTTACACATGAAGAGCCAGCTTGCTTACTGTGTACCACTGCTTGTTTTTAGTGCTTTTCTGAAATCTATTTCAACATTTTATTGTGATCTGATGTGCTCCTGAGCTGCTTGTCAACAACTTCTTAAAATTCAAGCTTCAGATTCTCATTGAGACCTAAGCATTTGGATCCAAGTTGAAAAAATAGGCATGTTTGGATTATAATCTTTAAAGTACACTCAACACGTAAAAGGAGTGAACAATAAATTAGGCTGAGAGTAAGAAAGCTTATGGTTTGACAGACTAACAGTACAGGCATCTCAGTTGCCCAGTTGAAAAATTAGAAATGCTTACTAACTGTGGTTACTCTTCCCACCAACACTATTAGTAATTTTATAAAACTGAAATTATTTACATGAACAATACTTAGAGTGCATATGTGTATCTGGCATCATATCTTGGTTAGATGTTTTCTTCTAAATATGTGTTGAGTAACAAGTAAGAAAGTCATAGACTTATCTCTAGCACTATCACTTATCTAGCACCACATTTAAGACAACTTTTATGTGAAAAGCTTATAAAAACCTTTTTCCATAAAAAATAGTTAGCTTTTAATTTCCTTTTCTGCAAGGAGTCTAAGTGATTCTAACTTTCAATTTTCAAATGCTACTTTTTTAGACATCTGAAGTGATGCAGTACTACTTAAACTGTTTCTTTGCAAGTTATCTAAGCTTGTGTAACCATTAGTTTGCTTCTGAATTTTGATTCTTGAAAACATTGGATGTTGAATGTTGACTTACTAGAATACAGTACAAATCTGGCAGTATATGCTACCATGGGTAGCCAAATGCAAATTAAACAGATTTTCTCTGAATAGGCTTTTTGCTTCACTTTATATTTCTACTCTGTCTGTGTAAAGGAGATTTTGTTTTAAATGCAGCCTTTATGATGGATACTGCATTTGATTGCCATCCATTCCACTAGCAAAACTGTGTACTTGTGAAGTGTGTATTACACAAACATATTAGTGTAAATATTTGATGTCGGTTCTGAGGCTGTGGCATTTGCTTTGATTCAGCGACTGCTAAATATTATCAAAAATCAGCACAGTGCCCATAATTTGCCGTCTTTATATCGTGCTTGCTGGTCATTTATACTGCTCTTGTATTTTCAAGCCTATATGTTAGAACTCTTCAAGAATATGCTAAATGGGTTTTCACAGGTAGAGTTTATAGAAAAAAATAAATGAGAACATAACCATGATTTTGCCCTGTAGTAGATCTTAGATGTAATGAGGCTTGCCAGGCTGTGTGCTGTTATTTCCAAATCTGTGTTCGTAAGTTTCTTCTCTCACTGATAACCTAGAAAGCACCATATACCTTTGGGAAGCAAGAGAGCACACCATTTCAGGAGAATGTCTTGCAAAATTAGCAAACATTTTTGTGGTAGTTTGTTTTTTTTAATCATCATATCAGCAGAAGTGGATTCTGAGGGAAGGGGAAAAGCAAAAACTGGGAAGTCTTTAGAAAAGGTCTACCTGGACATAGAGGTGATTTGTGCAGAAAAGCCTGATGAGTAGCTTGGTTAATGTTACAATTTATGACAATTAGCAGCTTCAGAATAGTTAGAAAATGAAAATGACT
>NW_009952974.1:14367263-14369965 GCF_000747805.2 Chaetura pelagica | reverse complement strand
GCCCTCTCAAGGAAACATCAGTGTCATTTAAGTCTATTGTTTGCAAGTGTCTATCCTCTCTCCATTTTGTGTGAAACAATTAAAATAATCTGTTGGGGTTTTTTTACACTGCTACAAGACTATATTGTGTAATGAAATGTCACTTGGGGGCACTACTGTCTTGAGTCAATAGAAAACAAAGAATTATGTTTTCAATTAGAACTAAGTAGATGCTAGCATCATTTTTATGTACACTTAGTTATTTTCAGGAAGTTGAAAGTAAATACAATATTTAAGATTTGAGCTTTTAGTGCTCCTAAGCTGTAACCAAGTTTCTGATTTGCAATTTCTAAAATGGAGTATTAGATGTCAAAGTTTTTTTAGTTTTGGTTTTCATGGGAAATTTTCAGGTTTCTTCTACATCTCTGACTTTGGTGATAACACCACTAATAAGTCTAAGTGAATTTTCCACATATAATGATTGTTTTCCATTGCTAAATTTCTCCTTTTGGTGCAAGGGGTGTTTCAGCCAATTAATTTAACAATGCAGAACTAGACTTGACAGCCACTGGCATAAGAGAAACTGCTCAGTCTCACAATGTGTTCTGCCTCCCCAACATTAGTGGCTCAGTTCAACTGACTGAATTGAGAGATTTCCAGTTTGATAGAAACAATCAAACATACCTTTTTACTTTTGTGTATCAGCCATCACTATTGCATTATGTTGTGTAAATGATAAGTTTCTGGAGAAATAGCCTGGTGGTATTCTTTTGCACGTGTCTTGTGAATGAAGGCACCAGTTCATCTGCACATATATAGAGCAGGAAGATTTTAAAAAACAAAACCTTGAAAAACTGCGCACCCTGCCAGTATTCCCAGTGCTGTCCTGAAGAATCACTTAAGTATGTGTTGTTTGCTGGCAAGTTATATTTGTTCCAGGGCTGGTAAGAAATTTAGCCTCACAAGAGTTTGGTAGTCTGTAGTTTAGATTAGTGTATGCCCTTTGGAGTCTTCTGAGATGTAGTGCCAAAACAAATCTAATACTTCATTAAAGAGGCTCACAAAGAGCAGCAGCAGCTCTACTGTCACTTAAACTGACATCCTTGTTATCTTTGCTCTGATGTCTTCTTAGCCTGAAATAACAGAATTGGCTGTGGGAAAACTACCCAGGACAGCCAGCTTGAGTTAAATCCTTCTTGACTTACTGAAAAGCAGTAGTTTGAATGCAGTGAGAGCCCTCCTGGGAGGGGAAGGAAGAACTGTATATGGTTGTCTGTCCTCTGTGCATAGTCTTATTAAGAAAATATATATAGCCAGATTCCAAGATTCAGCTGCTGAATGTGTGGTCTGTGGGGACTTGAAGGTATGGTTCTCTCATGCACTGATATTTTTTCCTAATAGCAGTGCTGTGATTGCCCTGTTTAGTGTGCTCTTCTTGGTATCAATTTGTTAAAGCTTAAATATACTCTATACTGGCTCTACCATAGTGATGAATGGTTTTCAGGACTTGTGCTATACCTGCTTATATTTTTTTGTTAGTTTTTGCATGATGGGTTTAGAATCATGCTGACAGGTAGCAATTTTAAAATCAGCTAAAGGGCTTCTTTATATTGGGGAACTAATCAACTGAAAATAAAACTGCCTGTTCTGGATCACTCCTTTGCCTAGTAAGCATCTCTGACTGTTGTGAAAATTATGACCCCAGCTCTGTGAATGTGCGGAATTTACTAAAAATGTCACCTGAAAATTATTTTGAGGCATCAACTAGAAAGGAACATAAGAAACAAATTGGGCAAGGATTTTTTTTTGCAGTATGTGATGGCCACCTGCTAAAGTCTGCCTTGGTTCTCTGAAAATCTGCATGGCAGTGAGACTCCAGAAGCTATTATTTAAAAGTGGCATAATCCTCAAAGGTATCATGTGGCCCTTATGTCACTTAAGATCCCAATGCAAGAGACAAATTTGCTGAAAGAAGGCAGAAAACAACAAAGACATTTGAAGGATAAAGGTGCTAAGCACTTCAGCTATCTGGGAAAACTCAAATGGTCTGTTAGGCACAGTTCTCAAAGTGCTTGCTTCACAACACTAAATTAAAATAAATCACAGTAACTGAGCTCCCTTGCTGAGGGAGTTTTAAAACAATTTGTCACTAGAATGTTTGCTTTATCAAGGCAGCTTCACACTACTGGTTTGCAACCAATAGCACTAAATGACTTAAGTGACAAGATCTGAATGGACCTCAGTCAGTCTTGCATGTATTCAGTCATACTTTCAAGTTAAGCAGAAAGTCTAGATTTTTAATTACAGAACTCTATAAATGTGCTTTAAACTTAACAAAAATGTATCTTTATCAATAGCTCAAGTTTGAGACTGACATTTTCATCTCTGAGATGTGGAAATGTGTCTAAGCTGTGTCTTACAGTGATATTTTAATATTTTTTTTCAAATACAAATGGATTTTCCTAGGCTCAGAGGCTACCTTTTTGGTTTGGTTTATGGTATGTGTTAGACTAAATCCTTGATGTTTGAGGCCTCTGAATGTAATCATAAAACAAACACATTATTAGGTTTGGCATTAGGAAGAGTTTGTCTGCAGAACAGTTAAGTTTGTAATGTTTTGTGGGGTTTTCTTGGTTTTGTTTGTTTTTGTGGGAACTGGGTTTTTGTTCTTGTATGATAGTGACAGCAGAAAAGGTAACTGGATTGTTTCTGCAATTACAGCA
>NW_009952974.1:14364984-14367235 GCF_000747805.2 Chaetura pelagica | reverse complement strand
AGCAGGAATATGAACCTGTTGGCTCTTCCTATATGTTGTATTCTTGTATCTTCTTAATACAGAGAAACTTGAACAAATAAGAGCTCCTGTCTGTAAATCTAGATTGTCATTTGGCTAATGTTTGTAGTATTTGACTTAAAGCTTGATAAACTAAATAGAAGAATCTCTGCTGACATCATGGGTTTTAAAGCATCAAACTTTTAGAAATGCATACAGAGTATTTAATTAAATGTGGAGGACTTAAGATGCCTAAAATGCACTCACACAGAATCCTGGGCCTTCAGTGGGCTGATTGTAATAACTCAGGCTGTAAAGCACTGCACCTAAGGGTTAGTTTTTTATTGTTTTTTTTGGCCATTTTGTGGAAGCAGCCAAATTAATTTCCGATTAAACTGAAGCCTTTTTGTTACAGCATTAAGCATTTTTTTTTCTAATGCAACATATGAAAATATTGCTGCTTTTCTTCATCCTTAGTACAGTAATGTTATAAAAAAATTGTAGTTGGAATTATTATGTCCCAGTTTGAAAAAAAACTCCAGACATTATGAGGATAAGTCATCCATTAGAGATATTAGTTATGAAACATTCAGTAGTACTCTGGATCTTAGTAGGATGTCTTTGGGTCTTCCTGCAAATTCTGAAGCATAAAAGTAGCCCTAGAGCTGGTGCCCTGTTTCCCCCTTTCACTGGTATTCACAGGGGGCTAAAGCAGTCTTAGAGAAAGGAGTCCAAATCTCTACTGGTCAAACATAGGAACAGGTAATCAACAAAATGCCATGATCATAAAGCCCAGAAGCCAAGAATTTGGCATGTCTGATCATAGTTTTCAGACACTTCAGTAACTAGAAACTGTGACCTTAATGTTATTTGATCTTTTCTATGAATACTGTATTAATATAGTTTGCACTTAAATTATTTGAGTATCAAAATGTTGAATAACAATATAAGGGTGCAGGAGGATTAGAATTTCATTTGGTTCATCTGTCAGCAGAAAAAAAGCCTACTAATATTCTGAGGGCTATGATGTATGTGTTACAGTATAAGTCTTATGCACTGTCTGTATAAGGAATTTCCTAGAAAGTGTGGGATTTTTTCCTGGATAAAATTATGTTATTGCATTAACTAAGTAATTAAGTTTTTACCTTTAACTGTCTTCCTTTTGTTGACAAAAATGCCCTAAAGCAACTACATTATTTTGATCAAATGTCTCATCAGGAAAATCTTGTTTGCTTCAAGAGAAACCTGCGTTGAGGTCTTGTTATGGAAACACATACAAGGAAACCTTTCTGGTCAGTAGCTGGTGCAGCCTTCATTTCTGACAATTACTGGAGAAGTGCCCTATGGGCTGGGTGGGAAGACTTTGTCCCTAGTGAAGAGTTTTCCAAACTTATGTTAGTCTGCTCAGTTTTCCTGTTCTTTGATATACTTTTAGAAAACAGCATTTTGCATCTCCTGTGAATTGCTTATCTTTCCTGAAGCAGAATGAAATGTTTGTACAGCAGTTCCTGCCATCAAAAGTATTTCCCACTGGATGCTGAGCCTATCTCTTGAGTTGAATAATGATGTTGAGCTATAGATTCCATTATGAGATATTGAAAACTGCTTAGCAAATCATATTGCTAAAAAGTCAACCTTCAATATGAAGGTTTGACCTTCAATATGTTGTTATAGGCTTCTTAAGAAATTGCAATTAAAACAGTGTACTGTTGTTCTAGCGCTGACTCGCAGCATACCCTTGGGCAAACCACTTTGCAATGGTATCTCATCTGAAACAGAATTCTAAGAATTAGAATTAGGTGGTTATGTATGTATTGTCCAACTTCCTGTTTTCAGTATCCTTACTTTTTAAAAAGGAAAATATTTTCAAACTTGTTGAGCTCAGCCTGAGCTTTTGAAGCCTTGTTGAGTGCTTTCTTTGCATGGAGCAGCTGTAATCTGGACAGATCTAGTTAGAAAACACCAAAATGATTTCATAAAAATTGTCTTCAGCTGTTCATTTAATAGTCCTAGCTTTACATATAATATTTCCCATCTCCATGAAAATTACACAACCCTGCTGTCCTGAATTGGTTCGCAAAAGTGTAACTGTTCTATAAGTGGTGAACTTCTGACTGTATGTTAGAATGAACTCGGTTCTCCCCCATGCTGTCTTTGCAATTGCTAGCCTGAGAAATTCATGTCTGCATCCCAGCAGTTGGAGTATGCAAGCAGCAACCTAGCTGTTGTGCCTGCTAGGAGTTTACAGGAATGC
>NW_009952974.1:14354537-14364734 GCF_000747805.2 Chaetura pelagica | reverse complement strand
TGCCTTTCCCCTCTGCCATGGAAAATGGCTGTTCAGTGGCCACAGAAATCTATTAATAAAGCCCTTGCCCTCTTTCATAGGAACATAAGAAAAGATTGGCCACTGGACATGAAAGGTCTCTTTAATCCAGTGACATTTGTCAGCTGCTGAAAGCAAATGCCTGGGATGATGTGAGGATGGGATGGTATTTCTGTCATGTAGTCTGACAGTTTCCCCTGATTAGCAGCTCAGGGCCAAACATGCTATCTTTGTATTTAATACCACCCCAGGGATTTTCTACTTAGGAATTTATTCAGGCTTTTCCTGAAACAAGACAAACTTCTAGGTTTTACAACATCCTGCACATTGTGTGAAGAAATGTCACCTGACTTCTGATAATTTCATGTTATTCCTCCTTGTTTTGTTTTTAGTCAGTCTGGTGAAGAGCTGTTGCTGATTTGTTTTCATGTCAATTGTTTTGCCCTAAAATTTTTCAGCCTTTAAAAGCTGTGGAGTTCACACCTGGAGCAGCAGTCTTCCCAGCAGTCAGCTGCTTGTTTTGGCAGAAGGGAGTGCCTGCTCTTTAGAACCCTGAACAGTACCTCTGGTCTGCTGTGACAGTCAGTACTTTACGTATCTGGAAAAGCAGAAGTCACTTCAACTGTTTTTCTTCTGACTCTAGCTTGAGAAAACACAGGTACTGCATCTGTCTTGGTGTTGAAAAAACTGTCAGATATGCCCAGAAGTGCTTTTGAAAGCCAGGGCAGATCTTCATTGCTTGTTTGCATCTTGATGCCACTGCATTACTAGAACATAAAGAAGGTTCATCATCTAACCTATTTAGTCTACCTTACCAGTTGCTAACCTTAGCAAAAAACTTATTGTTCTTATGAAAGATTCCAGAGTTCACTGAATTATTGTGGATGTTGGCAAGTCTGTTTTTAATTTAAAAAAACCCAACACCTTACCAAAAAAGTGTAAAAAGTCCAAACTTGTAAGGTCAGGTCACCAGTGGAAGTTAGCCAACAAGATGAAATTACTGTGCCACAAGATTATATTTTCAAAATAGAGCTGACTAGAATGATGAAAGCTAAAGTAGTTTTACCAAATAACGATAATTAAATTGCATGTCTTGCCTAGCTGACAAACACTAGAGTTAAAACAGTCAATATGATATGATTGATGATTTTTTGAGTCAGAATTTTTTTGAAGCTGTTGGAGATAACTGAGCCATGTTGTTCATAATTGTGAATGGTGGGCAGAGATTTCAGCAAGAAAATGATGCAGTGCACTTCAGGTAACTCTTAACAGGGAAGCAAGCAGTTTAGAAAAGTCTTTCCTATGAACAGCATAGTGATACAGGCAGGGACACCAAAAAGGACTCTTCGTTTAACAGTGGTTTGTGAAAGCTGTGAATAAGCACCTTAATTGTCAGTTCAGTCTATGGGGAACCCTTTTACTTAGCATATTTATCCACATAGATATTTAGCCCCCCAAAAAAAATTATACTGGCAGGTATCAAGGTTACAGTCTTTGTACTGAACTGAACTTGACATGACTCAGTATTAATTTGCTGGCAATTTGCTATCTCTGTGGTAGAATGGTTAAAAACAAATCTTGCTTTTGTTTTCTTTTCTGTTAAAAGGAAAAAAAAAAAGCTTTTGCTGTATCAAAACCAGACTAGAATTTTGTCAAGCTGGTGTCATGGTTACAAGGCAAATTCAATGATAACAGCTTTCTGGCATGATAGTAACTCTCCAGTGCTGTGGCATGATGTTAAACTGGGAGGTGAGTGTAAATGTTCTGGAGTTGTAGTGTACAGGGTCCTGTGTGTAGGGCTGTGTTGTGGGGTTCCAAGTGTAGGGAGGCAAGTGCCAAGCAGTGATGGTCTTGTAGAGAACCGAGAGCTGAGGATATCCTAGCTGCCATGTGGTGAGGTGTCAGCAGGATGTTTTACAGGACAGCAGGGCCATGTGTTGTGGTCTGAGCTGGGGCAGTCCTGAAGACTTGTCCTACAGAGCAGAATGGCTATGGATGTGGTACTAGTTCCTACTAAGGAGAGAAGGCTTTGAAAGAAGGAACTTGCCAAGATGTGTTACCATAAACACAATCTGAATTTTCCTTTTCTGTCACACACTGTAAAATGTTTGGTGTGGTTAGTGCAGCCTGTGCGCTCACCTTTGTGCTTGAATCACAAAGCTTTATAATGTACTCTAGCCTAGGGCTTCTCCATCAACTCGGGGAATAAAGCCATGAGCTTTTAATCCTGTGTGTCCAGAAGTTTTAGTTCTTGGTGACAACAAAGATAGTTTGTGCCCTACTAGATGTGCACAGCAGCTGAAACGTGGCCCCAGTAATACTGCTGTTGCGAGGGTGACCTCTGATCTCTAGTCTCTTAAAGAAAATAAAATAAATCTGAACTCCAAGAAGCTGGCAAAATTTGCTAGCGCAGTAGGGATGCGGATGACTTTTAAAAGCTGAAGTCTGCCTGCAGAAATGTTAAAGCAGAAGGTTGGCAAGAAGCTTCTCACTAACAAATTAGAGCAACAAAATACTACATCTCATTGAAGTTTTTGAGAAATACGCAATGTAGAGACTCCTAAGTGGAGAGATGATCTGTTTTGATATGATCTCATGAACATCTGACAAAATCTGACCGTGAAGGGATAAACTTACTAGTTGCTATCAATCCAAGCAGTTCATACACAAGTGAAGGTGTTTTCTATTTCTGAAGTAGGTTTTGGGAAATCACTGTGCACAAGATGCAGAGGCTATTCCAGTGAGATGTCAAAGAGTGTAAGCCACTATAAGAGCCTGTAAAAGGAGCTTGAGCATTTAATGTGCTCAACACTCAGTCTTAGGAGGTCTGAAGTTGCTGCATTGGTATTTATATTTGGAAGAATAAAGACAGGGTTTTTTCTTGTGTTTTGTGTTGGTTTTTTTTCCCCTTCAAACTATTATAGCTTTTCACGTATTCTCTAAAAATTAGGTTCCAATTCCAGAGTAGAAATAGAGGAAAAGAACAGTGAGAAACCTATTTTATAAGCATCTCTGTTCTATGTATAAGAAGGATTTAATGTATGTTAATCAATCAAATGAATTCTTCCACTGACTGACTACTCGGTGATCAGCTTCATTGCTGATGTAATACTAGCCTAGTATGTTCTGAACATTAAAACAAAATACTTCAATTAGTGTTTCATCATGCACTTAGACTTTTCTTGTAATGAAAACTGAACTAGAGATGAATAATTTTGATTCTAATTGAATTTATTCCAGTTTTCATGACCTTCTGCTTTGCTTCTGCTGTCAGTTTTGTGGATTTTATGAGAATAGGTAAGTCAGGTGTTAAGATCTATTTTTGCTTCTATAAGAAGATTAATTTAGATGTTAGATGGTTGTAGTAGAATGTGATGTTGAAGCTGGAAATATCTAACTGAAAAATATTCACAATATACTTTTTTAAACAGAACCTATTTTTCTAGGATAGCTGCTGTAATTCTGATGTGGATTTAATCAGTGTGATTTTATGTGAATATGATTATGAAAGCTGTGAAAGTGAGTGCTGGGGAAAATAAGCAGAACATTGTATCTGCATGTGTCTTCTACAATAACAGAGTTATAGCAGCAGAACTGTCTTGGTTTTATTTTCTTAGTGAAATTATTTTGCATTTACTTTTCTCTCAATATTTTAATTTTCTGAGTCAACCCTGCATTTTGCTTTTTCTGGAGGAGAGATCTCTGGCAGCAGCTGTTGCTGTTGGGAATATGTTGCCATGCTTAATGGTACGGTTATCATATCTCAGTCTGGCACTGGGACTACTGACATAATGCTCTCATTTGTCTCATGATTGGTACTATTGCTTTAACAAGAGCTGCATGCTGAGACCTTACAACTTTCATTTGCAGTTACCCTGCCAAAAAGCCCCACCAAAACCCTGAGAATGAACTGGTGGTAAAAGAGTATTCAAAAGCGCATGTAGGAATGCAGAAGCTGTCGTCTCTTTAAGACTTTTTTTGCTGCCGGGAGACGTGGAAGCAGGAAAGAGCGGGACTGAGGGAGTGAAAATCTGGGGCATACCCAGGATGAGGTCACAACAATAAGTGATGGATAAAGAACCTAGCATTCCTGTCTAGCGCTCATGTGCCACCAGGGTAGGGTCTCACCCCTCTAGTGCCTTGCCTTCCTACTTGTCTGATAGACATTTACTCCCGACCAGTGCAGCCCAGCTTTAGGTTAAGAGTGCTACAAGGGTTTGAAGCTCTCAAAGCAATGCTTTGTTTCTAAGCGAGGATAGAAAAGTCTCAGTGCTTCCAGTCCCGATGTGTGAGTAGCAGCAGCCTGTTCGCACTGCCATCAAGTGGATACCGGCAGTACGGCACCAGTCTTGTGTTTGAAGTTTATCTTTTTATTATACCAAAATCTTAATAAACTTCACCCCACTTGCACGTCTGATTCTGATAAAACCAGCAGAGGCTTTGCCTTTATACCTGCAACATTGAAGAAGCAGAGTTCTCTAAAACCATGTGCTTACATAGGAAGATAAAGATTTTTTTGCTCCACAGTTTGTCTACAATTAACATAGAATCATAGAATGCCAGGCTAGAAGGGACCTCAAGGATCATCTGGTCTAACCTTTCTTGGTACTACTGCTAGTTTATATGAGATGGCTCAGCACCCTGTCAACCTGAGACTTATGACAGTCCAATGTGGGGAAATCTACCACTTGCCTTGGAAGACTATTCCAATGTTGGTCCTTGTGGTGAAATATTTACCTCTTGAGTCACGTTGGAATCTCCCCAGGAGCGACTTGTGCCCATTACCCCTTGTCTTTTCCATGTGACCCCTTGTAAATAGGGAGTCTCCATTTTCTTGGTAGCCACCCTTTAAGTACTGGAACATGGTAAGAATTTCTCCCTGAAACCTTCTGTTCTCAAGGCTGAACAAACTAGTTCTCTCAGCCTCTCCTCATATGGCAGGTCCTCCAGCCCTCTGATCGTCCTTGTGGTCCCTCTCTGGACCCTCTCCAGCCTGTCCCCATCCTTTTTGTAGGGCAGGGACCAAAGTGAACACAATGCTCCAGATGTGGTCTGACAGGTGCCGAGTAGAGTGGGATGTTGGCTTTTTTATCTTTGTTGGTGATGCTATTGTTGATGCAGCCCAGCATCCTGTTGACTTTCTTTGCTGCTACAGCACACAGTTCCCTCCAGTTGAGCCTGTTATCCACCAAGACATCTAGGCCCCTTTCCACAGGGCTGCTCTCCAGCTGGGTGGATCCCAGTCTGAACTGCACTCCTGGGTTACGTGTTCCCAGGTGCAAGACCTTACACTTTTCTCTGCTGAACTTTGATAATTTTCCTGCTAGCCCAATCCTCCAGTCTGTCCAGGTGACCCTGGAGGGTGGCTCTTCCTTCTGGAGTGTCAACCTTTCTACTTATCTTGGTGTCATCAGTACATTTCATCAGGGTGCTCTTGATCCCAACATCCAGGTCACTTAAGAAGATGTTAAGAAGCATTGGGCCGAATATCAATCTCTGTGGGACCCCACTTGGGACCTGGAGCCAGTGTGAGGAGGTACTATTTGCTATCACCCTCTGGGTATGGTCTGCCAGCCAGATCTCCATCTACTGCACAGACCACTTGTCAAGGCTGTAACGAGCCAGTTTCTCCAGGAAGAGGCTGTGAGGGACTGCATCAAAAGCTTTGAAGTCCAAGTAGATGATGTCCACCACTTGCCCTGCATCAACTGAGCAGGTTACTTTGTCGTAGAAGGTAATCTGGTTTGTCAAGAACAGTTTGCCCCCAGTAAATCCATATTGGCTTTTTCCAGTCATATGCTTCAATTGACTTGTGACAGTCCCTGGGAGGATTTGCTCCATGACCTTTCTAGGAACTGAAGTGAGGCTAATGGATCTGTAATTACCTGGGTCATCCTTGGAACCCTTCTTATAGATGGGGATGGCATTAGCCTTCCTCCAGTCCTCAGGGATGTACAAAGTTAAAAAATGAAGAGGAAAATTGAGAGTGTGTGGGAGTGTATGGAAGTGGTGACTCTCCATTGCCAAGACAAAGCAGAGCACTTTGTAAGACAGATCAGTGGAAGGGCTGCTCATCTATTAAATAAAAGCAGAAGCTAAAAAAGGGAAAGGATTGCCAGATACAAAAAGAAAGTTTTGCTAATGACAGTAGTATTGGAGAGCCTACATCATAGCATCTGTGCTGCAGATAGACAACATGGGATTGGCATGTTGTCTTCTGCTTGCCACTCTAAATAATAACAGCGGATATGCTGATATAGCTGATAATAAGTAAACCCTTAAACACACAAGAGGAATGTCATGTGGAGGAAAAAGGAGAAAGGGGAAGACATTCACAAAATCCAAGCCAAAGCACCAACAAATCTGCTCTGATACAAATTTAAGTTGAGCATTGTATATAGAATAGCTTCAATTGTTGAAAAATTGTTTTGAAATAATAGGCAAAGCCTCAGGAACTTTAGCAAGATGTTTGCTATCACAACCCCCTTGTAAGAAGTGAAATTGGTTATAACTTTGTTCTTTTTGGAAATTAGGGTAGGATACAAATGTATTTCTTTGCTTGTAATCTTTACCTCGATGTGGAATTCTTAGCCAGCTCTTGAATGCAAGAGTGCTCCAGGTGAAATACACTGTAGATGAAATTCAACAGTCAGCAGAAAGTGTGGAATCCAGGCATTGGTTTAACCATAGAAGCATCCAGATAAGGGTCTGGCATGGGTGAGCAAGGCTTCATTTCTGTGCAACTCAGCTCCTTCTCAGATGCTCACTGTGTGAAAGTTCCAAGCCAAGCCCATAAATATACTATGTTTTTCATCATCGTTCATATGTTGCTCTTCAACAGTCCTAAGTTAAATTCTACTATGTTATTTCTCTTTAGGAAGTGATATGTGATATATTGAATGACTTAGGCAATTATTTACATTCCTTTGAGATATTAAAGGGAGTGGTAACTCTAACGAGACAATTTTCAATATAAGTGTAATGGAAAGGATGAATCCCTATGGCTTTTTTTAGGTACATCATATATTTAATTTTTTTCTTCAGTCTGCCTCTTTTGTGTCTGGTTTTTTTTAGTTTTTTTTTTTTGTTGTGGTGTTTTGTGTTAGTTTTTTTACCTAGAAGCCCCACTCATGGGCTCAAGACCTGTACAGATAATGAACAGGAGGCAACTTCTTCAGAGATTTTAGAAGTATTACAAAAGTGTCAGGTAGCATGTTGTAAATAAGCGTCTGACAATCTTTTAGTAGACTTCTGTAGACCTTTTGGTTACTTGGAGGGAATTTATTTTTTGTACTTTATACATTTTTCAGCTGAAGGTAGGCCACAAAAAGGACATTGAAGGGAATAAGAAGAATCACATAATAGTCACAGTCAAGGAACTGTAGAAGTGGCAAAATCTTCACCTCTAAGAACTAGACTAGGGTTGAAAATTAGGCTGCCTCAGGTAACCGAAGGATGGTAATAATAGGCTAAAGGTTGTATCTAGTCTTTCCAGGAGCAGAATGATAAACAGGTATTTGTTTGCCACATTTGTATTAATGCAGTTGTATCTTAGTGGTTTCAATACAGTAGAAGGGTCCTGATACTGTGTTCAAGTTTCCTTTCTATCAAAAATATACTATGTTTTCCTTATGCAATGTAATTTAATACTTAAACCCAAAGAAACAAAATCCTGCCAAAAAAACCCAATCCAAACAAAAAAACCCACCACTCTGTGGATGATTTTGCCATATTAAAATGGTCAATGTTTTCAGGAAGTACTCTTAAAGTCTGCACTTTGAAATGGTTCCTTTTTTTTTTCTGCATCAGGTTCTATAAATTGTTTTGTTTCCAGTTAATATTTTTTGAATCAGCATACTTCAGTATACTTTTCTTGTTTTCTTTTTTTATATACTCTATAGTTATTCATCATAGGCACCATGTATCCCAAAGCACAGGCATAGTTTCACATTAAAAGGAAGTTTTATTTTCCTTATGTGGAGGTATATTGATTCTTTTTGGCAAGAAATGTTCCTTAACTCTGGATAAATACAATTGTATTATTTTGTAAGAGTTAAAGAAAGGCATTATTGATTAATTATTCCCTCTTAATGGTATTATTAAAATGTAGTAAACTATTACTCAGTGCTGCATAGGAATAGCAATACAAACCCTACTGATGATAGTAATAACCCAGAGTTAAATCTATATGCAGATTTTTGAGCAGCTTCCACTGACACTTGTTTTTCCTTGCTGTGGGGTTTTTTGAAACAGTTTTGCATTTTTAAAGTAGTAAATGGAATAGGTATGCCTCTATCAGGTTGGTAATAAAGCCATAATTAAATAATACAAAAATTATGTTCAAGTTACCGTGCAGCTGAGAGTTATACAACACAATAGACTTGTCGGGGACAAGGTTTTATAGGTTGTTGTAAGCCTTGATTAGAAATAGCTTATTAACTTGTAGCTTCTACTGGCTTGAGAGCATACCAAGCACTGAGTTTGGTGCAAATCTGCAGCCTTTAGCTGATAATCTGTTCTACCTGGCAGATGTATTATAAGAACAGCTTGGCCTGGAGGTAGAAGAATGAGGGGTTGTTTTATTTTTAAGAATTTTTGGTACTCTGGAGGTCACTGCAATGTTTAGTAGATATTAGAACAGTCAAACTCATCAAGTCTAATGCAGTTTCTCTGTACTGTGTCTGCAGTCTGCAAGAGCTCCAAATGCCAAATTTTGCTCTGTGCTACTGTCCTGTCTGCTTATGCATACAATTCTCACCCGTGCATGTGTGCTTTCCACCTATATGCATCTTCTCCTGTGCCTTAGGGAGAAAAGGAGGTGTCAGTGGTCTCCTGAGTTGGGACTGGGGAAGTAAGGGTCAGAATTTGTCTCCTTTAACTAAAAATCCATATTTTAATCTGCAGGGAGCACAGCATTACTCTTTGTGAGAAATGCATTTAGTTTTCCACATGAGGTTTTAATCTCTGTGTGTTTCAGTGATACTGAGTTAGGATCTCAGTTGTATTTGGTATTATAACACGGGATAACACAAATTACTTGGTTTGATACTGTTAGCCAGTTGTATTAGCAACTGTATCAATGGGCAGCAGCTCTCAATCGAAGACCTCTCAGATGCTCTGATTATAGACTTCCATGCAGCTGTAAGGAAATGGATGTGGTGTTCTGCAGTATAGTTGAAATCAAGGGACTTCTTATGCTAGATGACTCACACTGTGGAACAGGGAGACAACTGCAACACTTTTGTATCTAAATCAAGGAGAGTGCTTTTCATTGGTTAATGGAACAGTAAGTGCATTATATATGTTGGTATTGTCAAGTGTTGCACTAAATATGCTTAAAGACAGTGGCTTTGTTCACTGAGCTCTTCATTTGTTGATAGTCATAAGAAGCAATTAGGCTCCTTTATGAAACACAAGACTCAAGCCAACAGATGTCCTGAAACTGATGTGTGCATGTCACAGCCCAAAAGAGAGGTGCTTAGGTGGTATGTGCACGTGAAAACAGAAATAACAAAGTTCATGGGCACGTATTAGAGAGAAGTAGCAGAGCCCTGAGTAAGATGGGAAGGTTTCTTCTGAAGATTATCTCAAAGAGGGTTAGTACTTAAAGCAAAAACATTTTCTGCTTATTTTCTGTCTGGTTCAGTGTGAGGAGACTTGCTACACTTCTTATATGAAGTAACAGTGCTTCAAAGCAGTATTTACTTCCTTAATCTAATTCTCCTTTTAATGAAACCAACTTGCAGTCCCAATAGAGCTAGATAGACCTAAAAAGAGGGGGCACCGATGTGTAAAATTCAGCACTTTTATAAAAAATATCAATATGTATTCCATACCTGTTGTCTGCGTTAATTTTGCTGTGATCAGAAATATCTACTTCTCATCAGTGAAACAAGTCCTCTTGAAGAGTTTCCACACACATTTCCAGAAGTTGCAGAAGTGTTTGTGGTAGCCATTCATGACCCAACTTTTGCCTTCAGAAATTCAAAAGGCATAAGATGACTGGTTGCTGCCCTTTCACATTGCTCATGCATTTAAGAGAACACACAAAATAAGCACAAAGTATCAGTTTGCTACTGGTAATGTTAATGTAATGCCATTCTCATTGTCTGCCTTCATACAGTGTGTGGGAAGGGAAAGACTTTGTCATAAAATAAGAATTGCTTATAAATTCAAGTG
>NW_009952974.1:14349283-14354512 GCF_000747805.2 Chaetura pelagica | reverse complement strand
AGGAAACTGATTTTTTAAATTCAAAATGAAGCTTCATCAGTACTTGTGTATTTATTGCAGATAGTCTCCTAGCTCTGGTATAGCCATTGGTAATAAGTGAAGCCTGTTAAATTATGGTAGGAAACATAACAGGTCATCACATAAATCAAATGCCAGCAGAATGACTGTGAAGGTCTCAGTTTTCAGTATGCTTGGCCACAGTACTGGGTGAAGTTCTGGCATTGAAGCCCATGATTTCAGTTTCCTTAACTTTGTAGTACTTAACTTACCAGCTGTTATAATCTGAATTTAGTATGTGAATGTCTTTATGGAGATGTCCATTCCCAAGGAGATGTAAGAGCAGTGTCACTGCTACTCAGAGTCCCTGAGAAGGGAAATGTTAATTTTCCTTTGCATCTGCAGGACAAGGAAAAAGTCTGGCATTTCTGAAGCTGGTGGCTGTGATCCACAGTGGTGACTAACATAGAAAACAATAAATGCTTGCCCTGGCTGTTCCTCAGTATAGGAAAAACCATAGGAGAAAAGGAAGAGCTGCTTGGAGGAACATGAAAAAATGCATTGTTCTAACAGGCAACTTTATCTTAGAAGAGCTTAAACTTTTATATTGATATGGGAGCAGGGGAAAAATCTGATTTTCAATTAAGATTGTTGGGAAAAGGAAAACATTTTGTTCTCTTCAAGTTTGTGATACTTTAATAGTACTTTGAAATCTTCTAGTGATGTTCACTGAGAAGCAATGGCTTTGCAGTAACCCTCCAGGTCAGTGGTAGAGCTGAGAAAAGAACCATAACTCTGTTTGCTTCTTTGTGTCCTGGCTCCTGGAGCCAGTCTTGTATTAGTAAGAGAAAAGTTATTGTACATTGATTATATTCGGATATATACACTGAGCATCAGTGCATCTTGAATGAGGAAAATTGAGTTGCTGAATTTAAAGTCCCATACTGACTTTGAATTTTTGAGGATCTAGGAATGAAGCTTTATGAAGTATAAATTTGCTCTTATGTTTTTCTTAAAAAAAAAAATAAAAATAGCACAACTTATGGTCTAGGTCAGCATTTAATCTTGTGTGATTATGTATATATGTATGTATATATATGTATGTATATATACCAGACTCTGAAATAAAATGTTGATCCAAACAGAAGTAGCACCTTAAAGACCAGTGGTTTGATTCATGAATTCTTTGGTCACTGGAGGGTGAATGAGAGTAACAGTATTTGGAAAAATTAGTTAGCATCTGGTATGTTTGAGTTTGTTTTACTTTAGGAGTCTTTTAGAATTTCATAAAATGCAGTGGAGGCACAGAGATCCAGAAGTTTGTTTCAGTGAGCCAGAACACACATGAGACAGCACAACTCCATGATTCAGAGCTCAGTTTTCTTAGCAATCTATTGCAGTCCCTGGGTGCAATGAGACTTTCCTTCTGACTAATTGGATCTGACTCTGGGGATCCAAGGAGTCAAGTTTGTCCTGAGCTTGGTAGTGATACTGTATTTGAACATTAATCATAAGATGTGAAAAACGCTTTCTTTTTCTGTACTGTATTCTTTTATGTGTCATGTATTTAATTTCTATTTTATGTGAATGATGTACATATGGGTACCTGACTTACTGTGATAAGGTTATCTTTGTATCAATTTGCAAATACTATATAAACTTATGTTTGTCTTTGTAAAATAATCCTAACCATAATGTGTAATGTTCACTTTATTGCTCATTTATTGAAGGAATAAATTGGAGCTTCTATTCCTGTCTGGAGCCAAGTAATTTGGACTCCTTAACAGTAGAGTTAATCATTTTATTTAGGTATGTTCTGGCAATACTATATACCCAGGATAACAAATATTTTTGACCACAGCTAAAGCAATGCTTTCTGCTGTTCAAGCGTGTGTGCTAAAGGATTTAGGAAGATCCAACACTTCTGTGGGTTTCTTGATTTATCATTGTTTATAGTGTAGTATTGTATTTGATACTGTTGCCAATCTATACATATTATTCTGTCTTTCAAATAATCAACAGTTTACCCACTGAAATGGCATGTGTCTAAACATAGTAGTTAGGCATTCTTTACTACTCTTCTGGTGGTTTTCTGGTAAAGTGAGGTGTGTTAAACAATGCACTTTTACTTTGTCCTCCTTAAGAAGCTATGCAATCTTTTCATGCTTGGTTTGACCAGCCTAGTTTTCTGAAACACATTACCACAAGTTAGGGTTAAAAAAATTCTCTTCAGGTGTTCACATGTTCATGAAATGGATTTAGAAAAAGCCACTAAAAAGTACAATCCCTTGTAAAATTAGGCACACCTCAAGAACCATGTAGAGTAGAGTCTTCAACACCAAAAGATGGGATGAAGTTTAGGGTGACATGGAACAGCAAATGTTACATTTGTTCTCATCTGTGAACTCTGTAGGAAATATGTAGATACACAAACATCGATCACTGCATAAATTACAAATCTTGATTTGGTTCCCCAATCCCTTTTTTTAACTTTAACTTTTATCTTTACATTTTATATTAATATATTTTATTATTATTATTTATTATTAATATATTTTATTATTAATATTTTATATTAATATTGGGCTGGTCACGTGGGAGGAATATAGGACTGTTGTCAGAGGATGTAGGGAGGCAATTAGGAAAGCTAAGGCCTCCTTGGAACTTAACCTTGCAAGTCAGGTTAAGGATAATAGAAAGGGCTTTTTCAAATACATAGCTAGCAAAACTAACACTAGAGGCAATATTGGCCCATTGAGGAATGAGGTGGGAGCCCTGGTGACAGAGGATATAAAGAAGGCAGAGGTGCTGAATGCCTTCTTTGCCTCTGTCTTCACTCCTGCAGGGTCTCCCTATGAGCCCCAGATTCATATAGCCCCAGAAGAAGTCAAGATAGAGGAAGAGTTTGACATGGTAGATGAGGATTGGGTTAGGGATCAGTTGAGTAATCTGGACATCCATAAATCAATGGGTCCAGATGGAATGCACCCAAGGGTGCTGAGGGAGCTGGCGGAGGTCATTGCTAGGCCACTCTCCATCATCTTCAGTAAATCATGGGCAACAGGTGAGGTGCCTGAGGACTGGAGGATAGCAAATGTCACTCCAGTCTACAAGAAGGGCAAGAAGGAGGACCCGGGTAACTATAGACCGGTCAGCCTCACCTCCATCCCTGGAAAGGTGATGGAACAACTTGTTCTTGTGACTATCTCCAGGCACATCAAGGACATGGGGGTCATCAAGAGCAGTCAGCATGGTTTTATCAAGGGTAAATCATGTTTGACTAACCTCATAGCCTTCTATGAGGAAATTACTAGGTGGATAGATGATGGTAGAGCGGTAGATGTGGTTTATCTTGATTTCAGTAAAGCATTTGACACCGTCTCCCACAGCATCCTTGTGGATAAGTTGATCAGGTATGGGTTTGGTGACCAGGAAGTGAGGTGGATTAGGAACTGGTTGAAAGGAAGGAGTCAGAGAGTTGTAGTCAATGGGGTAGAATCTGGTTGGAGGTGTGTTACTAGTGGAGTCCCACAAGGGTCGGTGCTGGGACCGGTGTTGTTCAACATCTTCATCAACGACCTGGATGAGGGTATAGAATGTACCCTCAGCAAGTTTGCTGATGACACTAAGCTGGGAGGAGTGGCTGACACACCAGAAGGCTGTGCTGCCATTCAGAGAGACTTAGATAGGTTGGAGAGTTGGGCGGGGAGAAACATGATGAAATTCAACAAGGGGAAGTGCAGAGTTTTACATTTGGGGAAGAACAACACCATGTCCCAGTACAGGTTGGGGGCTGAACTGCTGGAGAGTAGTGTAGGTGAAAGAGACCTGGGGGTCCTGGTAGACAGGAGGATGACCATGAGCCAGCAATGTGCCCTTGTGGCCAAGAAGGCCAATGGCATCCTGGGGTGTATTAGAAAGGGTGTGGTTAGTAGGTCAAGAGAGGTTCTCCTCCCCCTCTATTCTGCATTGGTGAGGCCACATCTGGAGTATTGTGTCCAGTTCTGGGCCCCTCAGTTCAAAAAGGACAGGGAACTGCTCGAGAGAGTCCAGCGCAGAGCTACGAAGATGATTAGGGGAGTGGAACATCTCCCTTATGAGGAAAGGCTGAGGGAGCTGGGTCTCTTTAGCTTGGAGAAAAGGAGACTGAGGGGTGACCTCATCAATGTTTACAAATATGTAAGGGGTGAGTGTCAGGGGGATGGAGTTAGGCTTTTCTCAGTGATGACCAGTGATAGGACAAGGGGTAATGGGTGTAAATTGGAGCATAGGAGGTTCAAGGTGAATATCCGAAAAAAATTTTTTACTGTAAGAGTGACAGAGCACTGGAACAGACTGCCCAGGGAGGTTGTGGAGTCTCCCTCACTGGAGACATTCAAAACCCACCTGGATGAGTTCCTGTGTGATGTACTCTAGGTGACCCTGCTCTGGCAGGGGGGTTGGACTAGATGATCTCTCGAGGTCCCCCCCCTCTCGAGGGGTCTCGAGGTCCCCTAAGATTCTATGATAATATGAAAATGAAATATAATTTTCTTTTGGTGCTATTATTTACATTCTTAACGTACATATAGTGATCTGGCTTATCAGGGAGGCAGCTGAGTTAGCTTTGTAAGTATCAACTTAATATAGAGCTTGAAGTCAGATCCCATTTTGAATTATTCCAAAACAAAATGTGCCATCTGTATATCCATGAATGCACTCAGCTAAGGTACTCACAGTCCTTTTGCTTGCAAGGTGAGAATAGGAGGGTTTAAAATACTATTTGAGTTGTTATAAAGTAAATGTTTTTAGCTTTAACGGTGGTAGGGGGAATATATAAAACTGAATTGGTAAATATGAAAGCAGACTTGGAAACAACAACATTTTGCAAGCTTCATTCATGTAAGTTGTACCAGTGACTTCAAGAAGTTGCAGGAATAAAATGAACAAATTTTAAAGAGCATTTGAAATAAATACAATGAAAAAAAGCATTACTAAGGACTATATTGTGGATTTTTTGCTTGTTTTGGAGGAATTATATTTGCACTCAAGTGATCTGAGCAGAACTCAGTCTGATTTTTACAGTAAGGCTTTAGTTTTTCTAGCTCTAAGCAGAGCTGTTTAGTAGACAGCTGGATATTTGGCCATAAGTAAAGCTATTCTACACAGGTGACTAAGAACAGTCCCTTAGAGCAGTGTGGGGTTGTGATCTGCTGGGGCAGTCTTGGGAGCATGAAAGCATCCCTAAGGGTG
>NW_009952974.1:14337039-14349215 GCF_000747805.2 Chaetura pelagica | reverse complement strand
GGGACCTGTGTGCTGCCTGCAGTTATGTCCTGCTCTGCTGCCAGCAAGACTGTGCCAGATGGCTGCTGATGCACAGGTTGCCTGCTAGCCACACTGCATGGAAGCAGAGTAAATCAGAAATACAACCATACTCTAGAGCCTCCTTTCTCCTCTCAGTATGGATGTAGTCTTTGACTTTCCATAAATCTGCACATGAGTAAAGATGGATAAACAGGAAGGAAAGAGCAACACTGTCAATGCAAAAAAAAAAATAAAATCTGTTTCCATGCTAAGACAGCATTTGTAAGAAACAGGAGCATGAGAAAGTCGGGGGGGAGGGGGGGAGGAAGCTTGGGTGTTTCGTTTTTTTATTTTCCAAAGCGTCTGAAATCAGTTTTTTGGTTACTAATTAAAAGTGAACTGATTTCAGAATCTCAGCTCTCTCTGCACAGGAAAAGAAGCAGCAAGCTCTTCCTTTACATGCCTCAAGGCAATAGAGCTCGTAGGTACTTTGGATTTGACAGCACTGGCACCATCTATTGGTCTTTTTCAGTGAAATCAATTTATGCTTTGAGTTCAGTTTCTCAGGAACATCACAAAATCCACTGTCACATAGGTACTGGTAAAAATTTTATTATTAAAGTACCAGTATTTCTGGACAATTGACAGGCTAGCATACAGAATTTGTCCATTCTATTTTGGGTTGTTCAAGTTCTGTGAATAAAGAGAAGACTTTCCTTATGGAGGCAATGAATTTCTTATTTTAAAAATCACAACATCAAATTGTTTCAAACAAAGAAAGACTTCTTTTGGAGAAGCAGTAGCTAAACTCGAGTTGAAATAAGTATGCTGACAAGATAATAAACCAATATTAGAAAAAAGAATTAAGAAAAGATTGAAAAAATTAGTAGGTGTAAGGACTGCAACAAGATTCAGTGCCTATCAAAAGATAATGTGAGGTAAGACTGATACATTTTTTTTAAGCAGATAAAGTGCAGATAAAAATACTCGGCCTTGGGAAAATGTTTAAACTCATATGGAAAGCAAAGGCAGAAGGAGAGGAAATGCAGGCAGATGTGCACTGAGCTTAATTTGAATTTCTCTGCATCACTGTTGTAGTTCTCATCTGTAAGAAACAAGGGTGTATAGCCTAGGGCATTCCTCTGATTATTCAACCTTGCCTTGTTTAGTAGTCATTGCTTGTTTAATGACAACTTTTACAGTTCAAAATTATGGAGACAAGGAGCAAGCGTACTCAAAGCCTAATTAAATAAAGAACACTGTTCTTTTCCTATGTTTTTTAACAAAATATCTATGAGGAGAGAATACCCTGTGTGATGACAGGACAGACTGTGCTCCTAATATTTCTGTAGCTTAAAGATAAGATATCCTTACTCAGTATTTGAAAGTACTCATTGGTACTGCAGAACAAAGCTAGGGCTGAATGAACTGAGATACTACTTGAAGGTTGCAACTGGAAGTGAAGCCTTGTTTTGCTGGGTGCTCTGTAAAAGTTTAAAGTACTTCGGCCATAGCTAGTTAATAATGTAGACAGAAATATGCCCATAACATCAGGAAATTTGCACCAAAGAAGACAGTAGGATATTGATTTCTGAATGCAAGGCAGCTGCTTGAAATCAAATATTCTCCAGTCTGCAGTTCAACAACTATATTAATATCTTACTGGTTTTCTTCTGAGGCTCAAAATGTTGTATACTTAAGTATATGCTTGAAGAACCTTGTGTGGCTGGAAGCAAAATACACATCTATAAATGTTACAGGCTTGCTTATATACCTGATTTTCTGTATATAGGCTTGGCTTTGGCTTTATTTTTGTTTAAACAGAGCTTTTTTTAGATACACAACTACTTCAATCCAAGATTCAAAACATCATATGATTTTCAACATTAAGGGGCAGGATGTTGTGTGCTTTCTAGTTCTAAGATTAACATCTTTGAAAACTTACACTGCTGCAAATCACTGTTTTGTATCTCTGAGGATGTAACTCATTCTATGGTTTGTAATACAGTTCTTACAGAGGTCATTTAGGCAGTTGTTCTGAACTGTTTTTTTCAGTGCCCTTCACCGGATTACCCCAAGGAAAGAAAGGAAGACAAATGGCCTCATCTGAAGCTGTAGTAAAAACACTTAATGGCCAGTTGCAGAAGAGGGAGAAAAAAGATATGTAATTGTTACCAAATGTTGATGCAGTCTTAACAAAGAAAACTCTGAGCACTGGGGAAGAGTGTCTGAAAGCAGAGACTATAATGTGAAGGTTGGAGTACGTCTCTGTACCTGTGAGTGAGACACTTCAGGCAGGAATATAATCATACACTTGGGGCAAGAGTACTTTTGAATAAATTTTTTTTTTGTCTTTAGTGGCCTGAAACATGCAAGTCTCGAGGTGTAAACAGCCTTGTATGACAAGTACTTGTTATCAGAGAAGATGCTGCACAGACAAGTGCTTTAGGTAAATCATGTTCCATATAGTTACACCGCCAAAATTTGGCCCTGCATTTCCCATTTATAAATAACTTTGCCTAGAAATCAGATAACAGCATGTGCAGGTGTGAGTCATTAGTGCAGGAGACACAATGATGTGTGGAAAAAGCATGGCTCATATCCAAACCAGCCCACGCAAACCAACCCTTTGAAGTCTGCAGCACAGGGAAAAAAACAACATGAATTTTCATCAGGCTTTGTAGCCCACCCAGTCTTAAAACTCAAAGGTGCAGTAGTATGGAACACTGCTTCTTCTGGTGCTTTGTCAATTTGTTGTGCTCAAAAGGTAGCTTTGGAAGATACTAATTTACTGTCTGAGTTAATTATCACCATTTCAACTGAAGAGAGTAATATCCCCCATATGTATGCAAAAAATAATGTGTCAAAGCTGCATTCTGTAAATTAATGTTTTAGAAGATGTACTTGTAAGTTCTAATGAACTGGTTAAATATCTAAATTATTTGTTTTATTTTTAAAGCTGAAGCTGGAAACGTTTTATGATATTCACCTCTCCAGTTGCAGAGTTAATGAAGGCTGTAAGGACGAAATCAACAAGTACTGAAATAACACTTATTATAAGGTGCTGGTTTTGGAGAAAATTCCAGGGAAAGAAAAAAGGAGCTATTAGTTCAGGATTATGCCCAATTTACCTTTAACTAGCCTGGTAAAGTTTATCCTTCCAAGGCTTATCTTAAGCTGAAAGGGAAAACCCAATTCCTGAAGCCTGTGATTCTCATCCATGCTCTAATTCATACTGATGTCTTGTGAAAATTTTGGGCAAAGAAATTTAATTCAAAAGGTATTTCAAGATACTTTTTTTAAACAAAGACTAAAGAGATAAAAGGATTATTTTTAATATATAAGCAAATTTGCCTTCTGAAATTGATATGTTTTCAATATTGCAGATTGAATAATTGTTTACCTTCATAAATGACACAATTGCAGGGAGAGACTACAGTGCTGTAAATAAGAAATTGTTAGACAATATGTACTTACACATTGACAGCAAATTGTGGCTTTAGATCTTACCAGAAAGATAGAACATATTTTTCTTCTTGTCGTTGAAATTATAGGTACAATTCAAAGTTCTGTGCAGAGATGGTCCCTTCATTTCCTGTTTCTGTTGGCATGTTCTTGTGCATGGATTAAACAGTAAAACATGAGATTTGGTCATCCTGGTAGACCTAAAACAGAGATACAGGGAAAGCAGGGATTGTCAAACCAATCAGACTATATTACAAATTACATGGTTCCACAAAAACGGTGAATACTTATGCTCAGCTTCTTCTGACTGGTGTCTGTCTGGGAAAGGTAAAATAACTAGGGTCAATCTGCCTTTTGGGAAACTGCTAGAGCCAGAAATGAAGAAAATGTCTTTGAGGCATCAAGCTCATGTCTACATTTTTAAAGATGACAGAATTCAGTAAATTGTAACCACATAAATCCAAAGTAATATATCAGGTATTATTACTGCAGGGTCTCGGTGATGTGGATGAAAGCAATACTTGCTTTAGCTACTTTTCTACTGTTGTTCCTTGAAGTTATGCTCATAATAGAGAAGAGTAGAGGTGACATAATTGCTCACTTTTTTATAAATATATTTATGCAGAAAGCAGTTAAGGAATTTTTATGACTTTGTGATGGTCTTTCAAAAGGTCCTTTAATTTGAAACTAGTAAGAATTAGCTTTTTTGTTTTTGTTTTTTTAAGAAATTATTATATTGCCTTCATGTTACATTAGTTTTCCTGAACTTAGTAGTTACTAACCTTACACCACTAACAATGATGCTGTCTAGATTTATGTATCAGTTTCTCTTCAGAGAATTCTGTGATACTTAACGGTGAAGGTTGTTTAAAGATTATATTATTACTACACACTGCTTTTTTTTTTTCTTCATATATGAACTCAACATGTAGATTTGTGAGCTCTTTCCTTAAAGGCAAAGGTTTGTAGGGTTTATTCCCCTACTTCCTCATGTGAAACATTAGCATTCACAATGTGAGAGGTAGAAATTACAATATATGTTTTAAGTGTTAGAAGTTATTTTAATCAGGGCTGAAAGTGCTGTACTAGAAACTATTTCAGATTATATAATTGGTGTAATTGGATTAAAATAGTTTTTATAAAGTGTGTCCAGTTTTATAATAAATTCTGTTGGAATAAGATAATGGACTTTTGCAGAAATGTGTTATGGGTAAAAATCATACACTGTATAAGACTAGCTTTCTCAGGAGAAATGTATGAAGAATAGATAAGCGTACCCAGCATGAAGTGCCATGATGTTCAGTAACAATTATATTAGTCACTAAATATACATTAAGCTCAAAATAGGCAAATGTAAAACACCACTGGCAAATGTTGAGGAGAAACTCAAAATAACATAAGGAGGTATGTCAAAATAGAAAGTGAATATGCTGTGTTGTGATGCTTTTGTGTATTATGGAAGAAATGGTCAGTTGGAAAGGGACGTAAATTGGGATGAAAGGAAGGGTGAATAATGCTGTGTGTTGTCCTTTATGGGCTATTTCCACTCCATTGTAAATTTTTTCCATTTAGATGTAAGGTTTCTGTAGTCTAAGAAATGCTAAGAAAAAAACTAGAAATGCTTTGTTTGACAAGGAGTAACATAAGGGAGCACAGTTGGTGTCCTGAGTCTCTGACTTTCTTTTAAGCTGTCACCTAAATTCTGGATCTCACTTGTGTATGAAAATGTAGATAACTTTATTTTTTTTGTAGTTGAAGAGAAGCAACCCTTTGCATTAATGCTGGAAACAGCAGGTAGTCAGGGCAACTAAACTTACTCATACCAGGCACAGTTTAATCCAGGAAATCTGCTTGGTTTATGTGCTGGATTCAGGCTTTTGTATTCTAGTTGGGGTTTTAGTTAGAGGGAAGTATTGGCTTTAGTCAGACAAGAATGCCCACCTCACTGCAAGAGGAGCTCAGCATGGAGAAGGATCAGGCTTTTCCAGTGAGCTCTTCTAGAAGCATTCTCTCTCTGTTAAACAAAGGCCAATATGAAAAAAGGTTACTATTCTAGTATCTTTCTCTTCAAAAATCACCTTTTGAAGTATATGAGAGAAGAACTTAAATAGCGACTTCATAATAGCTCTGTGATCTCAATGCAGACTGTTACCTATAGATGAGTTAAAATACTTTTTTTTTTTTTTTTTAAATTAAAATGCACGTAGTATTTATGCAAGAGCAGGATGAAGCTTCACTCACAACTCATAGTAACGTGTCCAGTTTTGGGCTTCCCAGAGCATGAGAGACATGGATGTACTGGGTAGAGTCTAATGAAGTAACATGAAGATGATTAAGTGACTCTTCTAACATGAAAGACTGAAGGAGCTGTTCAGCAGAGAGAAGAGAGGGATTGTGGGGAATTTGCATCACTGTGTATAAATAGCTGATGGGACAATGGAGCCAGGCTTTCTTCAGTGGTGCCCAGTGATGGGGACAAGAGGCAATGGCATAAATTTAGACATAGGAAATTCTGAACATGAGGAAATACTTTTTTACTGTGAGAGTGACCAAGCACAAGCATGGGTTGCCCAGAGAGGTTGTGAAGTCTTCATCCTTGGAGATACTCAAAAGCTATATAGATACAGTCCTGAGCAACCAACAGCAGTCTTTCCCAAGCAGGAGGTTGGAGCAGGTGACCTCCAAAAGCCTCCCTGCCAGCCTCATCCAATCCATGATTCTGTGCCTGCACGCTGGCTCTAAAGACAAAATTTTCTTTGTACAAAAAGTGAAAGAAGACATCTTAATTCAGTCCTGGCTAAGCCAAGAAATAGTACAAATAGTTTTCAGTTTGTGTACTCTAATATTTACAGACTGCAGGAAGAAAGCAGTATATGATTAAGTCTAGTCCTTATTGTTGACAAGAAATGTGAGTTGATAACTGAGTTGAAGATGGTATTTTCAGTGCATGGATGCATGTGAAATTTACTCTTGATTTCAGTACCATTTAATTAGCATGGTCAGATAATATGGGTAGCATCTGCCAGAAACCAGACATATGGCACAATTTGAAATGGTAAAACTGAAGCCTGCAGTTGTGCCATAGGAAAAATCAACTTTGAAGTGATAATTCTTAGTTCTCTGGTGCCAATTTAATGTTCTGATCTGCAACTCTTTTTTTTTTTCTTTCTCTCTCTTTTTTTTTTTTTTTTTGGCATGGATACTAGCAGTGTCAATACCAAGATCTTCTGGTCTCATGTGGAGACATTTATAAAGCTTTTACAACAGTGTCTGGGCAGGCTGGATTCACTGATGCAGGCATAGTGGGAACCAGGAGCTTTTCCAAAATTTTGACAAAAGTCTTTGTGACCTTTTTTCTCCTCTCATACTCTCAGATAAATAATTTAATCTTTATTTGGTTCAGTTTTGCTGTCTCTAGAAAAGAAATGCAACACCATACTGCTGCTGTAGAACTTGGCTCATGATCTGCCTGAGTGATTTGATACATGGCGATTTAAGGCACTGCAGAACTAGCCTTATGCAATGGCTGCAGGCTCCTGTGCCTGGGGATTGGCCTCTAGTGGCTCATCTTCGAACAGGAGAGACCAGCCAGGCAGTAATAATCCCTCTTGATCTCTCTGGAAAACATTACACAGGTAAAATGTTCTCTGTGAACCCTGTCAGCTTGACTTTTATTAAGGTGGTGATATAATTTAGATGCATCAAAGATGACCGATGTTCAGCCTTTGAAGGAGAGATGGTTAATTGGTGGGTAAGAGTTGTGGTTTTGAGGATGTTTCTGATGCTGCTTATTCATTATTTCAGCTGAAATAAAAGCTGCCTAGTACTTCTCCGTAAGACTCTGCTACAAAGGATGGTGCCCTGCTAACTTTTGAAAGCAAACACTAGCAACACTAGACTTGATAAAGAAAAGTAATCTATAATTGCTGGGTTGATTTAATAGCCTTCAAACACAGACATGGTGCATACCTCCACTGTCCGGATCTGAGAGCTCTCTGTAGCCCTTGCAGTAAGGAGTCTCCATGCTTTTCAGCTTGTTTATAATACAGAAGCATGGTGGTTTCCTGGTTCAGTCATGTTACTTTAACTTTTCAGCTCTCAATGGAGCTTCCTGAAAGATGATTTTTTTTCCCCCTTGCTTTCAAGCTTGATGTGCATTTGCTGAAACCCCAGGACAAAGTGCTGAATGCCATGCATTGGCATTACAGGTGCTTACACTAGCATGTTCCTTATATCACTGCTTTTTAGTCTTTGACTGCTACCTCTACTCTTCACCTGTTGATACACTTCTCATTTTAATAGAACCACAATTGTTCCTTTGTAACTTTTCTCTTCCTCTTGTCCCTTTTTCTGCTGGAAATCCTGGTTTGTTATGACATTTTTTTAATAACTCATTGGCAGCTTGAAGTGTTTGATGAGACAGGGCTTATTCTTGAGCTTCACTGATTAAGGTGTGTCTAAAATAAGGAGAATTTTTCAATTAAAATAGTTGATTTTTTGCATGTACGAGATCAGAAGATTGGATCCTAGAATAGTACCCATTTTACATATATTTAAATTACTTTCGGCTTTCTAGACTTTAGCTGAAATATGTTCAGATTTCAGATTTTTTTTTGAGTAATAACATTTAAAATTAGGTTCTCTGTGGAAATATACAGTACAATTGATTGCTCTTCCCACTTTATAATTAGTGCTAAATTCAGTGCAATGTTAGAATGTTTAAATATGTCTTACACGATATTGCTAAAAATAGATTTAATAGCCACTGCCAATGTTTTTGTGTGTATGACAGAATAATGCAGTGTGGCTTGCTTAGATTTATTATTTTTTTTTAGCGTCAATTCATGCTAGTGCTGGCAGATATGAGAAGTGTTCAGCTGTAAAGTGACAGGGCAAGAAACCTCCAAATATCTGTGAGAAGAGTGAAATAGGAGCAGTGTGCAGTTCTGACTGTATAAACAGCTTTGCAAGTATATTATTCTAAGTCAAATTCAGTGCATTCATTTGTATTCCCAGTTTAAGGATCTTAGATGTGTAGGAGAAAAGAGAGAAGACAGGTTTTGTACTGTAGCAACTGAAGGGCAGTACAGGGGTCTGGAAAAGGCCAGAGGCTGAGGCTGGACATTTTAACCTGCTCTCCTGCCCATTCCTGCCCCTTGATCCTGCCTGCAATAGTCTCCCAGTGCCTTGGCTTGTGAGGACAGTGACCTACACAGGATTCAGATTTTGAAACTGTAATATGTCTGCTCCAGTGTGTTGTAATCTGTCTGGTGATGCAGTTACCTAGTTTGAATGTGAGCCAGTAACTATAGGAGGCAGCCAAGCACAGAGTCAGTGCTGAATAAATGGTCCCGTGGTCTTTTTCAGGCTGTTTACAGCCGCAAAAAGCTTCCATAGTTAGATAGTCAGCTTTATAGGACAGAGTTGTTGCCATATGTTTGCAAGCATTGGAGCATTTTTATGGGAGTGCATAAACAATAACCATATGCAAATGGAAATTTTTTTTTTAAAAAGTCAGAGACAATAGAAAATTGGCCCAGGAGCCTCTGCAGGTTCAGTGGTATAAATAAGAGCTTATGTGTCCATTTATATGCCCATAATTCATGCAGTGTTTCTACCAAGCAATTGTTCTGTCCACGCTGGGGGTGGAAAAATAGTTTTGGAAAACATTTCTCAGAAGTGCAAGCCCAGAAGATGATAAGATTTTAGCAGAGGCACGGATAGCCAGACAGTGCACAGCTGGCAGAAGGTAATGCTTGTGCTTAACCATTTTGTTATTGATTTTGGTTTATCCTTCTCAGAATTCAGTAGAATACTTCATTGTCTGAATCTGTTTTTAACACTTTAGGAAGCATATTAAAGGGCAGCTGGCTTCCCTGACTTGGTTTTAAGGTTGTCTACAAAACATTTATAACTTTAGCAAAAAAAAAATTACTTTAAAAAGATGTTTTTTTTCTCTTTCTAGTAAGCCTGCACTACGTCCCTTCCGTCATGGGCTTAGCAAGCAAGCTGTATAAAAATAAGTGGGTCCTGTGGCCACTAAAGAAGACAACTGAAGAACACAAGCATTTGCTAAGAGCTTCATCTGGACTTTGTGCCAGATTGAGTATGCAAGCCTTACTGAGCAGCTTCTTTCTTTCATCAGACATCCAAATTGTTTTTGTTTGTGACCACAAGCAGGAGTATGTCAGAAGCCATGAGTTAGACTATATGTATCAGATAGTTCTGGCAGCGGATGCTCTCTGAGGATGCCTCGTGCAGGCAAATCCACATGTGGGGGTGGCAGGGTAAATGTCATTGCATTTAGCTGAAACAACTTAGGGCTGCTTCCCAGCCAGCAAGTATGAAGCTAGTATTTTACCTCTGCAGTATGTTGCCATTGGAGCACTGGCTGTTTTTCACAATTAGCTAATAACTTTCTGCATTGCAGGTCTGTGTGCATGTTGCTTCCTTGTCTATATCGTTACTTGTCATTTAAAAAAAAAAAAAAAAAGTAGAAGATGTTGAGATCTGCTGATATAAACACATATTCCTAAATAGGGTAGCAAAGTAATATTTCATACTGTTGGGGTTGATGTAGAGTCTGTGCTATTTGTGAGGGTAAAACAGCACTTAGTTTTAGGAAACTAAAGGCTTCTATATCTTTTTCTCATAAAGAGAAAATTTTTCAAAACTTATTTTCCACAAGACACTGAATTCTAGAAAATAGCCTTCTTTCAAACTTTTAACCAGCGTTGTCAGTAAGAGTTTGTCTGGAGGCCTCCTGCCTCTGTCTGATGGTAAAAAAAAAAAAGGTTATATCATGTGTGCAGTTATCATGAAACCCAAGCCGAGATCATGGGAGAAACCACTAACCTTTTTAGCAGCTCAGAACAACACTGATAAGCATCTTATTGACATACCCTATGTCTTGGAATCAAGGAAAATGGACATCACATCTCAAGGCATTGTGATGCTGTAATGTAAGGGTCCAAATGCTTATGTGCCCAGACAGCAATGCAACCAGGCATGGAGCTTTAGGCCTATAAAATTGTGATTATGAAGAGGAAACACATGGATGACTGTCCTCTGAAATTCCGAGGGAGAACTGGTGTGCTTCATCTTGATTTCAGAACCAATGCTGTAAAACCCCAATGAAACAAGAACAGGTTACAGCTTTCTTGTCCTAGTAGTCAATTTGGGCTTCCAAATATTGAGCTTCAGTTCTTATTGTGGATTTAAAGGCCTGACTTTGGTCATGTAAATTTGGAGATGTGTGAAGATACTAAAGCAAGGGGAATGTGTCCTTCTGTGGAAAGAAAAAAGTAACTATAGTCAGGGCAGTAGTTTGATCTTGTTGTGGTGTTGCAGAAAGGATACATTATCTTCAGGACCTACCTGAAAATGTTGCATAATTGAATAGTAAAGCATCTACTATTTTTTCTATTCATTCCTTTGCTAGTTGTGTTTTAATAATCATAACATACAATAATCCCCATAATGAAATAATATAATTTAGAAAGGAGGAGGATGAGATATTCAGCTGAGATGTTCAACTGTTGCCCATTACTTCATCATATTTTCATAGAGGGTTTCCTGCCCTGATAAAATATGGAACAGTTGGTAAGTGAGCACAGTGTTTTAGCTTTTATTTTCTGCTCTGAATCTGTGAGGTGAGCTTAGTTGCTACGTGAGGATATAGTATTTGTAGGAGGACTAGATGTGAGAAGCTGGGTTGGATTACCTGAACCCTGCATTGAAAGCTCAAGTAATTTAAAATATTATATTAACCTGCAGTTATTGAATTTGAATGCCTTATAGTTGGCACCCTCTTCCAACCTTTCAGCAAGTACATTTTATAAAATGTTTTTATAAAATATGCTACTACATATTCACAGTTTGTTAATATGACACAAAATGCTGTGATGGCTCATTACAATTAATCTTATTTGCCAAAATAAATTAATTAAGTGTATCTGTTAAAGCTATATTTTTGCTTTTATATTCTGTTTGCTTTCTTAGGAAATGAGTTTGTTTAATAAATCTGCAAGCTCTTTTTCTGTAATTAATTCTCAATAGATGTGGAAGGAAATTTTCTTTCAGCTATAGTCCATTTTGCTTTGATTTTTTTTTTAGATGGCCTTCGGTATAGCAAAGCGAAATTATTTTATTTAGAAGGGTATGCTAGGTGTTTCTCTGAGTTTCACACCAATATTTTATGCATTGGTGTGACAGAAACATCAACAGATGTTGGCTGGTAGAGGCAAGCTGCACTGACCTGTTCAGTGCTGCAGGAAGAACAGCAGACAGGGAAAAAGAAAACAGCTCTTTCTTAACAAGATTTTGTCTCACTGAGGCAAATTAAAATAACCCTGTTATTTATTGGTATTGTTTCCTGTTACATGCTTCTTAATGAGTATGTCTATGACCAACATTTCAATGCTTCATCCTTTCAATGTAATTTTGTCTTCTTCTCAATTTGGTTTTTTTTTGAGTTACCAAAGTCAGTATTATGTTACTGAAGCATATCCATGCTGGAGAATTCTGGAAGTAGAATATAGATTGTGCTTTATGTTCATTGTAAGTTACATACTTGTGTTTAAAGAGAAATACTAATAATCATCATCAAATAATCAGGATTGGAAAAGACTTTCAAGATCATCAAGTCCAACTGTCCACCCTACAATCCCTAAGTACTAAACCGTCTCCTGAAGCACCACGTCTACCTACTT
>NW_009952974.1:14271856-14337014 GCF_000747805.2 Chaetura pelagica | reverse complement strand
AATTACGATGCATTATGGTTCAGTGATGCAATACATTTCTACCTTGGAGCACCAGAGGATTAGTAATTCTATACGTATCACTTAAAAGGAGGAAAAAAATACTGTGTCCAGCTTATGAACCATTTGCTCAACTATTTGTGTTCTCTTTGGAGGGAAATGCCTGCAGTGAATCCAGCATAATAATAACAGCTCCTTACAGTATGTGGCTCAGGCAGATAAGAGCTTAATATTATGGTACTACATTTTTGTATGAAATGTCAAGGGCTGTAGCATCAACATGTTGGAGGTGATTGTAAAGCAGTCTTGAGTACTACAGATTTCAATTTGTAATTCAAAATCAGAATGTGATAGCTGCTTCTTGCTCCATTTGCCAATTTTAGCTGAAAAATCCTCATTTAAAATTCCGTTACCATTAGAAATGTCTTTTTTCTTTGTTTATTTGGTACTGTATTACGATTTGCCAAAAACACAGCACTTGCCCTTATGGTTCAGAAAGTACAAAAGAGGAATGACAGTAGGCTTTTGTAAATTGTGTTGTGTTTTGGTTGGTTTGTTTGTTTGTTTTTTGTAAACAGGGATAACTGATTTATCTGTTTTCATAGGGTGGTTCCCCTCTACCTAATGGTTACTTTGTTGGTTTTTTTTCTTCATAGCTGTAACTCTTACTAATTTCTTCTACTGAATATCTTAAACAGATTGATGTTTATTAGTTGCACTGCACCTTACGTAAGTAGTTTGAGTGGTGAAAAGAATTATGTAAATCAGCAGCTTTTCAGACTCTCAACACTTCATAAGCCAATGTTTTATGGATGTTAGTTTCTATGCAGAGTCAGTGCCTTGGAATCTGAGTTTCAGAAAGCAGTGTTTTTCAGTATTGCAAAATCATATTTTCTTCTTGCTGGAAAAAAACCAACATTTTTGCTAGCTTGTTTATGTGGTGGCTGAAGGTTTATAAACTTCTTCTATGCTTTCCATTGCCACAGGGTTGCATTACTTTTGGGAAGAGAAGCTTCAATGTGGGGATGATAAATACCGGCATTTACTTACTTTTATTATGTAAAAATGTGTCCAGTCTGACTATAATATTAATTATTACACTAAAGGTCACATTTTTCTCAGGTTAAAGTTCCTCTGCTCTCCATCTCTTAATTGGCTGTGGCATTTAATACGATGAGAAGAAAATATAGATAAGTTATCTTGTTTCATTTTGTAAATAATATCTGAACTGAAATATGCAAATTCTCTGAGTGCTCATTATAAAAAATAGACCCCCTTTTAGCAATTTTTTGCAGTCTTACTTTATTTTTCATTTCGTGTACTCTTTTCTGCAGATCTGGTTGGCAAGTTTAATTACTGCCTCCCTGAAAAGATGTTTGTGAAGTCTAAAGTGTATCATTTTCCTTTAGAGGGAACCACGGTGGGAAGGGGAAGAAAGTAAAGTGTTTGCCAAATAGCTGCATAGATGTGGTTTTGTGTACCCTTAAAAATTTGCAGTTATTCTAACAGAATGGCAGCTGCAAAGTTCAAAATTCAGAGAATCTGAAGATCCTTCCAGAAAACTTGTAATTACTCAAACACTAAGACATGTAGTTTAAGGAAGATAAAGCAAAACAAGTTGCTGCTGTTGCAGTTGTTCTGGATGCTTACAGTCTTGGTGTTTTTCTTCACATAGTGTCAATAGTCCCCTTCCCTGGGTAAGCAGTAATTTTTTAATTAAATGGAATTTTGAAGACAAATACCAGTTTCTCAATGCCAACTTGTCACAGAAAGAATTGCTTACAGTGGATCTAGTCAACATAGACCAGAGAGAATTAATCAGAAAGGTTAGCTGCAGCAGCATTCTTTTGGCTCTATAAAACAGCAAAGTGCCTTAACTCTCAGTGGCTTTGCAAACATCAAGGCTATTCAGCACCTACAAAATTTACTTAATGTTTCAGACCTAAGCTTGGGAACCACTCAGCAGTGACAGTAAGTTACGGACTTATTACCAGCACATGGCTTAAAAATGCTGCTATTATCAGACTGTGATCCAGTGTCATCCTTGTGAAAGTGCCAGTCCTACAGGTACTCAAGTATTTAACTAGCCTGGTTTATTCTTTTCATGCAGAGAGAGGCTTAAGTATGCCTAAAGTCAGAGTCAGCCTGAAATCACCTTGTGTACCTCAAAGGATTTTCCCAGTGCTTCTTGTCCAGTCTTTGTTGATGTATGGTGATTACTAGTAACTTCAGTGTCTAATTGCAGCTGTTTTTAATGACTGGCAATTTCTTTTGACACTAGGTGATGCAAATGTATCTCCCATTCTGTGGGATTGCTATATCCAATGCCCAGCTATTTGCAGCTTCAAGGAAGGAATATGACAGAAGCAGGGTAAGTGAAAAATGTACATTGGACCAGTATCAAATCTTTGTCTTTTGTTCCTTCAGATTCCAGCTGTGCATACGTGTTTCTTAAGTGGACAGTTTTAAATGTGTTTTATTTTAAAAAATGCATTTTCAACAGATCACTGGCTTGACTGAGGCAGCAAGCAGAGAGCATGGGAGGGAAAGATACTCATGGTCATGGCTTTTGTTTTCTAATGTCACTTCCATGTTTCATAGTGCTGAAACTATTGCATTTGAGACGGGTGGTACAGGAGAGAGAGTTACTTTGGCAGAGATTTGAACTCCCATGAAATTGCAGAAATATCACACCTTTGCCATCCTGAATTTTTAATACTATTGTGTAAATAATGTAGATATAACTTCACAAAAATAGGAAAGGAATAATCTTTATGTGAAGGATTTTGACAGCATGTGTCTATATTACTCATTCATGATTGCTGATGCCATGTATGAGTTGGGACAGGAGGCTCCAAAGAAGTGAAAACAAGGCTGACCTCATGTCCTTTACTTCTCAGAGAGGTCTTTTATTTTTTCAGTAAATAAAATGGTAATTTTGAGGGTATTTTATAATTGTTGGCTTTTTTTTTATATCACCTTTCCTGCAATGATGGGAAATGTTACTTTTGTTATTGTGGATCACAGCTCACCAAAGCTCTAGCAGAAATACCACTGGTAGTGTTCAACCTTCTCTCACTTCACAAAGTGAGGGAAACTAGAGTGGGGTGGGTCTGTGTAATGAGCACTCGTATTTGTATATTCAGAATGTTGGTGCTTTCAGTGTATGGAAACTAATGTTTCCACCACTTTGAAAACTACGAATAGCCCTTTTCTAATGATGTACATATTTAAAGTTCATGAAGCATCTGAGCTTGTCTTTCTGACCACTATGTTTTGGGGTGAAGGTGTGGAGGAGACTTGGGAGAGAAAAAACTTTTTCTGCCAAGTATGTTTTTCTTTGATGTTCAAACAAAATAATTGTTTGACTACTTAGAGCCTTAAAATTTGCTGCAGATTCCCAGCCTGCAAGGAACAATGACAGATTTTTGAGGAGTCAGTGTTTAATCTTCCAAGGGAGGCATTCAGCAGAAAGTATCTAAGGACATTCTCGTTCTTCATTAGAAAATGGTACATTCTGGTGATTGGACACATCAGGAAATTGGATTAGAGATACAGATTCTTTGTTTCTTTCTGCTGCTTTGGCCATACAAGGCGTAACAAATATCATTGCCATCTGACAGCTACATGGTGGCCTCTGTTTAGCTGCATTTTTGACCTGTTGGTGGTGTTTAGCTTTGGTTAGTCCATGGTTGAAATCAGTTATCAAGTAATACATGATGGAAAAGACCATACTTTGCCTTCCCTATCAAACTGGGAACTTGCAGGCAAGTTCCAGTGGCTGTGACCAATGTTTTGCTGATGAACACTGTGATAGGAGACCTAAGACCACTAACATTTATGTGCTTACCTATATGGATTTTCTTTAGTGTCTGTGCCCTAAACCAGAATAAAGGCACACTTCTTTGGACCCACGGCAAGGAAGAACATGGCCTATTATTTTTAAAGTCAATAAAATGAGAGGGGAAGTCCTACATTTTAAAACACTCTTCTATAAATGTGTTGTTAGGGGTAAAGACTGGATGAGGGTGCTATCAGAATATGGAAGTATTGATGTGTTGTATTCTTTCCAACTTCGAACATGCAAAATGGATAGTAAATTAATAAAATGGAGTTTAAAAGCACCAGTAAATTCATATAGCAAATCACCTAACTCAATCCATACTGCATACTTGAAGAGTTGCATTACAGCTATTGTTTCTTTTCTGGACCACAGTGAAGCAGTTTGAAAGATCCTCATTGTTTGCTAAAAGTTGGATTGTGCCCAATTGTGGACTAAGAAATATTGAACTTCTTTCTTTCTTCAGATACCCTCACCCCAATTCTGATTCAAACTTTATTTGAATGAAGATTTCAATGGATCGCTTATATTAAAACCAGTTCCAGAGGTTATGCCTCCTTTGCAATGCTCCATGTATTTGTTTATTGTACAACCAATGCCACAGTTTTCTGTCCTTGTATGCAGGCTTTACTGGAAGTAGTGAATGACCTCTTTGAGGAACAGACTGACTTAGAGAAAATTGTCAAGAAAATCATGCATCGAGCCCAGACTCTGCTGAAGTGTGAACGGTGCTCAGTATTACTTCTAGAAGATATAGAATCACCAGTAAGTATATCTGCACATTCTGTAGAAAACCTAATATTTGAGTGGTGGAACAGCTGCTTTTATTGTGCTGAAGATGGTTCATATCATAGGTGAGTACTGGACAGCAAGTATTCTTTCAGCACTTTGCTCTTAAATGCAAATTAATTACAGGTTGAATCTTTCTCAACACCACTGTTGTGGTTTAACCTCAGGAGGCAGCTAAGCCCCACACAGCTGCTCACTCATTTCCACACGCCAGGGGGATGGGGAAGGGAATGTAAAGGGTTGAAGCGTGAACAGTAATTGGTTGAGATAAAGACAATTTACTAGCTAAAGCAAAAGCTGTGTGCACAAGCAAAGCAAAACAAGGAATTTGTACCCTACTTCCAATCGGTAGGCAGGTGTCCTGTCAATTCCAGGAAAGCATGCCTTCATCACATGTCGTGGTTACCTGGAAAGACAAATGCCATAACTCTGAAGTGCCCCCCTTCCTCTTCCTTCCTGCAGCTTTTACTGCTGAGCACATCATCATACGGTGTGGCATGTCAGTTGGGGTCAGCTGTCCCAGCTGTGTCCCTTCCCAATCTATTATGCACCCCCTAGTCTCACTGAAAGGGGCATAGTGAGAAACAGAGAAGGCCTTGACACTCTCTAAGTACTGTTCAGCAATAATGAAAACATCCCTGTGTTATCAACACTGTTTTAATCGCAAATCTAAAACATGTCACCACACATGCTACTGTGAAAAAAATTAACCCCATCCCAGCTAAAACCAGTATATCCACTTTTTCAAATGGAAAATGAAATGTACATTTATGATCCTTCTGGGTATTTGAAGGCATTTAATGAGATGTCTGGAATTGCTGGTGGATGTATCAGTGTTATGATCCAGCTGATATGTTGTGATTCTCATTTTTCTGTATGATTGATTCAGTGCTTACTACAGAGCAGCTAGGACAGCTTAACTGAGAAGCAGGGTGCTCATTGGGTCTGCTTAAAAAAGAAAAATTACCTGTTTTGTCATATGTATTTGCTTTGATATTTTTTAATGGTATAGCCACTAGAAGAAAAGTCAATTTTGAAACTTCACTTACATTTGCCTGGACTTTATGACTTTGCTAACATTTTCAGGCTAATGGCTTATCAAGTGAGTGGTGCTTGTAAGCAGTTTTGAAAACATAATCATTTGCATTATCAACCAAATCTTTAATGCTCATTTTTCGAACTATCCTTTTCTGCATACATTCCAAGAAATAATTATCAGACATCTTTGTTGCTGTTTCTACAGTGTTCATACTTTTGCATCTGTTATTGTTGTTTAACTGCAGTCAACTGAAACACATAGTTTCTGTTCTAGTATGTAACAGAATCATAGAATGGTTTGGGTTGGAAGGGATATTTCAAGGTCACCTAGTCCAATTCCCTGTGCAATGAGCAGGGGCATCTTCAACTAGATCAGGTTGCTCATGCTTTAATCAGACTATTGGTCCTGCAAAAATAACAAGTAAAAATAAACTCATCAAAGGTTTGTATTTGTATTTTAATCCTGTGTATTCAGCAACTCAGTAGGCTTTACAGAGTTTCTTTTTTTTTTTTTTTTCTTTTTTCCTCAAATCCATGAGATTTGTTCCTTCCTGAATGTTTTCCAGTCACTCTAGATGTTGGCAGGGCTATGTTTGGGAGTGGGAGTATCTATGTTTGAACATCTTTCCTTAATACGTTGAAAAATTATTAATGAGAACAGGTTTTGGTTCCTAAATGACAAAAGTGCTGTGAAAGGATAAGTTCTTGTGTTATTTTCTCCTAGTAATTTCCCCCTAAGGTAACACATTTGCATTCAAATGTCACAAACTTGTTCTGGGAAGAAGTTTTTGCACTGAGAGTATGAAGTGAAAATAGGATTTCCGGCATTACTGAAGTATGTTTTTTGCAGTTGTTCTTTCTACTTGGCCAAAGATTAATTATTTCAATGCAGAGCTCTGTTGATTTGGATGGACATAAGCTGTTTGTCAAAGTTGGCTTTCATGCACTTTTGTCAGGGGCTTTCACTGGGATGTTGTGGTACTGCCATTTGTAGGGTATGAGAGCCTCTAAGAAAGTTTGACATTTTTTGTGACTATTGTTAGTAGTAAAATAAAGGACTGCCTTTTTATTGGTAGCTCCCTTCAGTATTTTCAGTGTTTTCACTATCATCTTTACTGCTGATTTGAGAAGCAGCTGAACGATAAAAATGTTACTCTTAATATTCTTTTTTTCTATCGAAGTATGTTTGGATTCACTGACTCTGTAATTGGTTATTTGTTACAGGGCTGTGACAAGTCTAAATGATTATCAGAGACAGAATCATAAATTCTGTGTATGGCAGAAAAAAAATAATCTTTTCCTTCCTGGAAGTAAAGATGATTATCATTTCATATAAACTAATATAAATTAAATACTTCCAGAAGAATATGCTCTAAATTCCACCAGCATTCATAAAAGCAAGTGACATTTGTACATAGTTTATATGTTCTGTGTTGCAGAATTTTGATGTTTCTGGTTGATTGTCTCTTTCAAGACTCCCCCACACTTGTTTTATAATTACAAGACAGTTCTACTACATTCTTATGAAATGTCATTATGTTTGCAAGTATAATACAATTTTTCACAGAGCAGTACGCTGTGGTAGTAGCAGGCTGTGGGTGGCATTGTTCACTATTTCTACGTTTGAACATGGAGGGCTTTTTTCCAAACAAAAGGCAATGAGTTCTCATTCCTCTAGACCAAATTCTGAAATATGGAGAGCCAAGGTATTCAGTTAAGCCTAAAATTTTTCTAAACGTTCATAAATCATAGGTTAATTTGGAGTAGGAGAATATATCTTGCCACCCACTTGGTCATTTTCACAAGTGGTAAAACAATTATTTTCCTGATTCCCCCCTATTTTAGAGGGTTAACCTATATATTAAAATAGATCTGCACACTAACTGAGTGTTAAGCTACATCTAAAATACCATCATTTGCACATTGCATGAAAAGCTTTTACAACACAGAACTGAAGTGGAAGGTGGGGACTCATGCCAGCATCCAAAAACATTACCTGTGTTCTGTGTCACATGAGACACTCTTAAAATGTTTCCCTTATGTGCTCTTGGCATATTATATTCAAGAAAAATCCATTGCAATTAGTAGTGCAAATGACTTTATTTTTCTGTATTTAAAAACTGTGAAGTTTGTGTAAAACTCCATAATTCCCATTCCAAAGCCCTTTGAAGGGAAGCATATACTGATGCAGAAAATAGTTTCATAAAGGAATCTAAAGATATAATTTGATTTGACATTGTTTGTTAGTGAACTGTGCACAGTGTGTATTTTTAACACAGATTCTCCATTGGGGGAATACTGATTGGATTTTTATAAAAATTGGGTTTTAATGTAGGAAGCTTACATTACTGTTTCCTTACATATTTATTCATCTTAACTATTTTAAGTTACTTTTTTTGACAGGTGGTGAAATTTACAAAATCCTTTGAGTTGTTATCTCCAAAATACAGTGCTGATACTGACAACAGGTTAGTGCTGATGTCTGCTTTATTTTTTCACTTGGTTTTGTATTATATGTAATATATACATTATATCGTACTTTTTTTTCTTATTGAACATTGGTTAGATTTGATGGAAGAGTGTGAGCCTACAGTTTTTACTCAGACAATGCTCTTGCTCACTTAAAATTGAGACTTGCTTTGAATATGTGCCTATATTCTTTTATATGTGTGTGTGCATATATATATATGATAACATTGTATCAATGTCTCAGAGAATGAAATAACTCACCATTTTTTCTTGTAGAAGTCGTGGAGAACAAATAAAAGTTTGCATGGTTAGTACTGAAGTAAAAATCATGACATTGTTTTAGATATCTTGTTGATCTCTTACAAAATGCCTCCTTACCATTGTGTTGGAGGTTTCCAAAAAGATTTTATTTCTACTCCTGTTGTCAAGTTGGAAAGCCAAAAAACCTCAGAGAACATGTATTTCCTAGAGATTGTGTCCCTGTACCTGAATCTTGTTTGGGAGCCTAGTTAAAATAGAAATATATGCATTTAAACATCAATAAAGGACTACTTGTAACTAGTAATAAAAAGTTTTTTGTCCATGTGGGGTTACTGTATTAATTCCTATAAGGTAATACAACTGATAACAGTTCATATAAAACATCCTACATACATTGTAAAAAAAACTCCTCTCCAGCTTTTCTGTAGCCTCCTTCAGGTTCTGGAAGGCTGCTGTAAGGTCTTCCTGGAGCCTTCTCTTCTCCAGGCTGAACAGCCCCAACTCTCTCAGCCTGTCCTTGCAGGAGAGCTGCTCCAGCCCTCAGATCATCTTCATGGCCCTCCTCTGGACTTTCTCCATGAGCTCCACATCCTTCTTATGTGTCCAGAATTGGACACAGTACTCCAGGCGGTGTCCTCAATAAAAGGGGAGAATCATGTCCCTAGTCCTGCTGGCCACACTTTTGATGCAGCCCAGGACACAGTTGACTTTCTGGGCTGCAAGTGGACATGGCCAGCTCATGTTGAGCTTCTTGTCCACCATCACTCGCAAGTCCTTCTCCTCCAGACTGTTTTTGATCCATTCTCCACCCAGCCTGTATTTGTGCTTGGGATTGCCCTGACCTAGGTGTGGGACTTGCACTTGGCCTGGTTGAACTTCATGCAGTTTGCATGAGCCCACTTCTCAAGCCTGTCAAGGTCCCTCCATTGTGTCTACCTCACCACACTTTGATGTCATCAGCAAACTTGCTGAGGGTGCACTCAGTGCCACTGTCCATGTCACCAACAAAGATGTTAAATAGCACTGATCCAAGCACTGACCCTCGAGGAACCCCACTCATCACAGCTCTCCATCTGGACATTGATCTGTTGATCACCACTCCTTGAATGTGACCATGCAAATCAATTCATCCTTATTCTGAATTAGAATTTGCCATGGCAAATGGATGCTGTAATGACAAACATAGCTTTCTGTCCAACTTGCTATCCAGAGCTTAGCAAACTCGATTGTTACTTAGTGCTTTGCCAAATATAAGCCCTTTAAGCATCTTCTAAAAAATATTTTTGGGTAAATTGCCTTATTTTGTGCCATATTTCTTCACCTCCAGTGTGGTAGGAAACTTCATTAAGGTGAATGTGCACATTGCACTCCAGATTGTGACAGGTTGTAACTTTTCGTGGTTTGATCTCACAGCATTACAAAAGTGGGCAGTGTTAATTTTAAGATGTGCAAGCAGACAGCAGAATCCAGGGCCACACAGAAAGATGGGTAGAAGGTAGATCTCTTTCATGCCCTACCCACTAGCTGAAAAATGGAAATGGTGAGACAAATAGAAAAGGAAAGCAAGTGATAAAAAATAAAGTCTAAACAGGAATTTTAAAAGCTCTGCTTTTGAGAAAGAGCTGCAGAGAGGCAGTTGGTTCTTCCTACGTTAAGTGAACGGGTGAAAATACATTATTTCTTTAAGGGACGGGAGTGTGAATCAAGGATGTGGTTGTTATTCTTGTTTTTCTCAGACTTGATCTGTAGCCAGATTAATCAAAACAATGTAGGGTGGTGTCAAGATAACCAAGCTGGCTCAGTTCTTGTTACCATAGTTATATTAGCACACTACCAAAAAGCAATTTGTAGTAGCCTGCTCTGCATGTAGTCAAGTCAAGATTATTTTAACTTTAGTCTGAGACATGCATAAACACACATAACCTGATAGGGAGTCATTGCAAGATTTATAAAGGTAAATATCTGTACATCTTAATAGAAATATTTACTGTTTTTTCTTTCATTTCTTATCCAGTGGAGAGTGAAGGTGGTTTTACAAAGATCAAGGTTAGACTGGCAGATATGACGTCACATTTGGATCTAGTAAAAGCACAGCTTGAGTTATTGGCACTGTAGTGGGAAAATAAAGGTTATTTAGGATACCGAACAATGCCATGAGCCCTTGACATTTAAACATTTTCCTAGTGAGTTTTGCCCTTTTCATTCTACATTCCACACCCAGTGGTTTTACAAAGATCAAGGTTAGACTGGCAGATATGACGTCACATTTGGATCTAGTAAAAGCACAGCTTGAGTTATTGGCACTGTAGTGGGAAAATAAAGGTTATTTAGGATACCGAACAATGCCATGAGCCCTTGACATTTAAACATTTTCCTAGTGAGTTTTGCCCTTTTCATTCTACATTCCACACCCATAAATGATGAGATATTTTATGTGGAAAAAAAAAAAAAATGGCAAGATTCGTTTCTTCCTTGTTACACCAGCAGAGACAAAATATTTACTTTTTTTTATTATTATTGTAGTGGAAATCCAAAGAGATTGTAGGACAAGAACAATTCTAGTTATAAGTTTTATCTGAAAGAGAGAGAAGCTCCACACTTTTAATATCCTAATCTACTTTCTCACACAGTTTTAGAAGAAACTGGCTTTTATTTTGCCCTTCTTACATCTGCCTTAATAACATCTCACCTGTTTAGTTCCTATATACTTTTAGTCCCTAATTTTTTTTTCTTTGCTGTTGGTTGTAAAGAAACACCTTGCAAGACCGTGCTTGTGTTTATCTGTTCAGTTTGCAGTTTTCCAGCACACACCATGATCAAGGTTGCTTATCCACAATGGCAAACTGATGCTGTCCTTTTATCCAGTCATTTTGTTCTTTAAGTATGGCTTTGCCCAAGTCTCCTAAATTTTCTCTCTCTTTGGAAAAACAGATTACATAAATCTTAAGAGCCTTGAACGTTCAGTTCTGATGTGTTCAGGAGGAAGATGAGCCCAACGGAAGATGCTGATGGGTTGTCCTTGCTGCACAGAAGCTGTTGTCTTGGCAGATGATTACACCTCTCTATCCTGAGTACCAGTGGTAGTGGAGAGTTTGGCTGCTTGAGCCAGAGCGTGGGTTGCATGTGAGAAGATACCTGTGCTCCCTCCCAGTTGGGCTGGTACAGGGACAGTGCTGAAATCCCCGCTGCTGCTGTCTCTCCACCAGTGCCCCTGGGATAACATGCACTCTGGTAACACCTCGTTCCCTGCACTATTTTTATGTTTCTTAGGGCATCTTTATGCTTTTCTGGTCCTAGGAGCTGGGAGGGTTCATGTTACTGTTCAGAGAGGATTAAAGATACCTGTGATTTTGGCTGTACCACTTCTCTACTGTGTTATCTGGCATTCTGGTTAGGGAGGCTTTGGGGAAGACAGCAGGGCAAGCAGCTGCATAAGGAGAGTCTGGAGCACTGCTCAGGTGTTCAAAATTGATCAGCTTTCTTGTCAAAACTAAGGCAACTTGTGTTCATTTATTCACACATGAATAGCTACCCCTTGCCAGCATCCAAAACCTGTCTGCAAGAAGTCAATGAGAACTTTCTTGCTGATTAGATGAGGTGTAAGGTGTAGACTTAGAGGCTCGTGTAGATACTGAGTTTTCTGAAGAAGCTGCAGTGGAACATGGTGAGTTGATCCCACAATTCTAAAGTCTTAACCTCATTAACTGACAGCTCTTTAGCCCCTCAGAAGTTGTGGCAGAAGCTCAGCCAGGAAAAACAAAACAAACTTTCATGTATTCTATGTCTTCTTGAATTCACCCAGTTCAACACACTTTCATTATTGATTTTAATCCTTATTTCATGATTCCTTCTTCAGCTATTCAGGTCTGGCAGTTCAGACCAAAATAAATAAATAAAGACAGCTCTCTTGACAGGAAAATTATTGGAAGCCTGAATTTAAAATATCCCAAATTATCAGACTAATTTGAAAAATCTTAAAAGTGTATACTTTCAAGTAGCTCTAAAGAAAATATTATTTAGAACTGGTTGGTTTTGGTGAGCAGGCCTGTATCCCACAGAAACTTGGAACATAATCTCACTCTCTTCATATGTAAACACATTTCATTATTAATTGCTCTATTTACTTTACTTGGGACACCAATGCTATTTTCAGTACAAAGAGTTGTGTAAAGGAGAGAATTTTTGATGTAACACATCAAGAAATAACAAATTATTGTTCCATTGATAATACTTTGTAACTGTTAATAACTGTGAATGGTTTTGCTGTTCCTATGAATATGCCCATAAAAAAGCATGATTGACTTTTAAGCAGCATTGACTGTTGTTTTTTTTCCCTTGCTGTGCCTTTTGATAGTTTCAAAGACAACATGGAGAAATCATCATCTTATTCTGACTGGCTAATAAATAATAGCATTGCTGAACTTGTTGCTTCCACGGGTCTCCCAGTGAACATCAGTGATGCCTACCAGGATCCTCGCTTTGATGCTGAAGTAAGAGATTTTTAGAAATGTATATATAAATCACATTTTCGGCATTGCAACTAATATAACAATTTTATTGGTATAGCCAAGTGGCTCAACATATGACTATTTATTGTGTATTATTTTTTCTATCCATTATGTCTTTTGGGTCTGCTGGTGTTGACATGGCTTTGTACAGTAAACACAGGTCACTGAATTAGTGTATGACTTCAGGCAGTTACTTTGTCTGTGAATTATTTTTTTTTTTCTATTTATATAAGTGACGCCTTCCTCGGTCAAGTGTTTTGATGTTTATGCAAACTGATCTTTATGGCTGAAAATTCTGCTGTTTGTGTTCAGTGTTAGCAGTACCATCGTTCTTAGCTGGGGTGACTGGCACTCTGCACACATAGAGTGAAAACAGAACCAGTATCTAGAGAGACAAGCCTAGCCAACCGAGCTTTTAATCTGCACAAATAAAATACACTGGATTAGTTATTTCTCCAAGATACATGTAACTCCTAATAAAAGTTGTGTATCCAAAGGTATTCATTCCAGCCTCAGTCAGGAAGGTGTACATACAGATAAAAACACAGGTGTATACTGAACACATAAATAAATTTTAGAGGCATATGGAAGGACAAGATCTTCACTGAATTCTGTCAGAAGTCTTATTCTCATTAACTGACAGCAGTCGCTGAATTCAGTACAGGAACACTGTGGGGGACTTGGCCAGCAGTTGGGCAGCACATTAATCAGCAGCCAGCCTTAGTCAGCAAGCTTGCTAAACTATATTACTACAATAAGTGTGCTTGGAAGTATTTCATCTTGAGAGTTTGCTTGGTTCCAGTTCTATTCCATGTGTCATTAAAGGGACTATCTCTCAAACAAGCAGATTTTGTCAAAACAAGAAAAATGAAAGGGACTTGCTGTAGAAGTGTACAAGAAAACTGTCAGTGCTAATTTGCTCAGAATTTCAAGTACAATTAATGCCTGGGGTCTATTTTTTGCCAAAGAAATATGCTAAAATAAAGCATGCCAATACTTGATATGTTTGCAGTTGTACTTTTAATATATAATGTCCTGAATAATTGAGCTCTTATTTGTTTCACAGTTACTCCTTTCCAAGTCAGAAGCATTGGCCAATTTATGTAGAGAAAATCAAAAGACTTAATAAAAAGAGTAGTAATAATCTTCTGTCAGTAGGTTCCTATGAAAATTTAATTCTTAAATTCAGTTGTTACAACCAATTATTTCTGCAGACAGTCAAGTGTAGGAAAATGAACTTATTATCCCTTGTGACTGAGATACGATCAAACATGCATTTGTATTTATGAACAGACATTATGTTTTCTGTTTCTATTAAAAACCACTCTTCTTTCTCCCAGAACACTGTCATTTTCAAATGTTGATGCTAAATTTTCAGTGCATTCACTGAGACTTTAATGCCGAAGTATTTTAATTGAGTTAATTTTAAGATACACATCTGAGACAACTGTTGCCACACTCCCATGGATTTTAGGTGGCACAGCAAGCTGATATCGGTGATGAGTTCTGAGCATGTACAAATAAGCAGTATTCTAGTAAAACCTGAGTTGTATTCTTTGCTAGCTAGATGACAGTGATCCTACCCTGCCTCCACTATATTAATTACTGCTGGTCTTTTTCTTTTATTAGAGACTGCCTGTAGCACTGACAGTTTTAGTTAAAGGACATCTCTTGATCTTCTGTGAGAGGGCTCATCCCACTTTCTTACTCTAATCTCTTTTGAAAAAATATTTTCCTCAGATTTTGCAGCAATGGCCCTAAAGAACAAGGCTTATTAACCACATAAAAGAGAGAATCAGTGATGCTTACAATAAATTGCAAAGTTTTACACTATATTAAATTACAGGAGCAATTAAACCTACACAGAAAATCTCAAATCTTGGTTTTGACCCCATCCTTCCATTTCTTCCCAGCTCGCACTTCTGAACAATTCCCTAATTACTCTTGCCTTTCTTCTGAAAATGTGATTTCCTGTAAGCCCCTTTTAATAGCTGCTTTGCTAAATCCAGTTTCAGTGTTTCTAAGTCAAACTTATTCAATGGAGATTGTCTACGCTAATCCAGCAGCACAAGTAATCCAGAAATTGTCTGGACATTGTCTCAATTGCAGTTTGTCCTTAATTCCAAATCAAGTAGTTTATGCTTTCTGTTAGAAAGATGGCAGTGTTTGTATTTTCTTCGGCAATTATTAGAATAATCCTTGTGACTTTTGGTTAATCTTGCTGTGAATGAGGTTTCAGCGGAAATATTTTCTGAGTGAAAGTGGAACCATATGGAATGATATTTGTAAATGTAAACTTACTCTTTGACATTTCTGTTACTGTGACATAAAAGGCTGTGAATGGTCCCTACAGCTAATGGAAGCTCTCGTTTGTATGTTTTAGGCTGACCAGATTTCTGGCTTTCACATAAGATCTGTTCTGTGTGTTCCTATATGGAATAGCAACCACCAAATAATTGGTAAGACCTTCCTCATAGCTGCATCATTTTTGTGCTAATGTAAATTTAGTTCTGCCTTTTTAATTCTATGTTCCTTTTTCTTCTTTTTCCCAGCTGAATATTGTTAAGAAGTTACGGTACCTAGGATGCATGCTAAGTATCCAAGAAGAGACTTGGATACTGTATGGACTTTTTCAGCTTTCCCATTGTGTCATTGTTAAGTTATATATTGTATTGAAACTGGAAGATTAATGAGATGAAAATAGAAATTCAAACAATATTAGTGATATATGCTTTGATGTACTTCTTGGGTCTCCCTTTCTGCTACACAACTCAGACAACTTGTTTCTGCAGTCCAGCAAAGTGGTCATTTCCTTCTTGAATGGGAAACTACACAACTCAGGGAAGACTTACTGGAGGGGCTGTGGCAGCTGCCAGAGTTGCCTGTGGCAGTGGTGCACGCAGGATCAGGGTGTAACAGGGTTTTATTACTTGCTTGATAAGATGCTTCCCAGCTATGATACACCTGCAATTGACCCTGCTTCTGGCACAAAAAGAAGCACCACTTGTAAATAAGTGCCAGATTCCTTTGTTAACTTTCCACAGACAACTGAGGTCATAGCAATAGCAATTTAAACCAGCAGGGTAAGACTTTGATCCTTGTATGTTTTGGCTGTTGGGGAGAGCAGAGCTGAGATGAGCAGTGCATTGATGGAGGTATCCTTCAGGACCAGGATCTTCAAGCTTATTCAGCAGAGATGATGTGGGTATTGAATCTTAAAAAATATGGCTCATTGTTTGTTGTGAAATGCCTATTGCTTTAAAGAAGTAGAAAGAAACAGAACCCTTGACTGCTGATAGCTCCCTCAGTAGTTTTCTAAGGGCATATTGTAGCTAAATGAAATAGAAACAGTTTGTTGCAGTAGAACTCTGTCTTAGTTTGGCAAGAGCCAAGAGCCTTGAAAACTTTTGCTTTTTCGAGTGGTTTAAGGAAATTATTTTTTCATTGGTTCAATAAATTCATGAAACAGTCATGAGCAAAAAAGGACTTACATGCACAGGTGATGCTAAACCAACTAAGATTTTAGGAATAAAGGTACTGATTCAGCAAGTTACATTAGTAACTTGAAATTGCTAGGACACCTTACATGATTGCTGTTAGCAAAGTGCTCAAGTCCCAAAGAGATAAATAACTTTTTGTGAAAAGTGTTGCAAGTAACTTTTAAATTTGCAGTATTATACTTAAAGAATAATGAAGGATAATTGAAAGTTATAAGCTGAGTCCTGGTATCGAAACAATCAGACTTTCACATGTTTATGTCTATCTAATAATTTCAGAATAAGTATTTGCAGTTTTGTTTTTCAGTTTGAAAAAATTTACTTTAAATCTTACCAATCATTAAAATAATCTGCATTGTGAATTAATCAGTGAAGATTATAATTCGTATGAATTCTTTTTAAAGGTGTAGCTCAAGTGTTGAACAGGCTTGATGGGAAATCCTTTGACGATGCTGACCAGCGACTGTTTGAAGTAAGAGACTTTTGATTTTGCAGCAGTAACATAATTTTTCAGTAGGATTTGGTACTTCTGGGTAATGCTGCTTCAGGCTACTTCTAGGGAGGGGTGGAAGAATATGTTGACTGTACCGTGATTTGTTTTATTGTGGTTTATTAATTCTCAGAAATCCTCACTTAGTAAGGTTGCATTCTAATTAAAATTAGTTTCTTGCATCTGTTCTTTCTCATCTTGTTGAAGCCAGTGACCTACCTGCAAGAATATCTGTATAAGCACTATTATTCTAATCTTTCTATGCAATTCCTTTTAATGATTAAGCCAGCATTCATCTTTGTGTTTTTATTGTAACTGAATTATATTTGACTTTTTCTTTTTCCTCTTTTTAATTTTAGGCTTTTGTTATTTTTTGTGGCTTGGGCATCAACAACACAATTATGTATGACCAAGTGAAGAAATCCTGGGCAAAACAGTCTGTGGCTCTTGACGTATGTGTACTTCTCAATGAAACTTTTTTTTGCTCAAAATTGTCACATGGAAAGGAACCTACTGCTTCTGAATTTATTTTAGCATCTTTATCTACCTCTCTGCACTTTATAGTGTTATCTTATTAAGGTAATGCTGAAGGGAAACTTATTCAGTGTGCACTTAGCTGTGGAGCTCATGCACAACCTAATTTATTTTGAACCCAGGTATCTCATTTGATGCCTATGTTGGGTTTTTTTACATTAGAAGAGGTGGCAGTTATGATGGAGAATCTACTTTCTTACACATCTAAGTGTAGGAATTAATCCAGGCATTATATTTATTTTCTTGTCCATCAGTAACTGATGGAAAATTCCTTAGAATTTTATATTTTAGATAGCTTGTTTAATTTTTTTCTAGTGTTGTAAAGTATAAGTAAAACATACAGTAAAGAGGACAACATTTGAAAAAAGTTATCATAATTGCAGCATGTTTTAGTATCAAAAGCAACATCTGCTTAATCCTTCTCAGATAGAATCAAGTCAAAGCAGGATGGCTGGCAACTCAGTAAGAATTCTGCTGTGAGTCAAGGCCAACACATAATGCAACACCAAGTCTTTCTGTAGAATAGATGGAGAGAAGCTAAATAGATGGAAAGATTTCTCTCTTTTTGACCATTGCCTTTTTAGGAATTTCTTTTCCTGTTTCTATTCCTGCCACCCATTCATTAAGAATGAAATCTACCAGTCCCTGTAAAATGAATTCTAAAATGCTTAAATATTTTTTAAAATTATTATGATTTAAATTTCTATAGGCTGATGCAAAAATAACACACTATTCTCTATTATATTCTGGAGATTTTCAAGATTTTCAACATAATAATATAAAAATCTTGGTGAGGACAAAGCTTGGAGTTTTAAGGGTAGCTTTACAAATTTACATTATTCCTACTAAAACAATAGTTAAGAATGGTTTGAATGAAATTTAAAGTCTTTTAAAAAGCATTTGCAACACTGATTAATTTTAAAACATTCCTTTGATGAAAGGGTAATTTTGCTGAGATTTCAGTGTTGTTTTAAATTTCACATGTGACAAGAGAAGAAAATTATCTAACTATCCCTGATGTGTGCACACTTTAACTGTTTTAACTCCTTTGAGGCATTATAATAAGAACCACAAAAATCATAGAATCACAGAATGATTTGGATTGGAAGGGATCTTAAAGATCCAACCACCCTGCTATGAGCAGGGACACCTTCCACTAAACCAGGTTCTCAAAGCCCCATCCAATCTAGTCTTGAACACTTCAGGCATGAGCCATCCACAACTTCCCTGTGCACCCTGTGCTTGTGTCCCACTCTCACAGTAAATAAATTCTTTGTAACAGCTAATCTAAATCCATGTTCTTTCAGCTTAAAAATGTTCCCCCTCACCCTGTTGCTAAATGCCCTTGTAAAAAGCTATAAGGTCTCCTTGGAGCCTTCTCTTCTCCAGGCTGAACAACCCCAACTAGTGTTGGCCTGATGGAGACCTGAATTTGCTCTCTTTCAACAAAAATCAAACCCAACTGGATTGCTATGAAGATAATTTTCTTTGCTTTAGGGTTGGAGATATTTATCTATGTGTTTGGGATCTATCTGGCAAAGCATGCAGGCATGTTAAGGCTTTTGAAGTCAATAGGACTGTTTGTGTTAGAAAACATTCCAAGCATATGTGGCTTCTTATTATCCCTGTATATGTATTTGCTTAGGAGGAGAAGTTAAACACCAACCTTTTCAGGCCTCCTGCAAGATTCCTTGTTCTTTATGTATCATAGTAATAAATTACTATAAACCCTTATATGCTCCAGATATTTGTGTAATATGACACGTTAGAATGAATATGCCTTCTGGCAAGAAAAACAAGTAGTGCCAGACCTTACACTCAGATACAGTGATGAAAGTTAGCATAAAAGTTTGTTATTTACTGCTGAAATCAAAGACAGTTAAATTTCTTGGTTTAAAATACAGCTTCTTCTTTGATCTAAAAAGGACAGTCATATAGCTTCAATGTAGATTATAGGTTTGATAAATGGCCCCTATACTTCATTGAAGAGTAATTCTTTATATAAATGAGCAACAACTCATGATAATATATTTGTAAAGTGACTGAAGATACAGCAGCAAAGTGCTGAACAAAAGAATGGTATCTGCTGAAGGACTGTGAATCCGTTTCTCACTATCATAATACTTTATTAGCATTTATGCATTTAGCTGGAATCAACAGCAATAAGAGTGAAAATGTCACTTGAAAATGACATTGATATAATATGTAAAATAAATCAATTTCATAAATACAATAATATTATTTCTATCCAGATATACAAATATTGTTTTTCATATAGAAACCTCATAAAAGTGACTAATAAACAGAAGATAAAAATGTAAATAACTTATGGGAAAAGCCTGACAGTAGGATGCCATCTGGTTAAATACCAGACTAAGTACTGTTGTATGCTTCAAGGATGCAAAAGTTGCAAATAATTAAAATATTAGCAAATAGTATTAAAGAAGAGTGAAAAAATCAAGAGTGATATAATGAATGCACATAAAGGAGAAACTTGATAAGAGTTTTGGCATTAAGTGTAATTTGTCATAGCAGAAGACATAGTTTTACTAATCTTACAGATTTCTGAGTGAAGTTAAAATATGGTGGGACAGAAAAATAGATACTATTTGAGGACAGATGTGATGTATAGTTATAGAAAGTAAAACATAGGACAGAACAAGAAAATTTGTGATTGTTATTTATTATTTTATAGTGCAGGAATGATTTCCTGTTACTGTAAAAGATGACACTTCTAAAATTGGTATGAGTAAATACATCTTGAGACTTATTGCCAAAGACATTTGAGATAGTTTAAGCAATGTTATGAGTAACAGACATTAATAGATAAAAACAATTTCAAAATGAGAAATATGTATCAAAGTTGTAGTACATTAGCAGATTTGGTGTTGCTGTGTGGTGAGGAGACCCTGTCCTTGCTAGGAGTGCTCTGGCCCTGTGAGCTCCCTCATGGACCAATCACTTCATCCCACCCACAGTCAGATCTTAGTGGGTGCAAAACACAGGATGGCTCTTGCACCTTCAGGAGTGTTTGTCCAGTGCTGGTGTCATCACCTAGGGCATAATGTATTCCACGTGCATATATGCATACTTACAGGTAATAAGAGGAGGTGTGCAGTACTTTGTGCATTATAGTTGATGCTTTCATCTCCAGAATGGTATTGAAGAGAATGTCATGCATAGCATAGAGGTGCTGATTTGCCAGTAGCAAAGGCATTACAGCTTTACATTACAGCAAAAGGCAATATTTGAAGCCTATAAATCTAGCGTTATTTTTACATTAAATACTTTCTCTTTTGATCGTAGAATTCCAGAAGAACAATGTAGGAATGTTTATTACATTAAATGACTGTCCATGATTCGCTATAAAATGCATTGCATCATAAACACTGAGTGTATACCTGAGAGCTTGCAATTAGTTACTATATGCTGACATTCAAACCGGATTACCATGCATAAATATTTATTAAATTTGTTATTAAAATAATTTATTAGACTGCAGCACAGAGCCCTATTATTTCTACTTGTCAAGTCTACAAAAGTGGTTTTTTTAATCTTTTGTTCCCGGGCAGGTGTTATCTTATCATGCAACATGTTCGAAGGCAGAAGTTGATAAATTTAAGGTAAGGACTTACATTTTTCGTTATCTCTGACAATATAGCAGTAGATTAAAATGGATGTAGGTTATCTGAGAGAAAAGCAGAAAATAATTATTAACAATAATTATTATTAATCCTTTAAAGGATAAAGACCTGCAGTGATGGGTGCACAGCAGCAAAATAGCATTGTGCCAGTACCAGCTGCTAGAACTGCATGGGTTTGGTGGCCTCCTCTGCAAGAGCCATCATAGCAAAATTGTACACAGTGAGAGGTTAGGAAGAGACTGGATAAATTGAGAGGAGCTTGAGACTTTGTGTGCTTAGAGTGTGGAAGCTGTCCTGTGTTTACAAAAAAGATTGTGCATAGGCTCAGAAGGCCGGACGTGAAGGTGAGAAATCCTCTTCTAACTTCTGTAAGCACCTTGGGCAGAACTGTGAAGTGATGTGTGCTGAACATAGCATTGCTAGAGACCAGTAACTGTGTTCTCATTGAATCCTCCCTTTGCAAAGGATAGAGAGCAGGGGGAACACTGACCTTGCTCTTCTATCACTGCTAGTGCTCCAAAGCTACTTTGCTAATAGGCTTTGTCCTTTTCTGCTTGAGAAAACACTGGTGTAACTTGGTGGCACTTCCTTGGCTATGAGGAGTCAGTGTTGCAGATGGCTCCTGCAAGTTGTGTGGGAGGTTCTTGTGGTGGGAATTAGTGTAGGTCTCATGTATGCAAAGTGCATCAGATTGTTGTGAGGTCTGGGAAGGAGATCTGGGCTGTTGTGACCCCACACTGCTGGCATTCCCTGCTGTGGCTCCCTGGCATCTGTCACTGCTTGATGGGTTTTTTTGACACTTCACTGGCTGACTGCAACCTGATTTCTGCCCTGTGGGGATGGTTGTGGTGGAAGGAGAAAGCCCAAGAATGATTTGTCAGAGCTGATACTGATGAGTTACCTGGGCTGAGGAAGGGCAGAGATTGCTAGTTGCTTGATTTGTAGATTATTGCCCAAATGATCACTGTGACTTAGAACTTTGTATCAATACCGGGTGATAAGGTGTAATATTCTCCTTCTGTTGAAGCTACTGTGCAGTTACCCGGACTTTTGTAAGAGGAAGATTAGATTACCAAGTTATTGCAGTCACCAAACCTACTTGAAAATCATTCCAAAACTGCAGCCAGCATTAAATGATTCTGTGTGCTTAATAAGTTGTATTTTATATTTGGCAAAAAGAACAATGAACACAGTGTGAGAGAGGATACAATAAAGGGACAAAGGACCATATTTTTAAATTTTGTTTGTTTGTCTTAAAATAAGCATCTGTATCATAGCTTCTGTGATGGTCAGGATTCAACCAGTATCTTTCTACATACTAGAGGTCCATACTTCTTGGTTGCTATGAGCCATTGAAAGATAGTTCCATCATGATGTCTGTAGTTGAGCTAAAAGCCTACTATGTTACTCTTCGAACTTAGAAACTAGTGTGATGAGGAGCTATTCTTCTTGTTTTCCCAGGTGTCTTCATTAATAGATTTGCCAGTCTCCAAGTAAGGAATGTCTTGTTATTTGTTTACCTTGACAGCATATAACCATCCATTTAATAGTTAATGATAATGTAAAGGAAAATGAAAAGCATTTACTCATTAATAACCCTAAAGGATACATTTTTATGAAGAACACAGATGAAAAAGTGAGTAATATAATCAAGGTGTGCTTAAACTAAGCTGGGGTTTTTTCAGAAAAATTTTTGCTTTCCTCTATCCAGTTGTCTTGCTTTCAGTTCCTGACAATATGAATTCCAATGGTCTTTTACACCACTGGTTGTAAACAAAACAACAAAAAGCCAGAGAGGACTGGCATGTCTTGTGGGCCTTTGACAGAGAGGTCATCCCCAGAGAGGCCATCCATCCACAGGATGAAATTGGTCCCGTCTGCCCCCTTGCAGAGCTTGGCAGCCAGTCTCCCTTCTAAGATCTCCTGGGGCATCCTACCCTGAAATCACTGCTCTCTTCTCTGATCCTTGTATTGTTATATTTTGTAGAAGCCCTTTGTTATATTGAGGTCATCTCCTAGACTTGACTGGCTAATAAACAATTCCTCCCTCTGGGGGTGTTTGGGGCTAAAACTGTCCCTTCTCCCTTTGGTGATTTATTGGCAGATGTCAGAAGACATGTCTGGTAGGATTTACCTGATGTTCTGGTTCAGTCAGAACAGTAACAAACACCCATGACAGGAACATCTAAATGAGAGTAATGCCAGTAGTTCACTACTGACTGGATCTGGAATGACATGGGACCTAATGGTAATTAATGACTTTGGAGAGACAATACATCTGAGTTGACAACTTTTCCACATATTACTCCAAACAAACTGTAACCTCAGAAATCATTGCATATTCTTCCTCTTAGATGAAGCTGTTTATTTCCATCTTTGTGATCTTATCTCTTTATAGTCTTAATAATATGCTTTGCCATTAATTTTTATTTGCCTAAAATCTCAGTAATATTCTGATTAAAAGTGAAAAATTGCAATTATACTTGAAGTTGTGGGTTTTTTTCCTCCAGTTTTTACCAGGGAATTAATTGTATTTCATTGTAGAAAGGCTAGCAAGACTTGCTGAAATTCTGTCAAGAATTTCCTACTGTTATTAGATTAATTCACAGATATACTTAATGAATTCACAATATACTAAGAATCAAACAATCACCGGGAGCAGGTTATGTAAAATAAAATGTATTTCACTTGCTTCTAATCCTGTCTAAGAATTAACGAAACAACAGAAAACCCCACCTTATTAGGAAAACCTTAAGAAATTAAATAACTTTCTCCAGATGCTAGGATGGGAAAAAATGCAGAGCACCATTGGCTGTGGATCTGGAAAATACAGAGGGAAGTTCATAATATGGAACAACGAAAAAGAAGTGTATGATAATGGACCATGTAATGCAATTGTCCTGTTCCATATCTGATTTCTACAGTTGTCTAAAAACAAAGCAGCAATATAGATGCACAGTGAATGGGTGTTTTGCATGCTTTTGAAGTGATTCCACTTCTGATGTTACTACAATACAGCTTTCACTAATAAAAATCAAACCCAAGTTTAAAAATACTTACATATTTCTTAGAAATTGTTCTAATAATGAGTGTACGGGGATTTTTCTCAGAAGAGAATCCAATTATGTGAATCATGAGTGTAAAAATTCATGTCACCAGCCCTTTTCATTATTTGCATTAAATTATTTGGGATTCATTATCACTAGCAGGCATACATTTCTAGGGAGCTCTGTGCAAAGCCCAGCTGTATTGCAGGCAGCTGCAGCTCTGCTGGCCTGGTTGGAGCAACCTGGGGTGCTGCCCACACCTGGGGAAGTGGGAAGGGAAAATTTATGCCCTTGGTTCAGCAATAAAATAGGGGGCTTAGCTCTCCAGGTAGACAAAAATGGAACTGCAGAGATCTAGATTCGGAGCCTGAGCAAATCCCAGTCTCTGTAGGTGATGATCTGGCCCCAGGGAAGGTAACAGGAGATTTGCTGTTGATTTCAGCAAGGATGTTTCTGTCTTCAGTTTTGTTTGGCATTTGTAAAATTGCATAGTAATGTTCCTTCTGCCACCTTCCATCTATGTATTCATGGCAGTCAGCCTTTTGCATTGAGTTTTCTGATAGAATCACGGAACGGTTTGGGTTGGAAGGGACCTTATAGGTCATCTAGTTCCAACACCCCTGCATGGGAAGGGACACCTCCCACAAGTCCAAGATATCTAAAAAAAAAGGTAAAGAACCAATCCCCTTTTTATGCCACTTGAAAGTGTCGGTCAAGTGAAAACTCAAGGTGTCAGTTGTGTAAAATGAGTCATTTTTCCTGAAATGGGTAGTTCTTTAAAATGGAAGCTTAATTTACAGAGTTTCAATAATAAGCAATTTAAACAGCATTACTTGTTAATCAGAATGAATCATGGGGTATCTGCCATTATTCCAGTATTTCAGATATGCACTGTGCTTCCAAGTTCTAAGAAAGAGGATTGTGTTTTTTGTAAATGATTTATAGGATTAAAATAAGAGCAGTGAAAACACACAATGTATAGTAAGTACTGTACATAAACTCTCCATTGTCAGATAATTTTATATTTTTGCTACAAAATAATTTTCAACTTTGGGGTTTTTTACTATAAAGTATGATGGTGTTCAGCTATAAGCATTTGAATTACTGGAATAGAAAAATGTAAGACTAGTGAAGTCTGACTAAGATTGTTGCTATCCTATAGCAATGTGCAGCTGTGCCAGGTTTCTGCTCATTCAAATGCAGTCTCTCCAAGCCTAAAAATAGTTGTCTTTTACACAAATATAGAAGGCCAAGATACATAAGTAAAGAATTCAGAATTGTGTCCAGGGCAGGATATTTATAGAAAGAGTTCCTGACTTCTGAGACAGTAATGAACAAGTCCTGTGACTTGGCAAGCAGTCCCACAAACACACATCACCTTTAAATTTCACTAATATCATTTTCTAAGAGAATTTATATACACTGTCCTATAGTGGGTAATGTACAAGAACCTATTTTTAAAAAGCTAACCTAATTGTGCAGCTGTGAATGGTATAAGCCAGATCAATATTTAATGACCATAATGCATTATTTAAAAGCCTGTGAGAGATTCCCTTTTTTAGGTCAAACAGCACACAGGAGAGCTACAAAACAGAAAATAATGCAATGTCTGCTTTACAGAATCTTAAATTCAAAATGTAGTGTGCGTGAAAATTCTTGTGTTTTTCAGTTCTACAGTCTGAGGTATGGCTAAGACCTGCCTCCACGCAGGGAGGCTTTTGTTTCTCTCTTAAATAGACATTTAACTAACGATGGAAAAGGTTGAACCAAAAAAGGAAACAGCTTTTATAGGACTGTAACTCTATATGGCAAGGTAAACAGTTGAATACATGAAAGATGATGAATTGAAGTGAATATGATAGTTGGAGTACATTAAAGTATTATATAAATGAGTTTGTTATTAATATCTTATGCTGTTATAATTTTATACCCACATTTAAATACATAACCATGGGCAGCACAATGAGAAGCTGAATTCTATGTATGAAATTTATCTTCAGCCTCTATAAGGATTGGGAAAGCATTCCTAGACAATGTTATTTTCTGCTATGATGCCATCTTTCTATTTAGTTATTTTTATGTCCTAGTAATTAAATAATTTGTAGTGGTTTATAATAATAATTCTATTATAGTCTTCCTTAGTAATTACATTTCAAAAAAGCAAGCTGGCCTCTGTATTTTGGACTACTTAGGAAATATTGCCATTGAAATATGTATGGCGAGAAGATGTGGGGTTTATGCGTTGATGACACTGCCATTTCAATTTGCTTGGTAACATGGGTTTTTCAAGGACCCAAAGCATGTAACTGCAACATCAGTACTGCAAGCCATGGTCCCTGCCATGCACATGGTGAAATACATGCAGTTCTTCAAAGACATATGTAGGTGCATGAAGTTATTCACATGCTTAAGTATTTTTCACGTTATTCCCCGAGACTAGTCACAGACTCATAGATTCCTTTTTGGCTGCCACAGGGAGGTCTGTGCTGGCACTGAGCTTTCCCGAAATGCTATTCCAGCTGCTCAAGTTCCACTGAGAGGAGCAACAAAGGAGGAAAAAAATAAGGAAAAACCCTGAGGGTAAAAAGGACTTGTGTTCATATTGAACTGTGTTCCCTTTTTTCCTTTTGAGAAATGCACATGTTCACAAGATGTAAAGCAGTTTTTTCTCTGCTTTTCTGCGCACACTGCCTACGTAAGACCTAAAGCACAGTGTTGAGTTTCATAATTCATGAAATGGAGATCTTTATTGTATTACATTATTTCATACACTTTTATATGTGCCCGTGTCTTCAGTTACCATGGAAACAAGAAGTCAGAAACGCATTGCATACACTGAAAATTATTTAAAATAATAATGATTAAAAATATGGGAGTTTTATACCAGATTCTAAAATGTGAGGCTGTCATCTGTTGACATCAGGTGAGTGCTCTGTAATTCAGAGATACATAAAGCAAACATTTTTTTTAAATTTCAGAGGGAACAATTGTTAACAGTCTTTTCTCATACAATGTTCAGGTTTAGGGGGCATTAAATGAAATTATTGGAGACCTTATCAATGTATATAAGTATCTAAAAGGTGAGTGCAAGGAAGATGGAGACAGGCTCTTCTCAGTAGTTCCCAGTGTCAGAATGAGGGCAATGGGTACAAGTTGGAACATAGGAAGTTCAATTTAAATATGAGGAAAAACTTCTTCACAGTGAGGGTGACCGAGCACTGGAACAGGCTGCCCAGGGAGGTTGCGCGGTCTCCATCTCTGGAGATACTCACAACCTGCCTGGATGCAGTCCTATGTAAAGTACTCTAGGTTATCCTACTTCAGTGGGAGAGTTGCACTAGATGATCTCTAGAGGTCCCTTCCAACTCCAGTAATTCTGTGATCACAGTACAGATTTTAATCTGACTAAAGATCTCTCTTCATCAAACACATAGTGAAACTGCATGATCTATCGCTGTAGATGTTGATGAGTTTAAAATTATGAGCTAACAGAAGGAGAAGGCAAATGAGGACTGTTGGATAAAGACAGTCATCTTTGGCTTGGGAAATATCCAAAGTCCAGCTTGCAGAAACTGACAGGACTGCACTGAGGAAGTATCTTTTTTCAGTTCCAATAGTCTTCCCTGCTTTTGGTCACTCTCAAAGCTAAGGTCTTAGGAAGACCTTTGGTCTGACACAGTGCAACTATTCTTACATTATTAATCAGCAAGCATTAATTTCTAACAGCAATGGTGGAAAAAAATAGGAAACTACATTCTTTGCATCACTTTTTATCACCCAGAAGAGACCATGCCTTCTATGTGTAAATTAAAATGTTAATTGACTTGATCATTACTGTCATATATGTCAGAAATTTCAGATACCAGGATTTGATGCAAACTCCCAAGTTTGCTGAATTGTTTGGTTTAGTACAAACTGTTTCCTTTCTCAATGACCTGCTCATGGAAGCATTTCTGGATTGTCCTACTAAACTATTATTCATCTCCTTGTCTCAGTGCTTAGAACTGTGATTCTCAGGTACACTTCTAATTCAACAGCCCTTCTCAGACAGACATTGCTGCCATCATTTAACCTGTTCCAGTGCGGTAAGTTTTATTGAGAATAAAGCATATAAAAGAGTAATATGACAGTTTGTGGAAAAAAAAACAAACACAAAACCTGAGGTCTTTTGCTTTCATTTCTTCCATAGTATTGCTCACAAGTGAAGGTGAAACGACTAATTATCCAACAGACCTGTTGTCCGTCCTTCAATGTGATTGCTCATCATACTGCACAAGAATCTCTGATCACCTGGAAACCATCAAGGAATAAATACAGTTCAGCATTGCTGAACTATTTAGCCAACCACCATGCAAAAAGTGATCAGGCACAGAATACATTTGAAATGTTGTGCAAGCCGGAGGAATATTTGCTATTAAAAAAAACAAACAAAACCAACCCCCAAAAAATAAACCAAACCAAAAACAAACGCAAACACTTGCCAAATGATGTAGTATGCTTCAATCAGTGACAGACTTGGGACTTTATCATAGAAACATAGAATGGTTTGTGTTGGAAGGGACCTTAAAGATCTAGTCAAATTTTGAAAGGTTTTCAAACAAGAAGAAGAATCTTGTGCATTTAAATTGGATGAGAATAGTTTAAAAAAATACTGGGGTACTTCAGCAAATTGTGGTACTTCAGGAGTTTTTCACTGTAGGTGTATCATGGTTCTTTCACCATCAATAAGGAATTATTCTCCATGCAGTTGATAGACATGCCTGTGTGTAGCTCTGTGACAGCTCACCATTCTGTCTGAGATCTGCATTCCCAGGCTGGCCCAGTAAGACCATTGTACTGTTTGTTTTTACTAACAGAAAAAAAAGAATATTTAAAGAAATCCATAAAAATGGCATATTTTACATTTTAAATTATTATTTATTTGTCTGTGCTTGGATTCCTTTTGTAGACCCAGCAGTCTGACAGTTATAATTGGGAATTTTCTGGTTAAAAGTATCTATTTGCTTTTCACTACATTTTATTTGGATATTAATTTTAAAATTGAGCAAGGTCTTCAGTTGTTTTACTGATTTTAAAACCAGGGAAAAAAATCTTTTGTTTTACCTAGTATGTACTCTACAAAAGGAAAAAAATACTTCATTTATTTCTACCTCTGTGTGATGTTCTGGCTGCAGATCATTGTTTGTCATAAATGTTTTACTGGTATTGATTTTAAATTATTAATGGCAATATTTCTATAGGCTTTTTTTTTTTTTTTTTTACAAAATATTTTACAACAGGAAACATAAATGTCTCCCACTAGGAGAAGGTAGTGTCCTTTAAAGGCTTTTGAGACTGCCAATGAAATAATATTAGAGCTAGAACCTTTTTATAATTAAAACTCTAGAAAGAGAAGAATGGGAAATAGATGAGAAACGTTTTTCTGAGATGAATCTGTTTGGCCACTGGGTGCCATCCTTGCTCCACATTAGGGCTGATCGCCTAGCAGCAATTCTGTTAGGCTGTAAAACCCTGAAAAAGGTGATACCAGTGCCATTTCGCACCGTCTTAATGTTTGTGTGTGTGCATGTTGTAGAATATGTTAGCAGCACAGGCAGTGTGTCCTCCTTGCACAAGTCACTGAGACACTAGGGAGAAATCCATGTTACATCCATGGCCTCACACCCACAACGTGCTTGTGCTGGTAAGGGTGAGGCTGTGCAGGAAGACCTGTTCCATTCACATGTGTGACTGTGCTCCTGAGTGGTACTGACTTAAGCTCTGGGATATTTGAAGGAAAAAACTGCATGGACACACACTTGTTTTCCAGATCATTTTTTATTTCAGTGTATGGGCCTGTGATATCCAAGCAAAACCATATCTACCATATATTATGTAAAAAATATTTGTGATTGCAACCTTCTATGAGGTATTTATTACACTGTTTTATTGTCTGCCTAGGGGGGATTCCTCTATTGTTTTCATCTCAAAAGTCTCTTGTTGTAGTCTTGGCAAAATCCCAGGCAGGGTAAATGTACTTTCTAAGAGAAATTATGTCAGTAATTCTGGTTTTAGTCTTCGAAATTTAAAGTGTAAACACTTTAAATGTCTGAGAAATAGACTCCAGTGTTTCTCACTGCAACTGTATAGAAAATGTGCAGATTGTACCCCAGGCAAAAACAGGAAACTGAATATTTTATGAGGCCATTTCTGTGAAGTGTTCTGTCATCTTGTGCTTTGCAAGAAACTACACCCAGCTCTGAACTCGCACAAAAATATCATAAGGGTATTTTCATAGGGGCCGGTTAACATGTCCTGTAAGAACCTCACGAATGACAAGAAGCAAGTATTTATTAGCTGTGTTGCAGCCCTTCACCTCAGTGATAGATGAAAGCAACATTTATTTAATGAAAATTTATAAAGCTAGGAGGATGTAGGTAGTAAGTAAAGAGCTAAGTAAATACAATATTTTAGTGTCTATTATTTGCTTTTGTTGAAAGAGTAGGATCAGTACATTTTATGGTTTCTCAGAAAATATGATTAGGCTGCAAGTTGCATGTGACATAGAGCTCTGTGCTGCTGTGCAGGCTGAGTGCTCAGGCCCTTGTCTGCTTTGTGGGATGCAGGGGGCTGTGGAGGATGTACATTCTGCTGCAGGAGAGGTGTTGGATTCTGTGTTCACAGGCCACCCTACAGAAGCCTCACGTAAAATAACCCTTTTGGCTTGGTAAACTGTAACACAATGGAGCTGTATTTTTTTGGAGGATGGTCTTCTGGGCAGTCCTTAGTGCTCTTAGGGAGTGATTTACAGATTGAGAATAAGAACGGTGGATTGTTTTTTTAATCTACGATTGGAGCATGATGAAAACTAAGGAGAAAAAGACAAAGATAAAATAAATTTTAAGGTAATCACTGCAAGATCGTCTATAGCTTTTCTGTAAGTGTATGTTGTAAGCTTGAAGGTGTTTTCAATATTATGTCTTTTCTTGACAGCATTCTGCTATAGCTGTCACTCTAACATCTGAAATAAGGCTTTCTCCCACTTTCTCTTCTTTCTCATGCACTCTCTTCTATTATGTATCCAACTGAGAATTGCAGGGCATGATTTGGGCTGTATGCCACCAAAAGAGCCAGTTCTTCACTGTGCCTTCATATCATCTTCTCTGTGAGAAGAACCCTTATCCTGTTCCTTCTCCCTTAATCAGGATTTTCCTCTTTTGAGTCTTTGAGTAGGTAGCTAGAGCCTTCCCTCCCCTTTCTCCTCGTGGAGGATAAGGTTACCTTGTATCCCTCACCCCTCCAAATTTAGAGGCATGAGAGGTTTAGTCTATATTACCCATTCTGCTCTTCCTGGGAGCAGCAAAGCTGACTTTACCAAAACCAAGTGAGGATTTGTGGGAAATGGCAGCCTGCATGCCTGACACTTTTGTATTACAGAGAAATACTTGCCCTAGGTTTGCTGCTTGTGTTTATTTAAAATTCTGGGACGGAGACTGAATAGGCCCCTTTGTATGAGTTTCTCATCTGCACCAATGGTCATAAAAAGTTGACAGTTGCTAGCCTGTAGTATGTGACACACTGGTTATTTCCTCATCACCATAAGCCAAAAGGACGTGAACACTCCCCTGCGCGCCTCGGGAGATCTTTGTGTCGAATGTGCATGCCATAGGACTCCAGTCCTAGGCTGCTGTGGTTATGGACTTTGGCCTTAAGAATAATAGATGCTCAAGCCATTAATTGCTTTTATTTTATGTTTCTGTTCTTTTAAAATAGAAATTTCTTGTTCCTTTTATAGGCTGCTATGTATTTTGTTTCTGTGTACTAGAAAACAACTTCAACATCAAGGATTGATTTTTTTAGTAACATAAATACTGTACTTTGTGTCTTTTCTATTATAGTTTGTAACAAAACTTTAATTGTAGTATTCTTATCTCTGAAATTTATTATTCCTTTTGCTGGGTTGCAGTTTCAGAAAGTTGCATGGTCAGACTGCATTTGACTGATCAGAAACATCCAAAATACTTTCAGCTTTTTAGCTCTGGGCTTCTCTCTGGAAAAAGCATGTGTAATGCTGCAATGACATACCTTTCCTTGCCCCTTTAAAAATGACCTTATAAGAAGACAAATCCTTTCCTCAGGCACATAAAACTTTATACCAAAAGCAGAAAGTAATACCATATTTTTGTCCTAAGACCACAGTGCATGATAATAAAAAAAATTCCTAAATGCTACATTTGATAGTAATGCATTGCTTAATGGCTTCGTATTCTAACAGAAGTAGCAGAATAAATATTAATGCCATGAAATTTCTCTTTTAATGAAAGCAAATACCTGTATTCATACTGAGAAGTAGTTATGTTTGGTAAATGGTCAAACTAAATAAAACTTTTTGAAACAAGACTAAGTGCAACTTTCTTTGCTCTATATTTAATATCTAAATTATGTGTTACACTGTCAATTAGGCAGTTGAGGATGAAGCAGTATGCTCCACATATATGTGCTTCAGCTGCAGCTTTCAAAGCTGCATTCAAGAGCAGCATTATTTTCAGTTTACGGATGTGAAATTTTGACTAAAGCAACAAAATTACCTTTTCCAACAAAGAGCTCAGACAGTGACTGTGGAACTTTGGGCAGAGCTTTGGCATTTGATTTCAGAATTGCAACCTGCTGCTTATCTGCTGGGTTATTCTGAAGAGGTTTAAAATGCATAAATCTGGTTTCAGGGACTGATGATGTCTTTAACATCTGAACAGTTGGACAGAACATTCACAGAATCTGCCACACAAACAGGGGGTCTGGCAGATCTGATAGGAGCAAACCATGATTATATGGCAGCGTGAGGTCTCCTTATCTCATGTTTTTGTCCAGCTGCCTTCAGATGTGTCTTAATCCCCACTGCTATCTCATTCCAGTCTCCAGTTGTTGTTTTTGGAGTATCTGTTCATTCAGCGACCTCGTTCAGAGGACTGGAATTTGGTGACAGTTGTTGAAGGGCAAATAAATTTGGGGGGTTTTTGACCATGATTGCGCAGGGGCGTTGGACTAGCTAGTCTCAAGCTCCTTTCCAGCCCAAGTGATTCTGTGATTCTGGGTGTTTTCACTCTCAAAGGCAACAGCAATGGTACTGTGATAGTAATTTTAAAACTAAATTAAAAATTTTAAAAATCAAAATCCAGAAAAGAATACATATGCACACTTGAAGTCTGTTCCACACCCACTCCTCTTTACTATAAATATTATAATATTCCCTTTAAATGCTGCTGGCCTGCCTCTGCTGCAGTTGGTCATTGGAAAAGAGGTGCTAGCTTGGCAGGGTGAAGGGCGGAGGAACGCCATCCGCAGTCTGCAGTAACAGATGGAGGCCTTTAAAAGCCAAGTTGCTCTGCGCATAAAACATCCCTAAGCTGAAATATTTGATTCTTTCCCCTTTGGAGGGAGTAAGAAATTTGTAAGACTGGAAGATAATAGGTTTTGGTCTTTCATAGCTAAGAAGGAGTGCAAAATTTGTGCACTACTGCTACTAACTGATTAGAAAAATACGTTTTAAAAGATGCCTGCGGCTATAAATACAAGCAAGTATTTTAGAGGCCTTTGTACATGAAAAGAACCATTTACAAATAAAAATCTTTGCCATCAGACAATGCTGTCCCCAGTATGGCATGATAACAGATTGAGAGATAAAGACAACATGGGATTTAAGTATTCTCCATTTTGGTGCTTTTTGAGCAGGTTTTGATGACCAGCCTTTAAGGTTTTTCAGTTCCTAATCTTCTGAGACAGAGTGCAGGTGAAAAGATACTTGAAAGGGTAGTCTTGGTTTTTGTGTATGTCATGTTGTCTGAAGCTCTAGCTTCACTATAGAGAATAAACAAGGTCAGATCCTAACCTGCTGTTGAAATCATAGTACATGGACTTCAGCCTCAAACAGTGCCCCAGAGAGTTAAGAGACATACCATACTGTTTTTCCATTCTTTTGCAACACTGGGACATATATTTCATGGGATACCTTTAGATATGTTATATATAATCTAAGTTTCTTGTTACTTCTTTTTCCATCAGTCTGGCAGTATTTTCTGATTAGGAAACCTTGCTAACCATTCCACATCTCATTGTCCATGGGGCTATATAAAAAGCAGACTATATGCAGTAGTGGAAGTTGCTGTTAGAAAATAGTTCTGACACCACATGGGAAAGAACGCAGGTGTGCCAAATGCCAGAATGTGTTGGGTTTTTTTAACAAAGCCATACTAATATACTTATCAGTAGGTTCCAAAATGCTTTCCTCGCGTAATAAGTACTGCTGTCTTATCTACATAGGTAATAAAACTGAACTACAAAGACTTTAAGCTGACACCACAAAGTAGGGTATCAGTCCAGTGTTTTCTGTGTTTTGCTGGACTGCTTCCATGGTAGTGAGCATTTTACAAGGAAAAAGAATGTTTTCTGAAGAGCTCACCAGTTTCCTTATGTCTGATTTTACCACATTATGAAATATGGATGTGGAACATAGCAAAGAATGCTCTATTAGAAGAGTTAGTGCAAAATAATAAGCCTTCCCTGTCAATCTGTGCAATTATATTTTCGTCCTGTGTTCTCGTGGGTTTTTATACCACGTAATGTTGAATGAAGTTATTACAATCAGACTCCTGAGCTGTAGTTATCTTCTATGTAAGAAACTCCTTAAGCTGCGTATCAGCGTGTGCCAATTTATAGGAAAAAAAGGATGGATAAGAGGATTATGGCAAGATGAGACAAAATGTAATCACCACCTTGAAACTGCTCTCTCTCCACCACTGACCAAGATGTCTCATAACAAAATTCTGCTATAGGAGATTATTCAACATCCAAATTGCTATTTAATATCTCTTCCTGACATTATACAGTTTTTCCCTATGTAAGAAGTTATGTGCCTCTGACCGTTTTTTATGCTGGCAGCATGTGACCTGTCTGCTGGTCTCCACTGGTGGTACATCTGATTAACTGGAACAAGAAGACTTTAGCTTAGTATAGCTTTCCCGTAGTCAAAACTAGACTTCCAACTCACACAGGAAGTTTGGTTTGTAAAACTGTGTGGATTGTCAGGGAAATCCATACATTTTCTTCCCTGTTTGGAAGGACTGGTAATGTGTTTCCATATCCTCAGATACGGAAACCTATCATGACCTTATAGCAGTTGTCACACCTACAAGTTATTCAGGATAGGAAGCTCGCCCCCTTTTCTTTCAACCAACTCCAAGGGATCACTCTTGTACTACTTATAACTATAAACTGATTTAATGTTGATATGCATGTAATGGTATACTTTGCATACGTATTCTCAATAGCATTATTGGCTATTATGAAGGTACTAGTGTGGCATATGACAGAAACTGAAAGTAGGATTGAAAGGAAAGCAATTTGCAGTAACATTAACTGAGCTGAATGTAAAACCTATCTTTCATTTAGGAAATATGTCCATTTAGAGCTGTAGAAGTCTCCCCTTTTGCTTGTATTGATTGATTGTGATCGCTTCGTTCAGCCCTTACAGTGAGAATGTTGTAAAATACTGTGTATGTGTGTGCATATAATTCTGCATTTTTCTGACAAACATTTACACGTGAATGCATACTGCCTACATGAAAAAAACAAGTATGAATGCTTATCTTTATTGTTATCTAGTTGCATTTTATACAGCATATGTTTTGTACATCTAAAGCGGTGAGACAGTTGTCTTCAGCAGCACCAAGGTGTAAGCATTAAATAAGTATTTAGCCTTTCATTGTTTCCCTAAAACTTTGACTCTTTAGTTTCCTGAAGTGGTTTGTTCACTCACAGCTGCTAAAAGCCTTATTAATACTGAATAAGAAACATAATTTTTCTGTTTTGAGGAGCTTTATAGTTGCCAGAATTGGGAGTTGTTGGTAGAATCCACTTGTGTGTTCCATGTATTTGGAAGTGTGATGGTCACTAATGACATATGGTCCTTTGGGAAAGGCTGAAAGGTAAGGCTCAGCTTGTCACCCATCTCCTAGCAGCTCACCTATAGTGAGCAGACTGTGAAGCAGTTTGCATGATAACAAGACCAATGAGGAAAGGAGAATATCTCTCCAATCCTTAATTAAGTACAAAGGCACTTTTCCTCCTTCCTGTATACATTCCACTCCATCCCATGCACATCTGAGTATGGAGAGCCTAGAGACCCTTTCTTTATGCTCTCATCTGGGTGCATGACATCCTCTTTTTCAAGCTGCCTACAAGTGTTGATAGTTTCCCAGTCTGTTGACTGCTGATTTTCTACTTTATTGGGCAAGACCACTTGCCTTTCATGTGTTCAGCCCAACTTGTCTTTGTGGTCCCTTTCAAGACTAATTTTTGCTTGAGTATCAGGAGGTATGGAGAAGTGATCAGAGGAGGCACATCCGGCTTTAATTTACCATAAGCTCACAGAAAAGTCATATGAATTTTTCTTAAAGATTAAGAGCATTCAAATTGCTTGGTCTGCAGGGTAAAAAGACCTCGGAGTATAATGTTCTTAATTGTTTTTAGAAAGGGGAAATTGAACTTCAAAACATTTAAAAGGAAGCGAGCCTTTTAAGTGAATCTAAATCACTGGGGTGCTTTGAAAATAATTTCACTGTAACTTGAATTTTAATTGCCTGCCCCTTCCTCTTATTGTCACGGTGCTTTTATCCCCTCTGTTTTCCTGGAAGAGAGTGTTGTTATTGCTGTTTATTTTAAGAAATCCACTGGTATTTGTCCTGCAGTGCAGAAAAATTTCAGGGATGGATATGTTTTAATATTCTGTATTATGAATTCTTTTATCTCTTTGTAATTAAAAAAAAATGAAGTTTTAATGACTGTTCTCCTATAAACCCTGGACTGCTGCATTTCCAGCCTAAGAAGCTGAGGACAAGCAATGCCAGGTGCAGCCAGAATATTGCTGCAGCCCGACAACATATCAATTTTTTTAAGCATTATTCAAATTAGTCTCAACACTCATAATTCTGTTGTTTCCTTTATTGCTGTTGTAAAGCAAATGGCTCTTTTATACAAATGTTATCTCCTGGCTATTAATTCAGCAGTTATTCTGGATTATGGCACTCCTGTTAAATTTAGAAATGTAAAACCTCATAAATATTTAAAAGTTTCAGACTGACATGGGAAGAAATTGTTTTTGACTTGCTTTGTTAATATTCTGTTGTTCACTCTGTAATAGATTTGGAATATATTGTTATTTCTCCACTGTTTGACAGAGGGGAAAAACAATTCTAGTTGAGCAACTGCTTCAAGTGTTTACCCTTGAATTGTAATAGGCTGGTAAAAGTGTTTTTTTCCAGTAAAAAGTAGCAAGGAAAATATCTGTTTTCCTTTAAGAGGACAAAAATTGTGAAAATTTTAACCAGAGCCCACTTCAAAGTTTATCAAAATGCAGCAATAGGTTTGTAAATAGAGTTTTGATTAAACAATATCAAGTAGGTCCACTTACAATCAACAGCTTCTGTTTCAGCATCTTTGTTATTTGAAATTCTCTCTAAAGAACAAGTAACGTGGACAAATGTGTTTCTTCCCTGAGAGACATGTTATAAAGAGTGCATTTGCTATGCAAAGGTGGTATTCATGGACTAAATATTACTATGCCTCTTGAGTATCCCCCAAAAGCTCTGAAGAATACCTGATTAATTAAAGAGTCACAACTTTTGTAAGGCTGCTGGAGGTCTGGACAGCACTGTCTTTGGGCTAGCATTCCTGTTTCCCACCTGACTATATTTTCTTGCTTTCTTTACCTCAGAAGTAAACACAAAGCTTTTCAGCCAGATCTCAAAGAGTATTAAGGCATAACTCCTGTTAGGATAATCTAGAACTATTTCAAATGTATCAAGAATTGTTAAAAAAGATGCTGAATTGATTCAACTTGGATGAATATGCTAGCAGGTTCTTCAGCTCTGTCCTAGGATGAAATTTGACTTGATGGGTTTGTTGTATTTCCTGTCAGTTAACATCATTGGTGTAATACTATGGCTTTTTGTGGTATTGGCATGCTTTACTGGGTGCTGACCTGAAAAAACTTCTAGCTGGCAATTAAATTAACACTTCAATGTTAATACTATTTTATGGCAGGTTTACACCATCTTTTCTTCTATTGTATAGAATTGTATAGAATCCAGCTTAATCTCAAAGTAATGATCAAGGTGACAATTTGCCTTTGGCTAGAAAAAGCTTGTTACATGTCATTAACTTGTTGTAGTTAGTGTGCAATATTTCAAAACACAAGTTTTCAAAAAGAAAACCATAAGATGGTCACATATTTTATGCAGGTGAGTAGCTGGATGTGCCACACCAGCTGAGTCCATGCGATTTTACCTAATTCAGCATCATCCAGCTTATGGCCTGTGGGCTGAATCCAGCCCCTTTGAGAGGTTTCTACCTGACCCATCACCTTCTCACTGCAGGAGACAGAGAACAGATGCTCCTTCAGCAAATGCAGCCTTCTCCACCTGCCCTCTCTAGGGAAATGAGTGGCAAGTCCAAAGGGGCGTAAGGAAGGACAAACAAGTCCTTGAAGGTTGTCAGCACCTCGCTCTGGCTCCTGCAGGTGCTGCCACTAGGCCAGCCACAACACATCTGTGTGCACAACTATGTGTGTGAGCCAGTCCTGCACACTCATTTGGATGTTTTTGTGAGCATAAAAAGCTCATTCCAATCTTACAAACAGAACAAAAGCCTGCTGTTACAATGACAAAGTAAAATATAAGGCTGTTTTTGCTTACTGACTTACTACATAATCATTATGTTGAAAATTATTTTTCTTCTACTTTGAAAGCTGGACATTTCTTGTATTGCTCTTTTTTGGTTCTATGAATGTGTAGTGAGCAGCATAAAGCAAAGGGTACTTGTATGCTTATGAATGTAAAGGTATTTTGATGATGAATTCTGCAGAGTAGTATATTTACTTTGCATTCCTGAATGGTAGCAATTAAACTTCCCAGCTGCTCACTGTCCAGATGTTTTGTGCATTACAGAATTGCAATTTGCATTGGAATATATTGTGCTACTGCAGTAGCTGTGAAGTGGTCAGCTCTCACAATCTAGACGCTATATACGGGCTCCAGTTGGGATGATGAGTGTATTTCCTGCTCATACCAGGTTCTTCTTCCCACTGTTTTCCAGCTCTGTTAACTGGTATATGTTTGTATTTCTCAGATGAAAACTTCTATTGCTTAGCATTCAAATCAAGCAGGGGATGTACTGGTAGGTCAAAACTGATGTATGGATGGTTTCTTTTATGAGTGACACACAAAAAAACCCAAACCCAAGTTTTGAATCAGAAGTTTCCCTTTGGCATTTTCAGGCAGCAAATATCCCTCTGGTGTCAGAGCTTCGCATTGATGATATCCATTTTGATGACTTCTCACTTGATGTGGATGCCATGATTACTGCAGCCCTGCGGATGTTCATGGAACTTGGAATGGTTCAGAAATTTAAAATTGACTACGAGGTAACCATCTGCACTGCAGAGTTATCTGCTGCTTTTGTCTTGGCACTGCTCTGTCCATTTGTACACATTTAGTAGCCCTGGTACAATTTGTACTTTTCATTTCAGACGCTGTGTAGGTGGCTTTTGACAGTAAGAAAGAATTACCGGATGGTTTTGTATCACAACTGGAGACACGCTTTCAACGTCTGCCAGCTAATGTTTGCCATGTTAACTGTAAGTATCCAGCTACAGACACAATCCTGGAAGAGCTTTTGCTGCCACATGGCCTTACCTATCTAAACACTTTCCAAGATTTGATTTATTTTCTACTTATTATGATACCTATTCATTTCCAATAGAAACACCAGATTAGGTTATCCAGCTTAAGGTGGCACATGTTTGGCAAAGCCTTACAGTGTTTTAGTGACAGTGATATCACGGGCACATTAAAGTGACAGAAAACAGGTGGCAGTCTTGGAGTAAGCTTATTATTATAGATCTTGATCTTACAAAAATGTTTTTCTTTGATTTGACATTTATTTCAGACTTTTAAATTGGGAAGTACAAAAACAAGGAAGATGAGAATCCCAGAGGTATTTATTATGTTGATATTGATTGCCTTCTTATTCAACTTCATCTAAATTGTTGTAGAAGGTATTGCCTTAAAATATTTTAAGACTGTCTTCCAATGTAATGATCTAAGTGAATCTTGCGTCCCCATTAGACGCTCTAAGATTTCTGTGTTTTATTAATAGGCATCACTATCAGAACCAATAATTCCTCTCAGCATGTAAGCAAATTCTATTGAAAGTACTACTGTTCTAGTTAATTCTTGTAAATGTATCAATAAAAAACTTGGTGGACCTGGGCGCTTAATATTCTGGTTAATATGGCAAAAGAGAAGCAACATGTCTGTGTGCACACTGCACTTTCCTTTACGTTTTTTGTTTGCCTTATCTTCAGATAAAATAAGAATTCAAGGTTTTCGATTTTTAATTTGTTTTCAATTTTAATGGCCAGAGTCATTAATTTTAAACATTAAAGTGGTCATATCAACAGCATTTGTGCAAGAATTTATTTATCTATCTGGGATATCATGTGCTTATTCTCTAATTTTTAATCACCGAATGTTTATATTCTTTTTGCTGGCCAGTCTCTGTGGCGTAGTGAGCAGTTGGACCTTGTCTGTGGAGCTGGAGACTCCACAGCCTGTGCCATTCACAGCACAGGTCAGCACTGTGTGACACGGACTCGAGACAGTCCATAGCCTGTTCCCTGCTCACAGGGCAGAGCTGTCTTGTGGGGGGGGGGCTCCCAGCTGTCCTCCTCCATTTGGCATTGTCTCTGTGGCAGAACTTTGTGCATCAGGCAAGAAAAAACAGAATGGTACTTCCTCTAGCAGGTAGGTGTCGGTCTAGTGCTAGGTCCACCCCAGTGATGTGTGTTTGTTCCTTTGGGCATTTACAGAGGTCAGAAAAGTTGTACCATACGTGGTGGGACAAAAGAAATGGAGATGTTCAACTAGAGAATGGTCACTTCTGGGCATGAGGCTGTTCAGCTGAGCAGAATTAATGTTGTTCCAGCTGAAATTTTCTGATAATCTCTAATGAAATCTCGCGGTAATGTGTGGGCATTAGTAGTCTTTAGAATTTTATAAGCATGACGTGCTTTTTTTTCAGCTACAGAAAAATAGAAAGCTTTCTACTCTGAGGAGTAAGAGAAAAGTCAGGCAGCGCCGTTCAACTGGGAATTACCTGAATTTCTGCCTAAGGCTGCCCTCAAACCCTGAGGACCTCTAGATGGAGCTCCGAGGCCAGATTTTCATCAGGCTGGTCTTAGATGGGAAACGAGCTTTCCCACCAGGTATCTCAATCTCAGCTAGGGGTGACTACACTGGCAGCCCGCAGGGCAGAAGCAGGTCCCTGCTTCAACAGCCACCAGCAAGCCTGTGAGGCCTCCACCGTAAAGAGCTTTGTCCTTAGTTCTCAAAGCAGAATTTCAGGATCCTTTTAGCAGCCAGCAGAGGGATGCAACTGTCTGTGGGAGGTGATCCAGAATTTTCAAGCCAAGCTCATTTCACTACCCACACTCCGGGTAATAAACAGAACAAGCAGTTCCACATGCAGGGCTGGATGCGTGTACCCGCAGCATTGGGCTCACCACGCATCCCACACCAGTTTGCCCTGGCTCTGGCTGAGAACAGAGTAAGTTCAGGTGTGTGATCTGCTTGGGTTGCTCTCCATTTCAGTGATAGGAAGACTGATCTTGTGAAAAAAAGACACAAAAGAGAGAGTCAAGGGACTTAGTAATAGCACAAGGCCTGCTCTGACTGTGTTTATCTTGGAGGAACCATCTGACTTAGTAGGTGCCTTGTTTTTTCACTTGCAAAAAGAGGAAAATTCTTTGACAATCAAAGGGGCTCTGATGCTCAAGAAGGAATGCTTTGTGAAGTTATTGTGCACTATTCCTGACAGTCAGCCATATTGACTGCACCACAAATATAAACCAATAGGTCTCTTTTAGGGGTTTTTCAGCTGGACTTAACGCAGTGAAGTACTGTCTAATCTCTAACACGGCAGCCTCTAATAGCCTGACTATGCTCCCACTGAATGTAGAAGGAAAATTCAGCTGGGCTGAACAAATCAACAGCAGAAATTTAACAAAGCTTAAACCTGGGTCAGCCTTCTGAATATCTAAGGCATGGTCCTGTATATCTAAGAATGCATTTTCCCTCTGGTTAGATGCTGAACAATTATAAGCCCAGTTCTGTGAGCCATACTTCTGTATTTCCAATTGCCCAAATATTCTGAAGATAACCACTGAAGTGGGACTGCTCCTGCGAGCTAAGGACATCCCAGGAAAGTAAATGACAGGGATCAAGCTCAGGCTTCATTATCAGTGCCTTTGCCTAACACAGCTCACACTGATGCTTATTTCAAAAAGTTAAAATTAACAAGTACGCAATACAAAATTAAAGTCCCATCTGGTGTGCTAATAACAAAACATATAAATGTGGAGCAAGGTATAATGAATGCAATTCATTTTCTCACATGAGAGAATGACCTCCATAACTCACTGAAGACACTGCCACTCATGAGTTATGGGTCATTCCTTTTCTGGTAAAAATAAATTTTACTGCACTATCATCTATAGCCATGTATTTTTTCTCTCTGTGTAAATTTAAAAAATGGGGAAATGTAATCCTCTATTTTCTTGCATCATGTTCAAAGCAGATATCCCCTTACTGTAACATTGTTTTAAATTAAATTGTTTTTATTAAGTGAAATATGCTATATTTCTCTCATACATTCAATGACAAGACTTTTGATTAAAAACAATGTTGTGTTTATTTGAGAGGTATTGCTACTGTTAATAAACTCCTTAATCAACTTTTCCTGCATTTGCAATACCGGTTGAATCACTGAATTTAATCAAAGCTTGTGTTATGCTAAAGAATATTTATTACAGCATCAATTCTATGTTATAAAACTTCTATTTTAAGTTGTTTTAAGTTAGCCATTAATATTTTCTCTAGATTGAATCTTGACAAATGGCATGTTGTCAGTTAACAAACCTGTTTTTAAATCTTTTTTTTAAAAAAGGAACCTTGATTATTTGTTATTTAAGAACAATATTTAAACATTTTAAAACCCCACTGTTTTTTAGATAATTGCCTCTGCATGGGTAGCTGTTATTGAAACACCACTAGAAATCAGGAGAATCTCATAAAATTAGTCTGTACACTGGTGGATTTGAATTTGGCTTTGAATGAGCATTTTTTAAATGATATTGCAGCAACTGACTGGGATTTCTGAGTGAACTGTAAATTCCTACCATGTAAGGTTATTAAGTACTGCTGATATTCAGTGTCTTAGTATCACATTGATTGAAAATCACTGGAATTCAGGATTTCTTACTCGCTGTTCAGCCTTGGCTTGGTTCTCCAATATAAATGTATTTTGTATGCCTTTGATAGAATTTCCTTTCACACTAACAAGATCATGTGGCTAATTAAGGAGTGTCATTGGAAACTGGCACAGTGGAAAGGCAGGTGTCAGGATTTTCCAGCTCAGCCGGTAATTTTTGCAGGCAATACAGCCCTTGTGCTTCTGAAAAGTTAAAGAACCAAGTTGTTTCTGCCACGGGCAAGATGAACAGCAGTGGAGAGGTGGTGTCCTCCAGACAAGATCTGCTCAGGTTGCTTGATGATAGCAATAACAGTAGTGTTTCTTTTCTGATGTGAGCCAGTTCGGGCAAGAAAACAGCTGTGGCAAGTGTCCATGAGAAGTATTGTGGCAAAAATAGGTTTTTAGGCTCTGCTCGCCTGTTCACTCAGGCATATCTGGTCTGAGCTGCTCCTGCGATGCTTCAATACATCAGTTTTCAAAATTGTCTCCTAAATTCTAGTAGGCATATGCAGCAAAATATGCCATTTGAGATGTTTACTCTTTAAATCATGGCTCTTCATTTCATGTGTCACTCTTAACAGATTTCTCAATAGTTCATAACAGTTCCATAGAGAATATTTCACTGACAATTTTTATAGATCTTCTGACTTAACATCTCAGCTATCTCTGACAGTAGGGGTTGACAAAGACAGTCACCTCAGGACTGAAGAAATCTAAGTGCTTCTCTAAACAATTATTTCAAAATGAAATAATTTTGCTTTGTATTTCTCTGATGTGAAATTCCAGTTTCTGTCTTAGTGTATAGCTACTGGTGTTTGTTTTCAGCTCTTTTGCCTTTAGTGCCTGCTGGGTAGTGAAGAAATGGCATGATAGAAATGCAACAGAGAGATAATAACAGATCAGTCCAAGGACGTTATGTATTCTGCCAACCATCTAATATACAGCAGGGAATATAGTATGACAATAACACATTTATCTTCTCCTTACTGAAACATTCATGGTACCAAAACAAAGTTGACTGTTGTTCAATGGACTAACATTACTTATCCCTGTTGCTACTGATAGTTACAGCTGCTATTTTTTTTCTGCTTTCAGACTGCAGGATTTCAGGAGATTCTGACTGAAATTGAAATTTTAGCTTTGATTGTGGGATGCTTATGTCATGACCTTGACCACAGGGGAACCAACAATGCCTTCCAAGCCAAGTAAGTTTTCTAATTCTTATTACTTTAATTTGTTTTTCTTCCACAGGAGAGCAAAAGGTGACCAGGATAAAGAATGAAGCATTAATTTCAGGCCTCCTAGGCCAAGGCCAAGTATTCTTATTCTCCTATATAGTAAGGGACTATTCATCTTTATCATTCTCTGTTCTTTTGGGTAATTGCTGGCTTGTCCTTTGTATCAGGCTGTTGAACTGACTCCACATTTTGAAACATGGTGCCAAAACTTGATGCTCTTCTCAGGCTGAGGTATTATTGATTCTGATATTCAATGACTGAAAATGTCCATCTGGCTGGAATGCATGACATTAAGAAAAACCTTGTTCAACTGTCAAGGAGAAAATAGATAAAATAATGCTTTCACATCAGTATAGGCAAGCATAAAGTAATTCCTGGTTTATGAAGTTGCCATCATGGTGGAGCTCTCATGCTTATTTTCCACAGCAGGTGGCTGGAGTAGTGGCTTCAGCACATACCCATTGGTAGTGGAGCACACAGGGTCCTTGGTTAGAAATGCCTCCTCCCTGGCCTGCCCCATGTGCCAGAACATACAGAGGCTGTTTGGAGATATGCTGCAGTGGGCTGGCATGGACTGGTCACCCCTTGCAATGGTCAGTACCCATCAGCACACAAAATTGGATTTTGAAGGCAGATTCTTACATCACCTATGTGAAATCTTGCTCTCCGGGCCATTTTAAATTCTAAAAATTAGTTTTATTTTATTCAAAGTGGTTAGGAGCTGATTCAGTAGCCCTGAATATTTTCACTGTCCAGACTGCTGCCTTTAGACACACTGAGGTGGGAGCAGTTTCGTGGAAGGTTTGAGAGTACTTACTGTGGTGGTAAGGGAACCCCCTTGGCCAAGATAAAATTCTTTCCCATTTCTATGTTCCCTGAGAACAGAGGGGGACAACAGGAAATGCCCCCAGCAACACCCTGGCCAGGGTGTGAAATAAAGCTATTAAACACAAAGCCTCCTCAAAATCCCAGGTTGTCTTCTTGATTCCCGAAATCCTCTACAGTCAGAATACAAGACCTTGAGGCCCTTGTCCTGCAGATCCCAGAATGCATTTCCAGCTTTGTCTGTTCTTTTTTCTGCTGATCCTCCAGTGTGATGGGAAAGTGGTCAAAAGGTTGTCCAAAGATATTTGAAACACAGGGTGATGTTGTATTAGCACATTTTGTCCTACCTTTTGCAGAAATACTCTGCTGGGATATGTGTATGCACAGGCTGCTACATTTCTGGGGAAGAGCTGCCTCAGTGGACATCACTCAAACTGATGTTTCTGATATTCATTAAGCTGCGATTTCCTGAGCTGTTGGTGCTGCTGTACAGTCTCAATGAAGCAATGACACTGTCTGGATCTTCAATCACCATAGCAAGGAAAATCAATTCCGGTGCTCAAAAGACAGAGCTCGTGGTGCAAAGGTTACCAAGCACTATAAGATTCCTTTTTGCAGCTGAGTCTTGAAGAGAATCAAAAAAGACGAGACAAATGGGAAGGAAGCTCAGCTGATTGATGTTCATGTTCCTAATTTACAAAAACGAGACCTAAGATTTACCTCCTGACTGTTCTAGGCTCTGATTAAGTTAACCACTTCTCCACCGTAACATTACACAACAGTATCTCTTTTGCGGAGGTATAATGGCTGAGTTAAAGGTAAAGGTTTCAGCATTAGACTCCTATCACTAATACTTGCTGTTTGACAACAAAATACAAAGAGGAGGCTACCATTTTATGACTCCATAAAGAAATTGCTGAAGACATTTTAACAAGAGACAAACATTAGCACACATAAAACACCCCTGAAAACAGGAGCTGTAGTTTTCATAACAGCAGCTATGATTTATTCCTCTAATCTGACATAAATTTAAGCATCACATTTTCCTATTTTATCTTCAGAGCTCAATACAGCTGTTCTATGTGATGAAAGCTCAAGCGGTATATGGTGGAGGCAATATCATAGTTGTCTGAAATGGCTGTGTTTTATATTTCAACACCACGTTCTCTAGGGATGATGTTTCCTGGACATCACTCTCTCTAATATAGCTGCTCCTGATAATTAAATATCAGTATGGTGCATTTTTATAGTATATGCTCCTAGGAGACTCTTTTTGTTTGTATCTAGCCTAATCTCTTGTTCTTGTTTCTTTGGAAAGAAACTCATCTTGTCATTTTAGGCTGGGCCCCAGAAGTAATACAGTAACTATTCGGTCAATCCACTCCCATTCTCTGTATCTCCCAGCGATTCACAATATTATAATTGTATGCTGTAGATTTTTGTTCTTTAAACTCAGAAACCCCACCTGCTTTGTGCACTTTGGTTTTGACAATAAACATGATGAGAAAATACACTGTAAAGAGAAGCTAAACTTTATTTTCACTGCTCTCACTTAGTGTCTTTTTGTTTACCTTAGTATTTTTTTAAGTGTATGGTTTTATATACAGACAAAACCTCATGGCATTAGCAATTGTTTTTATGTTGTTGTGTTTTGGGGTTTTTTTTAAGAGTTTCAAGGATGCTACTGTTTGTCTTTAGTGCACAGTGGGGCACCCATGCTGTTGCATTGCTGAGGCACTTTGAAAATTGCATTACAAAATGTCATGTAGTTCCAGGAAAATCTTTGATCAGCTGATGATATTTAGCAAGGAGTGGAACATAAACGTCTTGTATCTGGCTCTAAATTAGAATTTGATCTTGTCCGCTGTCTTAAGTGTGGTTGCTGAATTGGAGAGGGAGTGTGGCTACCTGCTTTTGTGACTATGTTGTCTCTGAAACCTGCTTTGTAAACAGATGAGCAGTATTTGTTGACTCCCCATGTTCTGTTGCAGGAGCGGATCAGCCTTAGCTCAGCTCTACGGCACCTCTGCTACCTTGGAACACCACCATTTCAATCACGCTGTCATGATTCTCCAAAGTGAGGTACAAAAGCATTCCTATTAATCTCACTGTAAGCTTGTAGGCAGTTTCAGCCAGCGAAAGGAAATACCACACACAGTACCTTTTTAATGCCTTCTCCTTGAGAAATTATTGGTTGCCACAAAGGTCACAACTAGCACAAAATTAAATAACTACAAATGCTGATCATAGAGCCTGGAGTTTATATTTGTCTCCATCAGCTAGGGGGCAAGGCAAACATATCCTAATCTTATTGTCATCTTTTCTCAGTCTTCTTACATATATCCTGCTCACTGGTTTATAGGTAGGTTCTTACCCTTCCCCACAGGTACTGTATTCAGAGTATCATGGTCATCCTTTACTGGACCTGTTTAAGTTTTTTGACAGTCTTTCTTTAATCAGTACTGTTACAATGGTTTTGCATAATTTTACTAAACCTTTTTTTTTTTTTTTATCAGTAATGCCCTGCCTCCCAAAGTGCACTAGTTGCTTTGCAGATACATATAAAGACATAATTCTTGCCTAGAATATTTTACGCGTTCCAGTACACAGCATGTTCTATCCCAGAGATATAGTAAATGTGAAAAGTAGAAAGATCCTTACAAAACAATGGATGAATTTTCTTCATTTACATGGATAGGTAGTTATAAAATGCCTTCAGTATATATATGAGACCATATGCTGATCTGCAGTAGCTTTTGAAAAGCATCTGTGAATGTCCCATGGTCACAGGCAAACAGGAACAGGTTGATGGCTTTACAGTGACACTGACATTAGTCACGGAACTGTGGCTTTAGTGTTCAAATTTTTTAACATTATATTAAAAAAGTAGACACAGGAAAGGAGATCACCAGCACAAGATTTAAACAGCTCTATCTACTTAGCCTAGCCTCTAGAAGGTGATACTAGGAATTAAATGGCTCCTTATACTACCAAGGAAATGCATAAGAAAAAGCAACATTTTAAAGTTAAACAGACTGCTTCAGAATAGGAATGTTCTGGGTTTTTTCTAAACCAATGTTCAGCCTCTGGAACAAGCTTTCCTGGGAAGCAGTGATTTCTCTAGTGCCTGAAATCTTCATCACGACTAAATGTCTCCCAAAAGATAGGCTCAAGACATGGACACCTCTGTGAAAGCCCACAGCTCATGTCAGTCTAGATGCTTTTCTTTATCTTTTCCAGCTTAAAACCCAATAAATTTGGGGGGAGAGGGAGGAAGTTACTTCTTGCATTAGAATCTACACCAGCTTCTTTCAGAGATGTAAATATTACTTGAAAGGCAAGACTTCCCCTTTGATTATTCAGGCAGCTTCTTCTCCAGGTCCTCATTTCTAGACCAGAAAATTAATCTTACAGGATTTTTATCCAATAGACACTATTTGTTAATGTAACACAACAGCCCTCAGTTTGGAATAAATGCAGGTTTGGATCCTCCAATCTTCTTAAAGATACACCAAGTTTCACCAGCTGAGCTGTTTGTCTCCTTTCTCAAATGAACTGAAATTAGATTATACCCCATCCACTAACGTTGATATTCTAATCTGTTTTTGCTATCTAGAAGGAAACCTAGTGTATTGTATTATTTATTTAGATTTTTATTATCTTGGACAAAGGAGCTATTTATTCTTTATTCTTGACATGCCAACCTCAATATACATGATCTTAAGCTTTATAGTGACATGGTTTTCTGCACCATGAAACAGCTCAGAAAGACAACAAATACAGAACAACAGGTAACTTGGTAAATTGCCCCTGTTGGAAGAGCTGCATTTTTCCTGATAAATTTTGCTTTATTTTCTTCTGAGTACTTTAGTTTAAAAATTGTTTTTCAAAAATAAGCTTAGTTTCTCAAATCCTTTTCAATATTTGGCCAAAAATAAATAATGATTTCGGAATCACAGAGAAGAGTGTATTTTATGCATGATAAGTTATTTTTTTAGGCCAACAATTAGCTGATCTATTAAAAAATACCATCTCTACCTGCAGACCTTATATTATCTGTGTCCTCAGATCATCATGGTTATAGCAATCTTATTGCTGGAAAATTCTTGGGTTTAAGGGCATTTTAATCTTCCTAGGCAGCAGATGGCAGTGCATACTGAATGAGTTTATGACAGTGCTAAATGTCACCAAAGTAAGACTTTGCTTAGCAAGAACTTATTTTTTTCTGTAGGTCATTAGGAAAAAAAGAAAAAGAAAAAAGTGGTGTACTTTTATTTACGTTAATGTGCTTATATTTGACTAATCTCACAAAGACCACTTAAGAGTCATAGAATAATTCTTAATCTTATGGATTTTGTATTATTTCAGTTTATCTCCTCTAGGATTTCATAAATTGTAGGATCTCTGTCCTCCTCCGGTTTTCAGAAATTCAGTTACAAAAGGACCCTCCTGCTCTCAAATAGCAATATTAAATAATTGTTTCCTTTCCTTGTGACCATGGAGCACCTTTCACATTCTTAATCCATGATCCTTTAAAAAGTAACCTATTTGGCCTACAAAGGCCATTTGAACTGGATAAAGTTGTGGTTCTGTAGCCTGAATGGTGAATGCTTGTAAGGCAACAGCAACACTGGCAGAGTGAGCAAATGAGCTGTTGTGAATGGAAGGCTGATTTAGTGCTTTTGATTGCTCTAACAGCAGCTTGTGTGCCTGCAAGCAGCAGCACAGATAAATCTATTAGGAGCAAAACTCAAAAGCTGCAATGCACATCTCCCCAAAACATTTAATAAGAGGGAAGATTGAGATGTATCCATAGTTTTTGCCCATAAACTGAGTCTGTGCAGGGTCAGAGCAAAAGATAAATCTTTACTCAAGAGACTGTAATTTCAGCAGAGTTTAGAAAAACATCCTAGGTGCTTGATTACAATTGTCAACTCTTCCACCCCCATGTAATCTCAGCAGTATTAAAATTATTATTTTGTCATAGTTTTGACATGAATTAGAAAAGGCATCTGTTATAGGGAACAGTAGACTAACGAGTTAGAAAACCTTTTAAAAACCTATATTGATTGCTAGTCCTTTACCTCTTTTATCTCTTTCATTATAGGGTCACAACATCTTTGCTAACTTGTCCTCTAAGGACTACAGTGACCTTATGCAGCTTCTAAAGCAATCAATATTGGCAACAGACCTCACTCTGTATTTTGAGTAAGTATCGGCATTTTTTGTATTTGACAAATGAAAATTCTAAGAACTTACTCTAATGACCTATTAAATACCAATAAGGATATATAATATGAGAAATTAGTGTTCAGCTGTGGTTGAAGAGATTTAGTCTAATACTTAGTATATCTCAGGCTAATAGAAATATCTCAAGTGTCCAAGTAAGTTTTGCTTTAATGTGTAACATGTTTGTATCAACAAAAAGCAAGTGAAATCCTAGGCTTATACTTTAAAGCAATCCCAGGAATTGGCTACAGCTCAGTTCTGGAATTCTTCTGTCCCTTTTGTCATCATTTATTCAGGCATGTAGAAAATCAATTACATATTAGAATTATTTTCCACCATTTCAGAGTTTCTAAACATGTATGCTAAGAAATATTATATTTAGTTGCAGAGGTCATGAAAGCATATGCATTGCTTCTTTGAAGACAAAGCATGCCAATTTACATCACACAAGAACAGGTCTGAAAAAGCTTAACTTGAGAGAAAGAAATAGAATCTCTCTCTTAAGGGTTTTTTCATTTCTTTCTTTGCATATCAAATCTCCAAGTAGATTTCTTAGTTGGTGCTAATCTGTATTTTTCAAATACTGTTAATTATTACCAAGTTCTTCCCAGTGGGAATATGTGTGTAGCTGGTGGAGTCCTGGTGTCAGAGTCACATTGCACTTCTGACATTCCCCTCTCTGGCACATGCCTGGGGCTGACTTACAGAGAGAAGTGCTGTTGGATGTGCAGTTTCACTGTACTGCCTTCTCAGCCTTGACAGTATTTCATCCTTAGGAATTTTTGTTTGATGTCCATTAACATCCTATCCTGTACAGTGCTGGCTGGCATTTAGTCTTATTTTTCTTAGGGTGGTATACCTGGATTCTGCCCCTCTTTTGTGCTGATGGTTGATACCAAACCAAGTTTCCAGAAAACTTCAGGTGAAGTCTTCACCCTGAAATTGTTCAGCTATGTATATCAACATTGTATCTTTAGCTGTTAGTTGTCAGAATACTAACTGAGATACTGCAACGTTTGCTTTGTAGTTTTTTCTCAGTATTACTGTGCCCAAGGGCTGTTCCTAATGTACTGGCAGTAGACATACTGATATTTGTTTCCTACAAGTCTGTTCTCAGAGTTGTATTAAGAAAGGGTTTTAATGAATAGTTTTATTATAAATCACTTCTAAATGTTAGTCCATGAAGAGACTTCTGCTTGCCAACATGAAAATCCTGAGCAGGACAAATAAACCCTTTTAAACACACTCTTTTTGAAACCATTTGTTAGGATGCTTGTTACCTGGGAGGCTGGTATGACAGTGGAATTTGCTGACAGCTTCAAGTGAGATGCAATGACCACAGCGATGTGTCAGTATGAGTTCTCCTGTCTCACCACAAATAATAACTACTGCAGAAATGTTTTGTGCTTTTAAGGATGAGATGAGTGGCAGGGGCTGAGGACAGCATGCCCCCATGTGCTCCCCCTGGCAGAGCCAGAGAGGGCCCATTGCAGTGCCTTGGGAAGGAACTCTGTTCAGCCCCAGACATGATGGAGCTCTCTTCCCTGCCTGCCTTAGGTTGAAAAGCTACATGGTCAAGTTGTCTTTCAGTTTAATACAGAGAAATAATGTCCAAAAAGGGATATAATCTGAATTTCAAGATTATTTTTCCCTCCTTGCATAATTGATTTTTATGTGCTACATGAATCAGAAAATTCATAACAAATGAGGCCTCTTTACTCATAAATCTGCAGATGAGTTATCTTTTCCTCTTGTATTATTATAATTCATTAATCAGGTAGTTCTGCTGCTTTACTTCTGAAAGTGTCCGAAAATTACTTCCTGGAAATGTTGATGTCTTACACTTCTTACAGCCACCACATGTGAACATATGTTTCCACACAAGTACATAAATGTTTTTTTCAGTTTGTTTCATCTCCCATATTTTTGTGGAGAAAGAAATTCTTGTATCAGTATACTATGAATGCCTAAAACTAATGATCACAAAGTCCAGCTAACAAAACAGAAATAAAACTCCAGGCAGGGCAAGAATTTATGACCTTCTAAAGGCACTACTTTTGTACAAACAAACAAAGAGATTACTTTCAGTGAAGGATCAGATGGAAAATATACTTAACATTAGTAGATAATTCTACATAATGATGCTTGTAAATAATACAACAAGCAAAAGCATGGAAGCAAAATGAAGTTTCTGGAAATGCACTCAAATGATGTCTTGAGCCACTGGGCTGTAGAGCAACTGGACTTGCTATATATAGTGGAACAACTTTCCCTTCTAGGGAAAATACACCCAAAGTAAATGTTATTCAAAGACATTGCGAAATTGTTATAATTCTGTTTATTTCTGAAATCCTGACATATTATGCTTGCTTAATAATAGCAAACCTCTTTGTTTTGGATACCGTGCATAAGCAATCAGTAGGAAACACTGAATTGTTTTTTCATACATGGCTACTTCCTTCAGGTTGACTCCTTCCTACACTAGAAACTCTCAGTGGAGTTGGACTACTGCTTCCATATCCATGTAAATTGATTTCAAAGAAAATTTTTATTTTAAAGTTTTCAGCTTAACATAAGGCCTTGAGACTCACATTTTCAGTTACTGTTTATGGATCTCTATATTTTATATTTGAATGTTTGAGGTTTCTGGGATATAATCTTCCTGAGCTTTCAGCTTTAAACATTCTTGCCTGTTTTTTCTCTAGTAACATATGAATTGCCCAGAATATCCAATACTTCCAAATTAAATCATTACCAAATTTTACAGTTAGACTGAAATACAGGATCCAAAAATCCACCACTCACCATATAATAGAGTATGTGGTTGTGATGATCTGCTCAGGATTAGGCTGATTTAAGGTTTACGTGCCAGCTACTTTTGGCCACTACAATTTTCATGGCTACAATAGTTATTTCCACTGGGGCCACGACGCTATGACTTTGTGTGAGAGAACAGATTTCTGTTTTCTGCATGCATGACTTTGCATTGTTGTGGCGAATTTTGTAATGTGCAAGTATTTTTGTATCTTATTTCACAAAAGAAAAGGGAGTAGATATCATCATGTAGTCCTTATATCTCCCTCTTCTAGTTGCTGCCTTGAAATCTATTATAGAAAAGCCTTATAGTAGGAGTCATATAAGGCATGACAGTCAGTGATCAGAATAATACAACATGCCTCATATAAAATCCTGTCCACTGATCAAGGGAAACATTCCTTGTGCATCGGGAAGTGTGCATCTCCTTGTGTGTAAAACCTGTACTGGCTACCATCAGACTGTGCTTTCAATAATCACTGTTCAAGATTTCAGTCCAGTTGCAATAAATGTAGAAAGTACAAGATCTAACTACATTCCCACTTGACAAAGAGATAGCGAGTCTCCAATGAGATGGGGCACTGGACTGTCACAAAGAAAATAGGCATTTGCTTTCTAGCCTTGATGCTAATATACTGTGTCATCCTGGGCAAGTTTCTTCATATTTTTATACCTCAACTTCCACTTATCTGGGGCAGTATCTCTTTCATATTATAGTCTGTGTGCAACAAGAGCTGCTTGGAGTCTCAGTACCATAAGAAATTACACACTATGACAAGTCAGAATTTGGTATTTTAAAGTAACAAACAATATTATGGCTATATTGTGGCTTATCTTTGAGGACACAGACAAGAAGACAGCATAGGATCCAAGCAAGAAGACCTAGTTTCTAGTCAATAAGAACTACTAACTCGAGACATCTACCACTCCTGTGTCTCATTGTTCTGTGTGCTGGAAACAAGAATTGCACATCTCTGAAAAACCCTCCAGGATCCAGAAGTAAAAATCATTTTTCCTAGGACAAGTAAAGAGATGTGTGTAATATTTCAGGAGTGTTTCTATTGTCTGTCTGTCCACTGCTGTAATTGAATATTTCATGCTTCCATGGAAGACTGAACATTTTGGTACCATTTATTTCCTTATCTGCAGAGACCATAAATACAATATTGCTTTTACTAGGCAACTCTGACATTGATAACAGACATTTATAGAACATGTTCGGAAATTAGTATGTTTCGCTTAAATGAACTGTCCGTGTAACGACTTTAACAGTAATACATGAGATTCAATGATTTCTTATCACCCAGAAAACCGTGTTTCTACTGCAGTGCTGCCCTGGAAGTGTCTTGTTCCTTTCTCTGATAATCTGTTTTGTTGCAGGAGAAGGACCGAGTTTTTTGAACTTGTCAGTAAAGGTGGTTATGACTGGAATATAAAAAAACACCGAGAAGTATTTCGGTGAGCACTATTATTTCTTGTTTTCTGGTTATTTCAAAGTGTAACCATATTTGTCTAAGGAATTCCATATATATTGCAGTGAAGACTTAAGAGTAAAAGAGAAGGTAGCTTGTTTTAAAATTATGATCCATGATATGAAACAGCTAGTATGATTCTAAACATTAGCAAATGGCAGGGATGTAATCAGTGTGACCTCAATCTTTCCATTCCTATTTCTGCATTCACACTCTATCTTGCTTTCTTCCCGTTCTCCCAGCCTCACCAGCTACCACTCAGCCCTTCTGCTCTTTTTCCAGAAAGCATCAATATTCTCCCTCAGGATGCAGAGATCTTCCCTCCTTCCTCTCAGCTGTTTTCTTTCACTGGACATGCTTCACTCTGCCCTTTCACTCTGTACCTGGGAATTTGTTCACAGAGCTCACAGTAGTCTTCCAGCCCTCACAAATTATCTGAGCTTGCCTGCTATTGAAAATCTCAGACGTTGTGGGTGGTTTGAGTACACCACACTTTTGAGATAATAAATGTGTGCATTTGCATATGCATGCCTGATTATGTCTCATTTTATCTGAAATTTCATTAAAATTCTGTTTCCTTTTGGCCTTTTGACCAAAATATTGGCCATTTTCTATTTTCCATACAATTTCACCCATTCCTAATTTTAGATTCAGGCAATATATTTGATGCTTCATTTTAAATGCCCTTGTTCTTCATTTAAACTTTCTTAGACTTTTATCTGCATCATGTACTGTACATAAACACTTTCTACAGCTGAATGGTTTCTTTCTCCTAATGCATATAAAACATGGTTGTAGCTAGATATTAAACTACAGTGGAGCAGTATAGCTCACAGTAAATCTTAAATTTTTATTGTAGATGAGCAATAGAAACTGCTTAAACAGTGTCTGGGATGCCTCCTGTGATTACAGGTTCTCTTGCTATAGCAGTCACTTACAAATAGGCATATAAATTAATCCAGTTTGCGGGTGTTATTATGTAATAATATCCTTGTGTCACATGAAGCACACGCTTTCTATTCCATGTGTTAATGTGAATGGTGTTAGAAGTGTTGCAAAATTAGCAGTTACTCCCTTGCAATGTAATTTCTTTTCTAGTGTACCATGCACAATACCAAAATTCATTGTCTGGCAACCTGCAACACATTAGGCTTCCTAGGCACAATTGTGATGTAAAAGCCATGCTGATGGCTGAGATTTCAAACATGTCATCCTTTTCTGGAGGAAAAGAAGGGTGCCTGGACTGACGTTTTATATATGTATTATTTACTTATGCATCCAGAGCAGAGTTGTTTAGAAATCCAACAAAGGTTGGTTCAGTTTGTATTGTTCAATCCTGTTTTTCAGATCAATGCTAATGACAGCTTGTGACCTTGGAGCTGTGACCAAACCGTGGGAGATTTCAAGACAGGCAAGTCATGATTAATAGCAGGGCTGAGAGGAGGCGGGACTGGCAGGACAATATTCCCAGGGCCCTGACTTAAAGGGACCAAAACTGGAATCAATTTACAGCAGTATTAATGCTATAAAAAAATAGCAGGGGGTTTCTGCAAGAACTGGTTTATTGCATAATCTTACCATGTGCACATGCTGGTGAGCAGCATGTAGGTACCTGAAGAGATCTGGTTTTACAACCTTGTCTCTCATTAACCTTTTAAATTCATATCAAAAAATGGGTGGATTAAACATAAAAAAACCCAAAAAGGCTAGCCACATATAGTTGCACTTGCTTGTTTTGTCACAAGGTTTTCCTTGGCAGTGACAGAATCTTCCCTAAATCAAAAATACCAGCAGATGATCTGCAAACTTTGATTAGAATAAAATCTTCAGTATATATGATAAGAGAAATGTGTTAATTTTCTCAACACTGATGGAAAAAACTGCAAGTGGCCAGCCCCACCTTAAACCATGACAGTAACATAAGCCTCTGTACTTAGAAACAAGCAAATAAAAATGCATGTCTCTGTTGCTGAGTAGGCTCTTTAGAAATATACATAAAACCTGGGTCCAGTATTGGCAAACAATTACAATGTGAGAAAGTAACTTGTCCCAAAAGTCTTATCCTATACCACATGAGTTTCCCTCTTCTAGGCATCTTTCCTTACTCAGTATTTGGCCTTAGTATTTCCTGTCTCCATGCTAGTAATTCTGTGCCCTTTACTGAGGTCCAGAACAAGCCAGTAGAAGGCAGGCTGTGTAGGGTTTTGAAGGAATATACAGCATGAAGAAGCAAATAGGAAATACATCAGTGCAACTAAGTGTGGCTAAGCACCTGGAGAAAGTCTGATTGACTTAACAGCAAAGTGGTGTTTAAAAAGGTAGGGTGAAAAAGAGAAGCTGGACCAGAGAACTAGTGAGGCAGGAGCAGCCAGATTTCTTGGAGGACAAGGAAGTAACAGAAGCTGAAAAGGAACTACAAAAGTTACATGCACATCAACTCTCAAAGACATTTATGTGGTGAGGGCTTTGCCTCAGCTTGCAGTTCTGTCAGATTAGCCTTTTTTGCTTTTATAAGCAGAATATGGCAATAGTCCTCCTAAGGCTGTTACTCTACTCAGCCAGAATATGGCTACCTCACATAGAAATTAGGGAAGCCGCTCATATCCTGCAGCAGGAAAATGAGTCATGAGATTTTTCAGTGCCACCTAGCCAGAGTTGCAGTGTGGGCAATCCCTCCTCATTTTTTCTCTTTAACCCAATTAGCTTCTCAATTTTATTTGACAGCCAAAATGTCAGGTAGGGTCTGTTTTCCATGTTATCAATCTCTCTGCTATGGTGCTGAATTAGTGCTGAAGTGGCAAACGGGGTTTTTTTATCCTTATCACTTTTGAGGTCTGTGGATGAAAATTCCCCTGCAGCTTAGTGTACAGGTTTACTTTATATTGAAAAATCCAGTCTGGGATTGATTGAAACATTACCTGGTTGAGCAGAGGCCAATAAATCCACAGAGGGAAAACAAGAAATAGTTGGACCTTAACTGTGCTAAAAGAACATGAAAAGTGAGGGAGAGAGAGATTAAAATATATGAATCAAAAGGAATAAAGACTATGCATAAGAAGGCAAAATTCAGAAAGAGAATATAGAAATGGCCAAGAGAAGTGCATGAACACAAGGAGAGCAGACTCAGAAGAGCAGTGAGAGATGGGAGTGATACTATGTTGTGATTATTTTTATACAATATACTTGGAAAACCCTTGATTGCTACTAAGTTGTTAAATTATTCCTCTATCTGGAGTATTGATCAATAATTTTATTGCTGTACTGGGATTACATACATTATAAAGTTCCAAACCGTTTGATAGCTTGGCTCAAGATTTAAGAGTACTTTATACCATCACTTCACCTACTTCTAGTATATTTTGGTACTCCTTATTTCAACCATAACAAGCTTAAGATTTGTGAACATTAGCTACCATGAGGTTGCTAGAGCAAGAAATTTGGAGATTGATTTTATGAAGTACAGATTCTCTTCTTACTTCACCTTTTTTAGCCTTGGTGTTACGAAATATTTTCCTAGTTTGAAAACAGGCATGACAGGAGCTTAAGGAACTGAGTATCACCCTGCATAGATTAGTTTCCTTTTTTGCACCTCAACTGTCACCCATGCCTACCTTCAAAGCCCAACACATCAGAAGACGACAGTACATAAAGGCTTCTATATCAGAATTGCCCACAGTTTGACTTCCTAAAGTTCCCATTGTTTCCGTAATTGATTTTGTTTCTAAACCTTGTGGTGTTCTGAGAAGCACAAACCTCTGCTGTGAATAGAACATCTTCATTCACAAAAGTCAGAAAGATGCATTCCAACTTCCAACCCACCAGTTCTCAATTTTAATACAATATGATAATCACAGCCTGAGTTCATATTTAGATATTCAGATCCTCATTAAATTAATACAACAGAGCTTATTAGCTAATGAAGTTTCTTTGAAACTGAAGTTGCTTATACAGGGCAACAGCCTGTAAATATCCAGAGAGCTCTTGCACACTTTACAAAGCATTTTTACAGACATTACTGTGGATGCCAACAAGAAGCTATACTTTTCCATTTTATTCTCAGTACTTGAGTGAGTTGCCTGTGACTGCATTAAGTGCTACCTTGATACTGCAGTGCAATTCCCCCGGACAAAATTCCCTATCAAAAAGGGCCAAGTGTGCATATGAGCAGTTATGGGTGTTTATACCTCCTGTATCCCCAGTTCTGAAAACTATACAAACGTGTGCCTGACATCAGTCATGTAAATGTGGTTATTCACTTCTTTACAGTTAAACACAGGCTGATGTAATGGTCTGAGCAAGAACTCATTGCCTTAAAAATTATGTAGCAAGAACTCTTAATTTTTGTCATTATTTATGTTGTAGGCAGCTGAGCTGGTGACCAGTGAGTTCTTTGAACAAGGAGACAGAGAAAGATTGGAACTCAAACTCACTCCTTCAGTAAGTTTTTATCACTTTCTGAAATAGTTACTAATTTGAATAGGGTAAGAAAATATAATTGGGTTCATTCAGAAAAAAAGTAACTGTGTTTGTCTGTAGATAGATATATTGGAATAAATAAAATCTTTGTCCAATAAGGACATGCATTTAGAGCCAAGTATAAAAGCTCTCTAGTCAGCTCAGTCACTTTTGTGTGGAGCTCTTTTGCCCATTTTCTGTAGTTTTTCTCAAAGTTATTCTGTCATTAATTTTGTAAGCAACAGGTATTGTTTTATCATACAGTATTCAAATTAAAAAATCACTAGCTACTTATGGAAATAAAAAATAATCATATTTACTTCATGCTACAGCTGCCTTACCAGTGTTATTCAAATGCTGAAAAGCTTTTCTGTAGGTATACAACTAAATATAACAGTGTAATTGAGAGGATAAATTGGTATTGAGTGGAGTATAGGCAGATGGGTATAAAGTGTCAAACAAGAACTAAGAGAAAAAGTTTCAAGATTTTCAGTGACTGATTTGAAGAGAAAGCCTTATCCAGGTTAAATAATTCAAAATGTTAACAAGCCACTATCTGAAGGCAATGGGAGAAGGGTAACAGAAAGTATTCTGAAGAATTTAACTTAGAGGCCATTCACAAATATGTTTATGCTTCCAAAATAAAAAGACCATTCCAGTGGCTCAGACTTGTTCTCACTTTGATAATATTTCACGTGACCTGGTGGTGATGTAATGAAGTCAATAAAGTTAAAATACTCACAGTAAATGAAAAGCAATTATTTTAAGGTGTGTAATTACATGGTTTGGATGTACTGTAGACTTTGTAGGAGTGCAAAGAAAAGACAAAAGCCAAAGCTTTCTTATCCTGTAGATGGAAAGCTGATGGACCCAAGTAATCTCAGGCAGAGTATGGAGAAAAGTCAACTCATGTTCAAACTTTCCAGAACTCACTTTCTTCCACCTCCTTTCAGCCTTTGAGCCTCTTAAACATCAGCTTCAACCTCTATAATTTCCTCTCAGAGGGAGTGCAGTGAGCAGTGAATTAGGCTGTTTCCCGTTACTGAACAAATTTGTACCTACTCCCAAAATGGATCTGTTGATCCCCACCCTTTGGATTCACAGACATGGCTGGTTCTGCAGACAGGGTCTGTAACTGGGAGGGAGGAAGCCAGCCCAGATCCACTGCTGTTCATTTTGCTGAGCCGGAAAACCCTGTGTGAGAACTGGGAAATTTCTACTCAAAGGTATCTACTTTGCACTTCTACAGGAGGTTTCTTATCAGTTTGACTCCATCTGTGGAGCATTTATTTTACATCACAGAAATATAAAATTCAAATACATTCAACCTAAAAATTTAAAAACAGAATTGAAAATAAACAGTTGATTTTTCATGCCAGACAAATCAGTAAGAAGAGTGCTGCAAAGATCGATTATGGTTTACAAACTGTTCTGCTGTAAAAATTTGATCATAGCTCCAAAGTGCTACATGATGTGTCTGTAAAATATTCCAGTGTACTAAAGCATGACAGTTTTGTTCCCTTCTCAATTCAGGCCATTTTTGATCGGAACAGGAAAGACGAACTACCCAGGTTGCAGCTTGAGTGGATTGATAGCATCTGCATGCCATTGTATGAGGTAATTTTTACTTACTGCTCCTGCAGAGTCCAGAGAAGATTGTTCTTGTCCCTCTAGGGGAGAGCTTACAGTGCAACCTTGAAGGCTATTTGAAAGTCTGAATCCTATGCAAAAATCTTCGCATTCCCTGAAAATGGTAATAGCTGTAAACATAATTCCTCTCCAAGTTATAAAAGCTGATAGGGCAACTATTTATTTTATTATGTTTGAGACAAACTGATTCTCATCATTGCAAGGTGTGAAGTGCTCTGCAAAGAGGTGCCAGAGGGATGGCCTTGTTAAGTGCTGCTGTCAAACCTGTCCAAATACGTGTGACCCAAAAGGAAGCTCAAGGCTGAGCCTTTGCACTCCCTTCTGGCTCCCTTCCAAATTGATAAAGGGCACGCTAGGCCAAACCTTTAAGGTCAGTGACAAATGATTTGTGGTTTAACCTGTGTGCTATTTAACTTGGAGTTTACTCTTTTAATCATTCTTCTACATGGACTGCTTGGGTGCTTGGTATAAAGTGTATGAGCTCTTAAGTACTACTTTATTAAGTTTACAGATGATGGGAATAATGCTTCTCATTTTTGGGATTAAACCAAAGCTTCAGAATTTGACTTTTGTAACATAAATTTCAACTTCTTAACTTTTTCTCTCTTATCTGTATAGAAAGCAGAGCTAAACAAACAGGATGATAAATGGAAAATAACACTATAGAAACTTAACAATCAATAACTGTGTCAGTCTTCCTCCTACTCACTGAAACCACACGACCACCTTATGCCACTAAAGATTGCCAGATTTGGCCATTGATATTCTGACAAAACATGAGATGTTCTCACTAGGTATTTTTTGGGAACTGCAGCAAGCTCTTCCTGTTACCAATGCACCCTAAACTGTCTCACATTTTGAAGAAATGAATGGCTCAGTGATGACACAAAGCCAAGAGCTGGGAAGCAGCTACTAGGTAACATTAAACTGATTAACTTGTGCCTGAGTATATCTTCCCTGCACACAAACAAGAAAATGGATTGGCAGTTCCTTTTCACTTGATAGACCAGATATGTCACCAATAGCATATGAGGTAAGAGGGATGATGTGCTTCCCCTGCTCTCTGTACCTTGTGGCAACTGAGGCTGCCACTATGGCAATAATGAATTGGCTGCTCAGCAGCAAAGGCTACTCCTGTTGTGCAACATAGACAATATGTTTGTATAAACAGCAAGGTGGGCTACTGTTTTGCCAGTAGATCCTGTCCTTTTCTTAGGTCAGTCTTTGTCACAATGAAATAAACTAAAGCTATGGCTTTCAAACAGTTAAGGCAAAGCAAACACAGAAGTAGTATATAAACCTGTATTTTTTTAAATACCTAGATCATTTTCAACAATGGGGAGGGAATGGACTGATCTTGGATTAAAACTTTTAAAATAAAGTTTCTTTCAATGTAATAATTCAAATTACATTAGCATGTGTATTATACCAGAATTCATTATTTGTAATGGCATCTGTAATCCAAAAATCTACAATAAAGCAGGAAGACCTGATAATCAGCCCATCTTCTGCATGAGAACACTGCATCTGAGCACTAAAGCTCTATCTTAGCAGGAGATCTCTGGGGAATATATTCACATCTGATTTCCCTGCTTTCTGCTGTCTTTGCATCATGCTGTGCAGCTATTAGCCTGCTGCTCAACAACTTAAAACAGAGACACCATCAAACCTGGAAGTCATTGTACCACCAGCCTTAGGGGTAAACAGAAAACTCAGTGTCATAGTATTACACTGCGGGAGATTCTCTCTTCAATGTGAAGCCAAGTTTTAATTTTCATATCCAGCTTAATCAAACCTCAATACACATATCACATCAGCAGTGTCTTCAGGCATTGTAAATCCTGTTTAGGGCTGGCTGAGCACTACAACTGTAGTCAAGCCCTAGAATTTTTTTTCTTTTTTTTCTTTCAAAATACATTCTTGGAAATTCTGGCTGTTGTACTGTGTTATAGGAACTGCAAGTGGGGATAGAATAGGTTACATCATTACAAATGCAAAATAAAGAGGCAGAGTGGCAGCTGACAAATCAGTAAAATCTTAGTGGTACTTATGTATCTTACTAGCATAGTGCTTATAAAAACTGTATGTTTGAAATAAACATTTGACACTCATTTTGATACCAAAATTACAACATTAAACCACAGAAAACAGATCAAGTCTTTTGCAGGTAGTTTTTTCCATACTAGTAATTAGAAGTCCTGAATCCGTGAGGGCAGATCCTAGCATCCTAGCCCTGAAGGCAACTCTGTGGGGAATGCATGTGTCCAAACCAACACAATTGCTACAGCATGACCTAGCAGCCACCAAATACTGGCAACTCCTATTCCATTGCAGACAAGAGATCAGCAGAACCCCCTCAAACTTTCTTTGCTCAAAGCAGTTCCCAAGAGTAGGCGGTCCTTGGCAGCTGTGGGTGTCTGAAGTGTGCAATATGGAAGGAGCTTCATAGCCCAAACTTCCAGGAGTCATCAGACACCACACCAGTGCCACTGACAGTACTGTAACAAACCATCTTTTCTCCACAGTTGCAGCTTATGAGCTAGGCTACATACATACACCAGAGTGCCTATGAGGAACAGTTTATACTTAAACATATAAACTTTGCAGAGCATTTTAGAGAGTTATGGCATTTCTAACCTTTTCTCCTTTTTTTTTTTTTTTTTTTTTTTTCTTTCTTTCTCTGTTCTGAAACATTCTTTGGAACTAGATCACTTTTCTGAGGACATTTGGTTCTGCCTCCTCCTTATGCATCTGCTCTTGCATTTCCTTATATTAGCTCAAGACAAGCCTTTTTGAAGTGCAGTTACTCTCCCAAGTAACAGATGATGAAGTCTCCTTTATGTGATGGGAATCACATTCTTACCTGACTAGAACTGTTTTCTGAGTTTGGTTCCTTTTTGTGAGAAGGTTTAGAAGTGACTAGCAAATCTTCAAGACCTGTGCACCTTCCATTAGTGATTCTGTTTGAATGACCCTCCAACCCATAAGAAAGAAGGTCAAAGATATACAAAACATGTTGCATCATAAGCTAACATGGAACTTGAAGCTAAGTATAGATATATAATGATATCTGGGGATATTAAAAAAATATTAGGAATTATACACAGCTAGATTTCCCAAATCCAAGTCTCTAAACCCAAAACCTTTTTGTGTTTGCTCTGTAAGCCTGACTCTGCTCTTGGCACAGAGTAAGCCATGGCTCTGCTCCCTTGCTCTCCCACATCTGCTACTCAGTGTGGGAATCAAGCCACGTCCAATTTCAAAATACCTTAATAATCAAATCTGTTTCCTTCACACTGTGGATCAAAGGTTTGTGAAGATAAAAGCTTCCAATTTTTTGTTCATTGCTTTTTTATTACACTTGGGACTTTATAAAATTTTATTGAATTTACTTATTTGTTACTGTAGTGATCACTGATCAGACTATTTTTATGTGATGGTGGAGTTTTTGCCTTCAGTAGCAGAACAGCCATCCATTTACTCTGAAGTTCTGATTTTAGGGGCTTTAGTTACACTTTACTGCATCACATTTGCTCTTCATTCAAAAATGCCAGCAAGAAAAGAGTTCAACAGTACAGATGAGAAACAAGCTTATTAGAATAATCATCTATAGGGATTTTTTAATTTATTTTTTTTTAACTGCAGTGCTTTTCAAATCTACTATTTTAGCTTCAGTATGAAATAAACATCCCCCCTTTTGGTAGAATATTCTCTAAAGGGGAAGCACTTGCAATTTAGGCAGAAAATCTAAGACATGTCACTGAAAATAAAGCACTGTGGCTACACTGACAGCTGTGTTCAGCACACAGAGAAAGTATTCTGTACCTGTTTGGACATACATGTTCATATAACAGGAGGCAGAATTTTGATCATTCAGAAAATTACCTTTCCAACCCTCCAGTAAAGACACGCTAAGAGTTTCAACACTAACAAATTTCTCTCCTGGACTCTGTGGCTTGTGTGTACCTAAAGCAGGACCAGTCACAAATTTTTCCAAACTCGGATTAGATTGCTCAGCA
>NW_009952974.1:14267196-14271173 GCF_000747805.2 Chaetura pelagica | reverse complement strand
AGCAGGAAGCAGAGTGGGAGAGTGAAGATCTTATTCTTTTTAATCATTATTTTTCTCACAAACAACATCAAAGCTTCAGCGATTCACATCAAATAAAAGATGCTAACAGAAGCCCAGCTCTGTTCACAGCATTGTTAGGCACAGACAGTAACACTATGAATAGCAGGGTCAAAGGCCATGCACTCTGCTTCTGGGCAGATAAATACATAGTCAGGTAGTCAGTAACAATGACAGCAGCTATTTAAATTTAAGGGAGATGTCTTTGTGGAAGATAAAGAAGCTCATGGCTTTTACAACTTATGCGTGCCTGAGATTGCCCTGCTCACCTCTACCTTTGGTGCTCCATTGAACTGCTCCATTTTAATGCTATTTTTAGTGCTATTCAAGATTTTCTTGGGTATTGAGAGCTTTACACATATAATAGTATCTACAGAATTGAATTTGTATTAATCCATCCAAGATTCTAGGGGGAATCTGGGAAGAGTAGAAATATTAATCTTTAGCCTAGCAAGTACTTTAAATGTTTTGAACAGAACGTGGAAGGACAGAGTCCTTCTTCATCACATTGTTTGACATACTCAAAAAGAAATCTAATCACACTGTCTACAACTCCAAGAGCTCTGATATGCTTGTCTCCCTGCAGAAGACAATGTCTGGCCTAGTGATTAAATCTACCTTAGAGTATGATGATGTAGCTGCAAAAGCATCCCTTCTGCTTGTAAGCACACATTAAACATGCAAGGTATCATAAATGGTAGAGCCTCTACAAAGCGTAAAAAAACAACACAGAAATCTCCAACAGTCACAGCTACCTCTGTGCTTTAACTTCTCCAGATCAAGAGTTGACTTTACACCTGAATTGGAAGTGCATATGCACACACAGTGATTATTTTTTTCCAAAAGTCTGTACTCCATTTACAATCATAAGGCAAGAGATCAACCTTTTAATAACCCTTTGCAGGGAACAAGGAAAGGCTACACTTTAACAATCATGGCTACACTGCTATGTCCTGATGCAGCACTTCCTCAGTTACCACTTCTATCCCTTTCCCTTCTCCCTTCAATTACTGTCTTGCATAAGAAAATATTGTATAAGAAACTCAGGTTTGGACCACTCTAGAAATCCTAGTTGTCCAGAATAGACTGTATGGGATGGCTTAGTTCTTACGCAGGCAAGAGTCACTGGATGCAGCCAAAACAATGACCTTTTTGTTCAGATGTTTCTTTCCTCTCTGTACAGTCAGAAATGAAAATTTTTAAAATTATTTAATGAAGAGTTAATCTGTATGAACATTTTGGAAATGGGTTGCTGTACCCACCAGGTCAGGGCACTGCTGTTCTATTTAAGTTTGCAACTAATCAGGGGGCTGGGACAGCACTAGGTAGTGAGCTGATCACCATGAGCAATAAATATACATTGCCTGCAACATATTCACAAGTTGTTGAGATGTGGTCTAGCAAAACCAAAAAAAAACAACCAAACAAACAACAACAGCAAACAAACAAAACAAAACAAAAAAAAAAAAGGGGGGGGGGGCAAGCAATTTTATCAGCTCTGTGTGAATCTTATTGAAATCAGCCTTTCCTTTGTAGAATGTTGTAGGAAGAGGAGGATAACTTTCAATAGATCCTAAAGATTACCATAAAGATGCACACTTTTGGCAGGGCTTATTTTGTGCATTTGTTTTGGACACAGAGAGTGAGAGATAATGCATCTGTGCTTCCTGGGACTGCCTGGCTGATGAGGATTAGTAAAGCATATAGGCTCAGTCTGCAGTAAGTGATACACTATGGAATGAGGCTGAACAGACTTTGGCAGATCAAATTAGTCTCACTTTGTGTTGAAATCCAGGGGGTGATATTATCCAAGGAAGAGCAGGTGCAACATATTCTGCTGCGTTTGTAAGAAATTTGCTTCAAAGGAAACTTAATCAGGCCAACTGCCAGCACTGGGGAGAGTTGGGAACTAAGGATTAAGCAAGCAATAGAATCAAAGAATCACAAAACAATTTGGATTGGAAGGGACCTTAAAGATCATCTAGTTCCAACACCCTGCATGGGCAGGGACACTTCTCACTAGACCAGGTTGCTCCAAGCCCTGTCCAACCTGGCCTTGAACACTTCCAGGAATGGGGCATCCACAATCTCCCTGGGCAACCTGTTCCAGTGCCTCACCACCCTCACAGTAAATAATTTCTTCCTAATATCTAACCTAAATTTCCCCTCTCCCAGTTTAAAACCAATACCCTTCATCCTATCACTATACATCTTGGTAAAAAGTTTCTCCTCAGCTTTCCTGTAGCCCAGGCAGGCACTGAAAGGCCACTATAAGGTCTCCGTGGAGCCTTCTCTTCTCCAGGCTGAACAGCCCCAACTCTCTCAGCCTGTCCTCGTAGGAGAGGTGCTCCTGCCCCAGGATTTGTTTTCTGGGTTTGTCCCAGAGAAAGGAGCTTTTGGTACAGCAGAAGGATCCCTCCATAGCCTTGAAATAGGAACTCAGCTAGATTTAGCACTTTTGTTGCCTTGTTGCTTGTCTACTAATGATAAACCTAAATGAGGCCACCTGGAATGAATTATCTTAAAATTCAAGAAAACTATTCTGACTCTATTACAACTTCCAGTAATGGACTGGCACCAGCAAACTGTTTTTATTACCTTGTGCCCTTAACCTAAGAGTCTGGGGGGTTTTTGCTACTTTTGTACTAAGAGAGAGGGAGGCTGAAAAAGACCTATAGAAGAAAGAAAAAACAAGAAAAGAAAGAATGCTTTAATCTGCAATATCCTTCTCAGTCAGTGACTATTTTACAAGATAAGATGGAAATGCACAGTTTTGGTTGTTTCAGAGCAAGGATTGCAGTGTCTGTGAGTATCACAAACATCTTTTTACAATGGGCACAAAGATCCTGATCCCCTTTTTCTGTTTCTTGAGAACAGGGAGGGATTCATTTTGCCTTTCGAAATTAACAGAACATTAGTTTTCCTAGGATTTTTGTAATTTGGTGGGATAACTGATAAAACATTGTATTAGTAGAAACAATTTTAGGAATTGACAAGTTTTATGAAATTGCTTACAAGGAGAAACAGCAGAAATGAGTACTTCTTTCCTTCAAAAAAGAGTACTTCAACTTCCTTCTCATACAGTCATCTTACACCAAAATGCTTTCAATTCAAAGGGCAGGTCATCAACAAAGAAATTTGTGAGAATACAGAAACCCCAATATTTGCCATTGAAGTTAGTGAAGCTAAGCTTCAATAAAAGGCTTTCAAGCCTGATCTCTGAGAAAACTGAATGATTCATAATAGTACAATTTCTGTTGCTGTTTTCTTTAAAATTATCTGGCCAATGTGTTGCAAAGGACAAGCAGTCCTGTATGGAAATGTACATAAAGATCTGAGGAAGTAGATTGAAAAGTTGGCAAATAAGGTAGGAGAGACAGCCAATGGAGGGAACTCAGATTGTACAGCAAATCTGAAAGAAGATAAATGGATAATTTAACAGCCATTCAGTTTTCAAGAAAGACAAAGCACAAACTACATTGCATCAGAAAAGGACTAGAAATGATGATGGATGAAACACTTCAAGTAAGTGTTTAACACAACAGAATCACAGTTGCCTGCAGAATTCCCAGCTGAGGGCAAATTCAACGAACTAAATAAGGATATGAGACTGATACGGTTTGAAGAGTTTTTCAAAATCCATTTAATAGCAAGGCAGAAGCCATTGATCAGCTGCTTGGTTAAAATGTTGAAAGGAAAAGAGTTAAGAAACATTCTGTCTCTTGCATGGTTTAGACATAGAATCAAACTCATAAACATCAGAGCCAAATAAGAAGTTGTTTATGAAGCAATAACTCTTCTTCTTCTGAGAAAACCCTTGGTTTCATGAAGTTATTATGAAAGGATGAATCATTTGCAACTATGGCAACACATCAGTTGAGCTACTTCAGTAGGTACCCAGTACTTCAGAATTACTCTTT
>NW_009952974.1:14255391-14267172 GCF_000747805.2 Chaetura pelagica | reverse complement strand
TTTCCCTTTAACAGCACAGCGTTCTTGATATTGGTCAGGGCACATGTGGCTACAAGGAGCTTTGTACGTATTTTCCTCCCTGAAGTACCTGGCACATTTTACCTGTAGAGAATTTTAATTTATAATCACCCCTCTATATTATGCATGTTTGCTTACAAAGGAATGCAGCACTATTCTTGCTAGGGTACCATCACCAGAAAGAAGCATAACACTAACTCATAGTGGAAAAACTGAACACTTGTGCATGTATTAGATCCCTTTTCCAGTCACAACTGGCTTCCTTCTGCACTGCTAACAATTTCTATAAAGAAGGTAAAAGAAACCCCTGTTTTCTAGCAGAGAAGTTAGTAGTATATTCATTTAATCTAATTACATTTTTAAGCATCAGAAAAAAATGCCCTGGAAGAAATGCAGAAGTAATGCACTGATGCAGTATGTACTTGACCACCTGGACCCCTAGAAGGAAAAAATAGTCTCCTTCAGCTATGCAGAGATTGCACAAATTTATTTTTTTCCATGAACTCAGCTTCAATCCAAATACAGTATTTTGTTCTGGATCATAAGGATTAAAAATGGCCTTGAATCAGTAGGGTAAATAATTCATATACAAACTCAATCATAGTAGTTAATCTAGTAGATCTTCTAGTAGTAGTAGATCTTCTCTGTATTGCTTTATCTTCTGTATTCTACTTACAGAGGGCAGATTTTTAGCAGGATTTTTTTGTTTTAGTATACAGTCATACATACAGAAATACTTTTGGATTTTCAAAACTTTGATCAAGGATTTGCATTATGAAGATCAAACCTGTGGATGACTGCAGTACAGGTTCCCTTTTATATGAAGTAATCTGAAGTTGAAGGACTTTCAGACAGATGGCTTACCTTTGCCCTATGTATTCTTATGTGAAAGCCACTTCAGCAAAACTCAGGAGTCCAATTCAGCTTTGCTGTAACTGGTCATGACTCTCTTGACTTTAGCAATGCTTCATATGCTTATACCAGGTCTGAATTTATCCCTATGGCTTCTCGGTCACTAGTCCTCCCTTCCAACTCAGAAACTGCCTATATAATAAAAGTGATTCATTACAAACCACTGCGTTCCAAAGTATAGTGAACACTGAGACCTATAACTTTTTGATATGTGCTCAGTCATAAAAACAAATTTATATGGTCTTATTCCATAAACTCACTTTACAAATATTAGACCATACTTCCATGAGCTGTAATTTTGTCAAAGCTCATAAGTTAAGCAAGGTCAGAACTGGTCAATATTTGCATGAGAATCTCCAGAGAGGAAAAAAAGAAAGTATACACTGGACATCCTGCAGTGTTCGTAAGCTAGGGCTTACCATACTCCTCTTTAAAAGGATTTTGTATTAGTCTTAGGATACAACCAAATGTTCTATTTGCTTTAGCAATGCTTTAGTCTCTCGCCACATCTGTGCTGCATCTTGGCTTTTTAGGTAACATGCTTTCCCAGAGATGAAGGTGAGGTGGCAGATCAAGGTCTGTCGCACGGCATCACCCTTCAACCTAAGAGGTAGCTCTCCCAACAAATCCCTCCACTGATACTCATCATCCTCTTCCTGAAGGCATTTGTTGCTACTTTTACTATTTCTTCATTCTCTATGATTTAGCTAGCAAAATATACCTAGGAACAACAGCTCTATAACTAATGAAAAAAAAACGTTCTTCCCTCCAACCTTCTCCCATAAATAGCTTCCTCTGAGTATCTCATGCACTCCCCCTTTTGCATTCTTCCTTCAGGCAGCCCTGTTCCTCTCCCAGGTGTGCATAATGTATTGCTGAAGTGCCTTGAACCTTTTCTTCTACTGGAAGGGCTCATATGTAAGGGGAGCTATGCCTTGTGAAAGTGTACAGGGAAGTACATAGTCACAAAAGACACCTAAATTATTGAAGGTAGTAATAAAAAGTCATTGCTACACAGTAACTTTCTGAAAAACAGCTTAGTCACACATCTGAGATAGTCGATGGATGCAGAAGTGAACTGCAAACCTACCTGGCTTTTCCTAACGCCAGAGCACACAGCAGCTGGCAGGCTCCTCTATCACTCTACAATTAAGAACAGCTTTTGCAGCAAAGAGGATAAAAATAAGAAAGGTCACCAATCCTGTACCTACTGCTGGGTGGCAAGGCAGCTGCGTTGCAGTGGAAGGACTTCAAGTGGGCATTGTGGTCCCAGGAGGAGAGATAGGAGCTCCCCTGGGCAGGGGCTCCCTCACCCCCATGCTGCCTGCCAGCTTCCAGCCTGCCTGCTGCACCAAGGAGGGACAAGGAAAATGGGAGTTTCTGGAGCTGTGAGTTTATGTGGTGGTACCCTATGTCAGACTGCTGTTGAAGACCAAGCCTCTTCCTACTACAGCAAATAATAAACTGGAGGTTAAGAAGTTGGATACCAAAGTGGTATCCAAAGCTGTTCGTAGGAGGCATGCAGCAAAAACAGCAGCATGGAGGAGCAGTACATCAGGGGATTTTCATGCAATAAGATGGAAAGTAAGAAGTGGAGCCAGGAAATAGAAAACCCTGCCTCGGCTGCAGCCAAATAAACTTAAATAGCTTTGGGCATTAATTGGTGGTTTAATCCGGATCAGGAACAGGTGCTATGAATGTAATTCAGTAAATGGTCTGCCAGAAGGTAGAAAAATGTGTTGCTTTTGAGATAATTTCCCAGAAGCTTCATAAAAGAAAATTGATTACTGGAGTTTAATAATTAAAACAGGGCCAGATATATAGTAATCAAGTGGGTTTTTAATTACATCTCAAGCAGAAATAAAATCCAATTTGTGTACTTTTTATCAGAAAATTCCTACTGAAATGCCTTGGTAGGTGGAAAAAATAAAATAAAGGCTAATTTCCATAGGAATTATAGTAGTTGGTTTAATTAAAAGACTAGATCAGAATGAAAGGGTCCCAAAGTGAATGGATACTAAATACAGAAGCACTGGTTAAACATCAAATCGATGTCTGAATAAAGATATTTTATAGACCAAGTGCAAAATCTGCACTGTCGAGTATCCCTAACCTAAATTAATGTGTAACTAAATGAAGTTTCTGAAAATTACACTATATATTTATTAAGTATTCCATAGAATTAATTGCTTGTGCTATGGTAAAACTGAATATTAAAGACATGTTTTATTCTTTTTTAAATGTTCCTTTTAATTTATTTCATCAAAGTTAATGTTATTAGTTAACCATTCTTGTTATTTACTTGGCAACATCTATTGCTCCTGGGTTATTAGATTCTGTAATATGCACTCAGGTATATATTTCTAAGAAATATATGTAATTACTTTTAGATTTAAAATGTGTTTACATCTCATGAGATACAGTGATTACAATAGAACTGTGTGGGTACTTCTTGATTCCATTCCCAACCTACCTAGGCTTCTGGTCTCTGCTGTAGTCAATACAAAGCTAACTGATCTAAGCAGCTTAAACACTCACAGTCCTGCTGGCACTGTACATGAGAGGGCTGTCTCCTACCATAACACTGTGGCATCTGCCCAGCCCTGGAGGGTCAGGACAGCAGTAAGTCATGCCCAGACTGCTACATGTGCTCCCTGGCACTGGGGTTGAAAATATCAAGGTCTTGTGGTCTTGGCAAAATAGTATTGAAAGAACAACACATAGAGGCTAGAGCTGTCGACCCCTACTGAGACAGAGTCCAGTGTCTCAATGAGCTCCTTCCCCTCTACGTTGCCTGTAGCAGGTATAGGATGCTGGTATAGCACTTATGAGAGAAACAGCCAGTAATGCCTTTCAGATCTGGGGCTGACAGGGTGTGAGTGCAGAATGCTGCCTTTGTGCTTAGAGACGTTTGAAATACACTGATTTTTAAACTCTGATTTTAAAACTTTTTTTTTTTTTTTTAATCTAAAGCGTATATTCAAAAAATACTTCACAAAAACTTTTTCATTAATTAAGGAATACCAGTAAGCTTAACTGCCAGTGGATGGATACTGGCTTTGCACAGAACAGATCTGATAAATTGCTGTCAAGAGCTGAATATCTAATGTGCTACCTCTTGACACTGAGTTGGCAGTGGTAATACAGACGCTAATGACAGCAGCACTGAGCTTCTCAGGTGTTTTTTTCAAGTGTTTTGTGATGTATTACTGCTCCTCTGTTTTGGACTCCGCCAAATCAGGTTTGAGGAATACACAGTGATCTGAAATAAAGAGCTAAAAATGAGAAGCTCTGAGGCACAGTGATGGAAATGTTATGAATCCATGTCTGTTCTACCAAATGAGTGATCGCCACCAGCAAGCAATACTAGATGTGCCAGCAACTGCAGTGAAGTCTTGCCTCTTACCCCAGGCCCAGGTTGCAAAATTTTCTGCCCAGTCTGTGCCATATTTTAAGAAAAGAATTTCAAGTGGATTTGCTTCAAGTTTCACACAAATTGGCTACTTACTCATGGCATGATTTTTCAGAATTACTGAGCATTCATAATTCCTACTGAAGTCAACTGAATTGCAATTTTTCAGCCCATCTTAAAAACAGGCCATTAACCCTTAATTATCATATAATAGCTCAATTAAAAATCTACCAAGACTTACTCCAGTAGCTAACCAAGCTCCCATGGCTTGCAGACTAGCTATAAAAAAAATCCAGTTCTTTAGTGCTGTGTCTGTGCCCTAGGGACTATTAAAGTGGTTGCTGTTAATCCTGCTATTTAAAGCAAATAATGAAAATTATCAACTGCAAAGGTACCTGCTTCCCCTTTATTTTCCTTGTAATTTTCTGCACTTCTAGATGAACTTTTTGCCTTCTCTGTCATTATTTCTTAATCTTACACCAACCCTTCATTTCCAATAACAAATACATAGTTTGCATGCTATCAGAAAAAGCATGATACCCAACTCTCAGCATAACCCACTTCTTGCTAATCAAAAAAAGCTGCAACAGCATAATCCTTCTCTGTCCTGAAAGGGCACAGTACATGACTGCTTGGGAGGTCACTGGTTAACCCTTTCTTCACATCCAGGGGCTGCTGTACAAGGAGGTTCTGTCTCTAATGTAGGGACAAAAGAATGTGAGGCACTTGTGGTCTTTCTACATGAGCATTTGACTCTAAAGGGGGAGGTAAAATAAAGTCCCAGCAAAGGCATGCAGCGATTTTATCATCTGGATAAAATAAAGAGATCTCAATGAGAACAATAAGCTTTACCTACACAGGAATTCAGAGCTGGGGGTGAGGAGGGTGGGGGGTATGGTGCAGATTCAACTCTTTTTACCCTGTTACTCCCTGGACTGTCCCACAAAGGAGTGGAAATATTGTCATTTTTTTTTCTCTCATCCTCTTTTTTTTTTTTTTTTTTTTAATTTTCTTCCAGTGTCTAGGGAAGCCGATCAAAGTCTCCTCCTTTTTTTTTTTTTTTTTTTCTAATCTTCTTCCAGTGTCTAGTGAAGCTGAATGTGAAACTGAAGCCTATGCTGGACTCTGTGACAGTAAATAGAGGTAAATGGGAGGAGCTGCACCAAAAAAGACTTCCTTCTCAGGCAGCATCCTCGGCCTCCTTTTCCTCTAGCTTTACCATGTCCCTCAAAGACATAAATTAAGCCTGCAAATGTCAGGGTCACTTTACGATAAGAGCTCTCTGACAGGCTGTTGTAAGCTTAGGCCCACTATTTCTTAAATGAATGCTTTCACAGACATACTTAATTGATTGGATATCATCTTGATGGGAGCTTAGTTTGCTTTTACTGGCATGTCTAGAGGGACTGAAAAGAAGGCCTGTGGTGAGACTGTGCTGGTATCTGGAGCGACATGGAAGACTTAGCACAAGAAGCATTCATTCAGCTCCACTACATTTCAACTGCTGCTGTAAAAATCTGTAAAGCTGACAACAGACTGAAATATAAGAACTTACAGCTTAATAAAATTAATAATACAGAGCAGAACTGGGATACAAGCTGGTCAATTCATATGCAAGGAGCTGCAGGAAAACAGAATAGTATGTAATTACATTGTTGTTTTGCATCTCTTCAGTACATGTTATGAATCGATTACGCCTGCTTTTGTGATGTTCCTCTCTCACTCTTCTCTCCTCTTTTATGCCTGGATGTTCTGAAAAGCCTGCTTTGTATTCTAAAGAAGTATTTTTTTACAACAAAGCTTCTTAGTGATTGATCAGGGCCTTTAGAATTGCCTACCTTTGCTACATTTAAAAACAAACTTTATTATCTTTAAAGACACCAACCTGTCCCTGCTTCCCTGAGAAATTCATATTAACAATGCAGTAAATTTCTCAGCAAGGGCATAAAGGCAAAATATTGCATGGTAATTTTAGACTTGTGGGTTTTTTTCTTTTAAAAAATGCTCCTTTAACACTTCATTTTTTTCATTAATTAGCTCCCCTTAAGGAAAAGATTTATGAGCTTTAATTAGAATACAAATAAAACAGGAAATCTGTTGCCTTGTGCTTCACATTTATATTACATTGAAAAATGGACCACAGATAAGCCTTTCTATTATAGTTTTCAGTTTAATATTTTGAGATGGTGGAAAGGAAGAATATAATCATAGTGGACTGACTAACTCTTACTTCTAAGTTCTTTCAGTACAATTTGAGATGCTATTGTTAGTAGTGAAATTGTACTGCATGTGAGAAGGCTCACATGCAGACATTTGTGGTAGAGGTGTTTGTAAAAATCTAATCAAAAGTAATAGGTCACAAAACCAAATGAGTTCAGTGTGATGACACTTGTATTACCTGAAAGTTGTTCTCTTTCCATTAGTGCAGAGATCACTAGCGTAGCAAAACTGTGATCTATGATTTGAGGGTGCTTTCTCTGCTGCATGACCGGGCACGAGAGGAGTCATGTTGCAGTGCTTTTGAGTTCCCATTCATAGGGAAAAATACCCTTTGCATTCCATGAAAAATGGGATTCTAAATATAGGGTTGTCTGGCAGCAGAAATTAAAGCTGAATTCAGCTTAGTTTTACACCTGTGCCAAACTCCATTTACTTCAGTGGAATTACCTTGAACTGCCATCAGCTTAAAGGAAAACAGGACCTGGCTTGTCTGACCAGATGCTAAAAAGAGCTTTCCTTTCTAAGGAAAGTGAGTCGTTAGCACCTTCCAAAAGCTGACTACATCTGCCTGACAACGAAAGAGAAACAACAAGACCTCTTTAAAATAAACCCACAACAAATCCAAACCCCTCCGTGCTACTGCTAATCATGGGTATAAGAGAATAGCAGGAAATGTCGGTACCATTGCAATCCGATCTGTTAGTACTCAACTGAACCACTTACTTTCTCTAGCAGAAAAAAGCAGGGAAGGAGCAGAAATGCAGACTGCACAGCAGCGAATGCAGGCACCAATGAAAATGTTTCTACTATTATTTTACTACTTCTTTCTTTCTAGAATAAAGACAGAGGCAGGACAGTAACCAGCAAGCCATACAAAACCTACAATACATTATTTATGGGAGAAACACATACCAGGAGCAGACATAGTACTGCTGGCAGGTACATGCGGCTTTCCTGAATTTTGATATTGCCTATTGCTAAGTATAACATAATTTACAGTGCCTACCCTACAGCTTCCCCCAAGGTTGAGTCTCCCCTCATTTCCTCCCCTTTTTATTGGCTTCAGCGCACTGTTGCCCATGGCAACACCCACCGGCAGGGATGGGGATTCGGCACCACCGCAACCTGACATACAGCTGAAGCTCTAACAATGTCAACCATCAATCAAGTGACTGTCTGTAATTGCCTCCATCTATTTCTCCTGTCTTGCGGTATCTTTGCCATTGTGGGTCAAAATTCAAAAACTGCTGACTAATGTTATGGTTCTGCTCCTCCATCACAAGGAAGAAAATGAAAGCGCACGGCTAGATCTTTATCAAATTGTTCTCAGGCAAAACAAAGCAGCCCTGCTGAAACAAGGGGGGCACAGAAATGCATCTCATAACAGCTATAGCTCAATCTTAAAAAAATAAACTAAATTCTTATAAATTTAACATTCAGCTTAGGAACCTACAAAAGACATGCATTTTTGAAAGAAAACAAAGATTCTTTGTGGAACTGTGGAGTACAGCAAAGAAACATATTCCAAGTTTCTCATTTTTTAAGGTGATGGAAAACACTTTTAAACTAGTGTTTACAAGCTCGATAGACAGAAATTGTATCTGCTTTTCACTACTTCTGATAGGGAAACATTTTCACAGCAATTCAGTCAGTTTTGCCAAACTCTTCCTAGATGAGGGCAGAAGAAGATGAGGGCCTGTGTAGGTTATTACATCAGAACTTTCCATCTTTTACTTGTTTCCTTGTCATGGGAGACCCTCTGCATGTGGAGAGATCAAAAACCATTTAAATCAGTTTAGTTCTGTGATTGTGTATAAAACACAGGAGGTCCACAAGAGGTGAGGACAAATTAAAGGGCATGTGGAGAAGAGGACAGATAACCAACCCATTGTTACCCAGGACAGTGCTAGTAAAGTGCTGCTTGGCATTTCCCTGGAGATGCTGAAAACATCTGGTTTGCCTCAGCAACAGACAAGTACTCATATGCCCCAGCTGCCAGTGAAAACTTGGCCTTGAATAAAGGCTCTAGCATTTACAATTCCAGTGCTTAAATGTGGTGAGCACATGGACCATCCACAGGGTCACAATGGTTTCATTCTCTCCCAAAGTTGCTTCCAGCAGGTTGAACATTTTTCTTGGTGTCCTACTGACTACTGCTAACTGAAGACTGAATTTGATCAGGTTTCTTGTCTTTTTGTGTGTGTGTGTGTGTTGATGGTTGGACTCTGTGATCTCAGAGGTCCTTTCGAACCATGATGATTCTGTGACTCTGTATTTACAGGTCCTGTGGTCTCACAAGACCTAATCAGTGACCCTCACTTTATCAGAAGAAAATGTTGAGGAGAAGACCTGGTCTTCATCCCCATCATCAAAGATAGTTCAGTATGCAGTAATTCCATTCAGGATTCCCAGCTGTGAGACTGCTTACCAAAATCAAGCATTCCTGACCAAGGGGAAAAAAAAAAAAAAAAAAGCAGCACACATTTCCTAGCAGTGTGTAGGGTTATCAGGAAGGAGGCCTGGCACTCAAATCCTACTTGATTTGAAGCAAGCTTTAGAATTGTGGGTGCACCTTCCCCACCTGCCTGTGGGGAGTCACAAGACTGGGCTTGTCTCCTGCCCTCCTGCTGAAGCCCTCTCCACATGTGCTCAGCGAGGAGATGGGACACCTGCTGGGTACAGCCCCCATTTCTGCTTCACTCCTGGGAGAGAGCACAGAGCACACAGGTTTTGGTGGAAGAGCTCAGGACGGGCTCTTACATACGTTCTACTGGATCAAAGCCCTCCCTTGCAACACAACACTGTAACCCAACCAGAAAACCAAGCACTGTTCAAGACAAGGAGCACCTGAGGCAAAGGCTCTCCTGTGACTCAGACAGAAGCACTTCCTGCCTCCCAAGAACAAAACACCCAAGAGTTGTCTTTGGCCATAGTTCAAATACTCAAATCAGACAATTTCCCCTAAAGTGCCCCATCATTTTGCCTTTCTACCAGCCTGAGACCTCCAGGCAATACAGAACAGTTTCATAACATGATTGAGATGTAGACATCTGCTTCTGTCAGGACATGGTTTTGCTCCTGCTCCAAAGCAGAGTCACATTTAAAAGGTTAGGTAGCAGCAGCTCACAGAAGTTTAAAGTGGATGCCTGATCTGGCAATTAGACACTGAACTCCCCATGCAGCTTTGTCACAGCCAGCCCCTATTATCTGCAGGGCCAGGGATCTTGCTCAGAAGGTCACGAGCACATTTTGTGCCCTGCAGAAAATAGTAATGGAGTAAATGAGTATGTTTCATTTTAGCTCAGGTATTCATTCCTTCAGATGGTGTCCTTGGTGCAGCAGCTGCATTTCTCTGGACTGGTGACTTTGCTAATTCTCCTTCTTAGAGCGCACTGCTATCTCATAACGTGCCTGTAGTTACCAACAAAGCCAATACTAGTACTCACTATTTTTGAAAACTGCAACCAGCAGTGCCTAACGTCGTTTGTAATATTTAGACAAGTTAATCCTACTGGGATAATAGGAGTGTTTCAGTCTACAGGCCAAATATTTCTTTCCCTTCATAAAATTAAAACTATTTTAGTTAATTGATAGATTGTTTATGCATTGAATGAAACTTTTGAACAGGTTCATTTCAAGCCTATGTAAAACATATGGACACTTCCAATGCTTAGATTGTTCTGGGCAAGAAAATGTAAAGTCTTTCTATTGACTTTGTCAAAGAAAAATAATATTTTTAAGAGTAAGATCATGTGAATGGTTTCCAACATAACAATGAAGTAGGAGGTATAGATCGGCTGAAATGAGAGACTCCAGAGATTTCCACCACTTGAACATGCCAGTATTGGAATATATACTGTATACTGCTTGTTATCTTTTTTTTTTTATTTTATTCCTTTATATTTAATTACCAATTTATACACGTCAGCCACTGCATATTATAGTTGTATGGGGAATATCATTATAAGCTCTGAACCTTTGCTGCCATGAAGAAAATGACTGACATGCACAGAAACACTGTGTGTTCTAATGCAAGCAAATTACACCTACTTTCAAATTGTGTAACTTAAGACTTTTGCATTCTTTTCCCTTTTGCATTTTAACACCTTACCCTCAATGTTTTGCTTTAGTAGATCAAACAATGCTGATTCAGCTTTTTAAAGCATGTTTTTGAAATTAACAACTTGGTTTTACTGGTCTCTCTAAAAAAAAAATAAATAATTTTCATGGTTTGCTGTGATTTTATTTTTTTTAAAGTATTATTTTCCTTGGAAAATATGTTGTTGAGATGAATCACAGCTGTATCTATTGATTACTGAATCACACAAATAGAAGAGCATGAAAATATGTGCAACTGAGCGGCCCAGATATGATTTTTGAAACATGACCTTGCAGCACTTTTTCCTGGGAGCGTACCCTAACTTTATTGGATACAGGTGGAATTAGTCTGGAATAACTAGAAACCAGATCTGGCTGGTGACTCTAACAGAGTTCTAGATTTAGTGTAAGACCTATTAATAAGTTGCTGGCATTTAAATGGTTACCCCTTATCCACTATTAGTTGTGCGTTTTGTTGTTAAGATACCTCATTGCATGATAGCTTTAACGCCCTGTTCTAATATCCCAGCACCCACACAATCCAGTTGTGCTTGTGCCTTTTGAGTTAAGCCCCTGGTGCTGTTTGCAACACCTCTCATTCTGTGCACGTACATCCCCACCCCCCTCTTGCCCCGTTCAGGACAACGTTGTGGGAAGAAGAAATATCCCTCCAGAGAACGATTACGTTGTTGAAGAGCTACAGAAAAGTGGGGGATGGTTCCTTGCGCTGTTTGAAAGCTGCAGGAAAGCTGGCCGATTGTGCAATTGTACAGGCATCCTCCTGCCCACCAGCCATGACAAACTTGGGATCTTGCCAGGCTGTAAAGGGGATGTTCCTGGTTCAAATAACCCAGGTCACCACTAACATCCTGGCTTGGGTTCCAGGACTGCGCGTGTAGCTTAGGGGCTGCTTTTACCACTTACACAGTAAGAGAACTGCCACGCAAGACTTATAAATACATTAAAGAAATTAAAAATTCGTTTCTATTTTACTTCTAGCTTTCCCAGCTGCACAAGCAGCATAAACCCAGCAAACGTCACCGTCTAGGCCCCCTTTTCAGCAGCAGAGCCCTCCTGGAGCCGATGCTGAGCGGCCCCTCACCAGCCCGCTTCCCACCTCG
>NW_009952974.1:14246232-14254784 GCF_000747805.2 Chaetura pelagica | reverse complement strand
GAGGCCAGCAGCAAGTTTGCCAGCGCCACGCAGGTGCTGGGCTACAGCCCCGAGCTGTGCTACAACACGGCGCTCTGCTGCTACGCGGCCAAGCAGTACGGGCCCGCCCTCAAGCACATCTCCGATATCATAGAGCGCGGCATCCACCAGCACCCGGAGCTCAGCGTGGGCCTGACCACCGAGGGCATCGATGTCCGCAGCGTCGGCAACACGCTGCTCCTGCACCGCACGGCCCTGGTGGAGGCCTTCAACCTGAAGGCAGCCATCGAGTACCAGCTGCGCAACCTGAAGGTGGCCCAGGAGGCGCTGACGGACATGCCCCCCAGGGCCGAGGAGGAGCTGGATCCAGTCACGCTGCACAACCAAGCGCTCATGAACATGGACAGCCAGCCCACGGAAGGGTTTGAGAAACTGCAGTTTCTTCTGCTGCAGAACCCCTGCCCACCAGAAACTTTTGGAAACTTGCTGCTTCTCTATTGTAAGCACCAGTACTACGACCTGGCAGCTGATGTGCTGGCAGAGAATTCCCATCTGACCTACAAACTGCTCACACCTTACTTGTACAACTTCTTGGATGCCATCATTACTTGTCAGACTGCCCCTGAGGAAGCTTTCCACAAGCTAGATGATTCAGCAGGGACGCTAACTGAGCAGCTGAGAAAACTTGCGAAGCAGGTACAGGAAGCTAGGCAAAACTGGGATGAGGAAGCTGTAAAGAAGGCAGTCAGTGAGCATAGTGAGACTCTTGATAAATATGTGCCTGTCTTGATGGCCCAGGCAAAGATCTACTGGGACATGAAGAACTACGCAATGGTAGAAAAGATTTTCCACAAATCTGTGGAGTTCTGTAATGAACACGAGGTGTGGAAGCTTAACGTGGCTCACGTGCTCTTCATGCAGAACAAGTATAAAGAGGCTATTAGCTTCTATGAGCCACTAGTTAAAAAGCACTATGACAATATTCTCAATGTCAGTGCCATTGTGTTAGCTAACCTCTGTGTTTCTTACATCCTGACAAGCCAGAACGAGGACGCGGAGGAACTGATGAGGAAGATTGAGAAGGCAGAAGAGCAGCTGTGCTATGATAACCTTGATAAAAACATCTACCATCTTTGCATTGTCAATCTAGTCATTGGTACCCTCTACTGTGTGAAGGCAAACTATGAGTTTGGTATTTCAAGGGTCATTAAAAGCCTGGAGCCATATAACAAGAAGCTGAGCACGGATACGTGGTATTACGCCAAGCGGTGTTTCCTGTACTTGCTGGAGAACATGTCCAAGCACACCATCATGCTGCGGGACAGTGTTATTCAAGAGTGCCTTCAGTTTCTGAAGCAGTGTGAGCAACATGGAAGAAACATCCCAGCTGTCATTGAGCAACCTCTCGAAGAGAAGAGGATGCACAGTGGGAAAAATACAGTTACCTACGAAGCCAGGCTTTTGAGGGCACTGATGTATAAGATCATTGGGTGGACTGTATAAGTGACGTTCCTGTACAGTAGAAATCATACATTTGTGTCTGTTCTTTGCTTTTGCTTATGTGGTAATGCTCACCCTAGTAGTCCACAGGGGTGCTGGCTTTTCTTGATTTAAGGATTTTGTCTTACATTTTAACAACATTCAGTGGGAAATAGAATATCTGCATTAAATATCAAATTAAAAATCAAATTAACATGCACCAAGTAACTAGGGGCATTCTGAGTAACCTGTCATGTTAAATACACCTTAAGATGTGCTGGTCAAGATCTGCATTACAGAAATATCATTGAGTTTTCCCCCTATAAAATATTTTATCCTGAAATGTTGACCATGTTTCTTTTCTTTGGTTGACAGGTGAAAATAATTTGTTAACCATCTCCTCTAGCAAAGAAATTGAAGAAACAGAGTTGTTCTAACTCTCTTGATTTGTCCCTGTCTGTAAAATGTTTATTCTGCTTTATCCAAGCTATTTTTAGTATATTATAGACCATGTTGATAGTATATTCAAAACACACAAAAAGTGGTTTTATAATAAAAAAATCAGTCCTACAAACATTAACGTTGCCTTTTGCTAACTGGGTAATAATCCACATGTATTCTGGTAAATCATATACCTAACATAATGACCACTCACATATTCCAAGAAGGTTGTCTTAGGGTGGCACCTCAGTTTAGATCTACCCTGGCAGTACAGTTTGTTATGAGTGGACAGAACGGGCTCCACAGACCCTGCCCAGAGCTGCCCCTTGGCTCCTGCAGCCCCCGCAGCCTCCCTGCTGCCATCCCAGCAGCAGCAATTGCTCTGCAGATCTATTTGGTAGCAAGTGCTTACTCAATAATGCAGTCCTCCACTTGCAGCCTGGCCTACCACTTTCATCCAGATACCATTCTTAGAAGACACCAGTCTCTAGAAAGAGGCTTCATGAATGTGAAAATACATTATTTTCCATATTCCTCAAAAAAACATGTAATTTGTTTCATATAAGGCTTACAACTTCTACACTGAGATGGAAGAAACCTGCTTCTCTGTTTCCTTGTGTTACTGTACCTGCCTCTCTTCACACCTCTTTGAAACACACTTTATTTCCTTAATTATCTGGCATCTCCCTTGCACTGGCATCAGACACTCTTTTCTCCACAGTCTTCCCTTACCTTTTCAAGCATATTGAGTGTTACACAGCAAAGTGAGACCAAAATGCCTTTCAGTGGTTTTATGCAGTCTGGTTCTGTGCCCCATGGCTGCTCTAATTTTTGTGTATTCTGCCTTCTGAAGCAGAGCATGACCTGAAGTTTTTCAAGTAAGGATCAAAGATCTGCAGCTTTAACTCATTTGCTTACCTTTGATACTGGCTCCCTGAAGAGCTGGCAAAGCCTAATGTTGGAATCAGTTTGCTTGTCCCTCAAAATCCCATTTCTATTCTCTGGTTTACCTGAAAATAAAGAGGACAGCATTTTTTGAAGTTGCTCTATTGTAAAGCAATAGAGTACTTAATACTTAATCCACCCAGACAGTTAGTGTATATAGGGACAGAACAGGCCTGCAACCAGTTCAACACACAGAAAGTCAACTCTGCTTATCTGCTGGGAGCAAAACCTGTCAAGGCTGAGCATATCCTCTGTAGCTGTGGGAAATGGCTGTGGGTTAGGTAATGTTACAGTTTACCCAAAGCTTCCTATAACAGTGAAATCAAATTTAACACACGTGTCTCCAGTGTCAAAAATGGGAAAATCTAGAGAGATTAGAGAGCAGGCAGGGGGTGCAGCAAGTTGTCCTGGAGAGGCCTCCATAGCTCATTACCAGTCTGCAAAGGCCCCACTGATCATTATATTAAATATCTGCTACAAGTGCTTCCCCACCAGGAGGAGACCTGTGATTTCAAATCTTGTTCACCTCCATGAAACATAGCAGCAGGCTGTAAAGTATGTTTCTAATTTACAGTGGAATTGTATTATATATTATGTAGCATAAAGAGCATGACCTTTAAAGAGAAAAGTTTTTAAAAGTCACACCACATAACGGCATCTGAAGTGCAGTAATGAGCAGTGACTTAAGTAATATCAGCTCTTTATTTAATATTCATTGTACGTATTCTGTAAAAGTCAGTGGACATTAAAAAAAAAATAATAAAAAATCCCTTTGCAGGTTTGTGCCTGTGCAAACGTGGAATGCCCCCTAATGGAGAGCCACGCAGAGACCTTCTTTGCACTGCTGACTGTTCGGGGACGTTCATGTGCTCTGGTGTTTCCTTACAATGGCTGCATTAGGGCCCTGCAGCCAGGACTAGCTCCTCTAGGCACTTCATCTCTTGCCTTCCACGGCCACGCAGGGGCCCACCACAAATAAGCAGAGGTGATGGGGGCCTCTGGCTCTGGGACACATTTCCCTGAGCCTGCCAGCCTCCAGAGAAGGCACAGGGCCCACAGCTGCAGCGTGGGAAGGGAGGACAGCCATGCTCCCTATGAAAGGACATGGAGCTGTGGAAGATGCGGCTGTTTTAGAAAATACAGCTAGAGGGCAGTCAGCACTACTGGAATTTGCTTCATTCTGTTGCGACGGATCAGACATACAAAAAAACCCCACTTTTAAGCCCTGGAGAAAATGTCAACAGCATTCGTTTTCTCATTCTTCCCTTTTCCTTCTGTTTTTATCTGCTTTTCCTCCTAGAATATGCTGCACTCCTCGACAACCCAAGGTTTCTGGGCAAGTTGGGTGATGCTGGACACAACAACTGCAGTATGGAGAGGCCTCCACTGCTGAAAAGGGAGAGGGAAGCTGCAGAGCTGATACACTACAGGAAGAGATCTGGAACAGGGGCCTCCTCCTCTGCTGCGTCAAGAGATGCTTCTGTGCAGGGTTTCCTCCCTGTCCCAGGGTCTTTTTTACCCTGTCCACCACAACCTCTTCCTCAGCAACAGCCATTCAACCTGCTCGTGGTCACAGCACACGAGGGCAGATGCCACAGCCCCCATTTAGTCCTAGAGAGCTGTCTGCCCCACCCATGCCCAGACGGATCAGGTCCTGGGGTCCTGCTGCTTTCACCTTCTGCAGTGTGTGTCACTTCCTCCAATGCCAAGCATGCATTTATAGCCTCTCCAAATGCAAAGCACTTTGGTAATCAAAAATATATAAATGTTACAGCCAGTTTTATGACTATCTTAATACCATATTTAGTGTTACCACTGTGTGACTTACACACAAAATACCTTTTTTTTTTTTTTTTTTAAGGAAAGCACATACATTTTTATATGCAGAGAAAGGAAGACACTGAATAATGGTTTGTGGTCCCTATAAATATAATAAAATCTTACGTAATGAACACCCTAAATTAGCACAGTACTTTTGTCCACAACTAAAAACTACTGTTTTCCATTAAAAGAATGCAAACAGAAAACACTACTGAAACAGAGCTGACCATATTCCCAAAGAACTGCAGAGGGCAAACACCTGCAGATAAGCACTGACTAAGCAAGAGCTTCTGCTTCTTCTGTTGGGAACAAGCACAAAGAAGCCCTCAGCCCTCTGCCACTCCTCCAAAAGGTGAGCAGCACAAGATGCATCCCACACACACCACTGTACCGAGGCCAGACTCCAGGATTTTATTTGAACTAGTAGCCTCTTTTGCACCTTGTCCTTACAATACACCTTGTGAGATGTTCTTGTCCTCAAACCTTACAAGGGCTTGCCACCTTTGTTGCAGGTGATGAGCTGTATTGTACTGCAGTGGGCAGATCTTTTTTTCCCAATTAGCCTTGCAGTAATTAGAGCACATATTGCATGAGCAAAGGCCTCAAACTGCTGTTCTGCCAGCAGCCTGCCTGCTGATTTGGGCAGCATGTTCCAGAACATCTTATGACATCCTATTTCAGATGCATGAGTTCAAAACTTACACACATCACTGTTGTCTTTAGCCTCCAGCAAAGGCAGTAGAGTCCAGCCCTGACTAATGATTTGCAGATTCTGGGCACCAATGTGATAATGTGGCTGTGTGGGCTGAAAGATAAGCACCAAAAGATCCATCTTCTTCTCTCCCCCAGGCTTCTCTTCCTTTATCTCCTGCTGACCTTCTCTAAATTTTGGACTTCTAAACTCTGCTGTCTTCTTAAGCAATGAGGACATTGCATATCTTCACATCACATAGACCATACAGAAAAATGAATAAACACATGAATACCATCTGGTTTACCAAGAACTAGTCCATGAAACAAATTTCTTCCAAAAATATCTCAGTGCAAAGAGCTAAGAGAGGATGGTAAAACACCACCTTTCACAAGCATGGCAAGGGGCATCTCTAGGCTTTCCTTGCACATCCACGACATGAAAACAGCAGCCACCAGGAGGCTTCAGCGTTGTGCAGCCCTTGCCTTCTGAGACTCTAATGCATCGAGCCAGGGAACGCAGCTCTCATGCTCATGTGGTGCTCACCTTTGCCAGTGCCTGCATGAGATGCCACATCAGCTTTCACAAACCACAGGCTGGCCTTTCTGAGAAGGCACACATGGCTTTGTCACTCTGTGCTGGTGTGGGGACATGGACAATGAAAGTCAGAAGCAGCAGAAATGCACCTGCCTGGTGTCCTAGGGGTTGGTGAGAAGGATTTACACAAGTATGGAAATGGTGAAAAGCAAGTTAATGTCAAAATTTTCCCAGCTTATTCGCTGCTGATTAGTAATATAAGGACACCCAAGTGTGCACACAGCCTGAGAGACACTGCAGAGAAATACTGAGATTTATCTGATAAAACAAAAGCTGTTTTGCAGTCCTCTGCAGCTTATTTGGACAGTGCAACCTTGCAGAGAAACATTTTCTAAATAATGTAAAAGAGGATTTCAATCCTGACAAACTTCTAGGCTTTACTTTCAGCAAAACAACTCTTTTGGCTGACACTTTTCCATTAAGTAGAAAAATTAAGACATTTGGTCTCGTTTTTCCAAAGAATCTCTTGATTAGCATCATTTTCCTGGACCTTGCCTGAATTTAAACTAATCAAACCTGCTCATACAGCAGACCTTGCCAAATCCAGCAGTTTCAGTTCAGAATGTTTTTATTTTGGGGAGTTTTCCCCTAAGTTCAGTATAGTTTATACCCCAAACTGAAGCCCAGGGAAGCCAATAAAAAAGTTCCCACCAACTTCCATGAATTTTAAATTGGCACCTCAGAACATATCCATTTTCACTGGCTGCTATTTCAAGTCATCCAAGAGCAGCTTCTTGAAAGTACCGAAATGCTACAACCCCAATCAAATCTAATGAGAAAAAACCTTGTTGCCATCCACCTGAAATGCTGCTTAGAAAACAGCTAAATCCACATTTCCCATGGTGCAACCACTGCACATTAAGAAGACATCACTGTTGCACAACACAGTGTCCATGTCCGTAGCATGGGATTAACCCCCACGGCACAGGCCCAGACCTCGGAGACGCCCACATCCCAACAGCCACCCCACCGGGAATGCCCCAGAGAGGAAAATGGAAAACACGAATGTCAGGTTTTCTTCTGGAACATGGGAATCATCATTCAGCACAGCAAACTTTTAAACTTCCCAGGGTGAATTTACACACTAGCTCCAAACAGTCTGAGCTTCTCCACAGCATTGTCCTCTGCTGCACACAATCACCCCCTTCTCTGAATTTCAGCCTTTTTTGCTGCTTATCTCCTCCTCCCTCCCCAACTCTGCCCCTAGGACCCTTGCCGTCCTGTGTCACAGGCAGGGAACAGGTTGACTAACAGCTTTTTATGAGTCGGGTTTATTTTATAGCCTGCTTTCCCGTGGGAGAGGGCAGAAGGAGCTGGCTAACACTCAGATCCTGTTGGGTTGAACTGTTTCCTAACAGCTGTCTTCCAAATTAAAATTAACACACCTCGGATTTTTCTTAACTGCATTTCTCTGGTGCCTCACAGAGCTCTTTGTACCCTCCTCCACTGATTCACGGCTGCTCAAACAGCCAGCAAACAGAAACGCGAGAGCTCTGACATGGCGTATCTGATTTTCTTGCTCTGTCAATAGTATTTATCACTGCAGCTCCCATGCGGAGCAGGAGGGTCTGCTTCTCCATCAAAGCTGAGGGACGGGGGTTTCAGAGAGCACATAAATCCTTCTCTCTTCCCCTGCAGAGCCGGTCAACATGCACTGCATTTGTAAAACAAAAGAAGCCACATCTCCCTATGGCTGTTGTCCAGCAGCCACTTCAGCCACCTCGGTAGCACAGAGATAGTCACCGCACTAATGTCATCCACCCCACTGTCTGTAGGTGCGAAGCAGGCGTGGAGACAGCTCCATTAGGAAATACCGCCTGATTTATCGGGGCGGCATTATTCTTTCCCTGGCAGCACATGCCTTTGTGGTAACCTTCAGGGAGAGGGTTGGGCTGCTGCTGCCGTGCTCCGGCCGCGCTACAGAGGGTGCTGCTAAGCCAGGTTTGGCCCGGCGGGGCTGCCGGACGGACCCCGGCCCCGGGTGGGAGGGAGCAGCATCCCCCGGGACCTGCATCCGCCCTCCCCGCTGAGGGTCAGCGACAGCCAGCTTGCTGGAAATGTGACCGAACAAATGCCTGCAGCTAATATTCACTCCAGACACAGAAGGGTAACATAATCCCGTTTTTCCGTTGCCCACGCTAGAGTTCGCTGCTCCTCCGAGTTGGAGAGGAGAGGATAAAGGGAAGGCAAAAACAGATGGCAGTAGGCTGGGGCAGTCTCTATCCTGAAGAGCTCTCTGTTCCCTCCGCGCCAGCACCGGTCTGCCTGTGGCTTTTCCAGGAGCAGGGACAAGGCCATGCATGGGCAGACAACGAGGTTTTTACACTGCCTCTCAGCATCACCACCAGCCACAGGGAGCAAGGGCACTGTTTTTAGTACCAACGCCTTCTCCCCAGAGATGCAGACAATGTCATGCACTCCCACAGTCTCTTGCATCCCTTGCATGCCTCGGTAGCACCTTTACAGAAATTGCATCTTGGAGGAGAACCTGCCCTCAGGCAGGCATAAATCTGACCTATATGTATTTGTACAGTCCCAGGGCACATCTCGGGTGGCACCAGAGCTGCTCTGGTCTGGTGCTGATTTTAGCGTAGGGAAA
>NW_009952974.1:14226037-14246135 GCF_000747805.2 Chaetura pelagica | reverse complement strand
GGAAAGCTTATGTGGATGAGAGCACCTCCCCAGCAGTCTCTACTGAACCCTTATGATCATATTCAAGACAAGAATCACCTTTAACATAGGCTTTTCCCAGCCTACTGAATGGCATCTTCTGCCACATTTAAATGCCTTTTGGCCTGCTCCTGCTCAAGAATCAAATCAGGGCTTCAGAGGACATGAAATGCTGGTAAAAAGAGCTAATAGCAGTCAACAAAATATAAAGCTGTTAGAGCAGGATGGAGTCTCTGGGAAAGGAGATGTGGACACCCTGCCCTCTGCCTTTGTCCTCAGTCCAGAGCACAAAACGCAGAGACGCCTCCCTGATCTTGTGAAATGCCTGCAAGTGAGCATGTGTAATGTACTGTGAAATTTCTGTGGCTTGCTAGGTTATAAAGCTGGTTATAGGAAAATTTAATAAAAAAGGAAACCAGTTTATCTCCTTCTGATAATTTCTCTATGGCTTTAGGGTCTCATTCTGGCTTCCTCTTCATGCCTGGAGAGGTGATCTTAATATTCGGTGTAAAATGTACAGATTCCCCAAAGGGAACTTGAAAGAAATTCTCTGCTTCAAATTCAAACCTGACAGTATATATCACATCAGGGGATCCCTTTTATCAGCAGGATATTCAGAAGGGATGAGTGATTTACTCACATAATCTCTTAAACCTTTCAGTTGCAGAGTCTAAGATAGAATTTATAGCATTTTTATCATTTGGACATTAAAAAAAAACCAACACCAAAACAGCAAAATTCCTCTATGAAATCCAAAACCCTACTCATGAATTTTCTACATGATGAAATTTCAAAGGAGCATGTTCTTCTGTGACAGTGTAACAGCAGCCCACTCTCTTGGCTTTGGTGTTTTCTCATGTTAGAAATCAGATAATTCCTCCCTAGGGATAGATACCTCCTATCTTTTGCATTTGAAAACACCGAGGATGTGTATTAAGCTCCCATAATTTAAGACTGTCCCAAGTTTTGTGGCATTTATTTATCTAATTTCCATTTGCCAAATAGATATATATTTACACAAGAGACCTATACAACTAATGCTTTCAGTCTGAGCTTTAACCTAAGTAATCAGCTTTGTCCCCAGGATGATGAGGAAGGCAACCTAGGTGACAACACTTGTGTAATATTTCTGCCTTGTATCTAATGCAGAAAAGTACACCAGAAGGGAGTTGTGACATTTTATTTCCCTTCCTAAAATATTTTTTCCTGTCTGATACTTTCTCTGTCTGATGAAAATATAAGCTGGTCTGAATCCAGGTTTTGCTTATCCTGTTGTACTGATAGAGTGGTATGACCTTTTCTTTTGTTCTTCTAATGGTATTCTCAAATTAAACTAGGGGAAATGAGCCCAGAATGAACCCAGAACCACCGGGTATTAATCTGGGATGAGAATTCATACAAAGAAATACATAATATTAATGACTCTTTCCTCATTTAAACTTCAGGAGGTATTGGAGGCAGGAGGAAAACAAGCATGACTAGATTGGTAATCAACACCTTAGTATCATCCAGAAGTACAAATCAGAGCTATGAAAATGGAGATTTCATTTTAGCTGTTGGTGAGTCTGTGCTCAGGCTTTCAAAAAGATGTCTCTGTGAATTAATCTGTGGGGCAATGGGCCTCACCAAGAGCTAAATTATGCTCACAATTACCTACTGTGAGCCCCAGTACTACCACCCAATTCAGCAAAACAAAGTCTGATTTACACCACTGTAAGTAACAGCAGAATTTGGCCCCATGAACAGGCTCTGTAAGGCCAGATCCTCCACGGGTATAAGTTTCCATGGCTCAATTTGCATTTGTAGTGCCAAATTTACTTCTTTGCATTTAGCATATGGCCCAAGGTTAAGTTAAGAAAATATTTCACGCTCATAATCATTCCCATGAAATCCAGAACACTTTGCATTTGGCAGCCAATGTCATTTCCCATGCCTTAAGAAGCTGGCTTTAGTTTTCTGACACTGAACGAAGACAGATTCACTCACACATTTTCCTGACTGCCATTTTCTTCGCCTCCTGCATTTGAATCTCTGCAATCTGATGCAGTCCTGTAGAAGCTTTCCTGGGTACTACTCTAGCACTATTAACAACATCACCATTTAATAAGAATTTGTGCCACATTTTATTCAGCTAGAGTTTTACCTTCAAGCTGGGAAGCAGGCCTGGCAAAACAGCCTCCCAAGAGTAATCTGCTCCTGCATTTGCACCCTGAGATCCTGCCCATCCTTATTAGAGAGCAGAGCTGGGGATCTCACAGGTGGGTCATTTCAAGCTTGTTGCCTTGTGTCAGTAACCCTGCATCTGGTTAAAGCTGTGTGGTTGTGCAGCCCTCAGGACCAGCTCAGTGCCTCTGATGCAGATTCTCCAGTACCTTCCCTCTCAAAGCACCCTGCTCATACAGCAGAGCCTAGTGCAGATCTCCCCAGGGAGAAACACTGCACTCTTTCTCTCACCTGAAATGAAACCCAAGCTGTGAGCAGCCAAGCAAGAGTGCCAGTGACAGCAAGGTGTGGGACAAAGGCCTTCAGTGAACAAATTGGCACAGGACAGGCCACCCATGGGAGGCACTGGAGGCAGTCTGGGCTCCCCAGGGTGAGTCCCAGGGGCTTGGGGAGAGCTGCAGAGGAGCCAGAGCATACTCCTGTGCCTTTGAGGGACTCAGCCCTGACTCTGCCCACAAATGCAGCCATCTCCTTTCTTATTCACATGAAAGTATTTCAATCCATGACATTTAGCTAATATCCTCAACTGATGTCTGCTTGCCTGGCTCCCCTGAAGCAATTAATATTTGTACTAGCTAAAAACTGACATACATTTCATATCCTCCTGATTATTTCTCACAGTTATTTCTGTTTGTTTTCCAATATCACACAGTAGGCTGAGTGCCTTTTCTGTGCAACATGGTCAGTTTTCACCATAGTTTTTTCACCTATAGGCTTGGTCATATCTACACATCTTGAGTTTTCATCACAGTACTTTAAATTGGGCAATGCCAAAATTACCTAAAGTGCATTTGCTCCACCCTGATAAACAAAATAAAAACCATCCCAACCAACACTCCCCCACCCCCAAAAAAATCTTTTATATATATATATATATATATATTCAAGTCAGATAATTTAATTCTGCATGGCAAAAACATGGGCATGGAAACAGCAGTGCAGACCCTCCCACATGCTGGCCAGCACTGCAGGAGTTCAGTAAAATTTCCCATTTCTCAGGATATTAAGTTTGACTGCAAGGAAATCCAGACATCATGTAATCTCACTCCAGCACTGAAACAGAGCTAATAAAGATGCATAAAACATGCCATGGCCTGGAAACTTGCTCAGAGGTGTGCATCTGTGTTTCAAAATGAAGACAACTACAGTGCGGGTGCAGCAGGGACAGAAAAAGCAAGGGAGGAAGATTAAACTATAGCATAAAGAGGCACAGTCTGTTGGAAAAATACAGACCTTCGTAAGCAGGAAAGCCCAAGTACAACACTTGCTGTACTGATGCTTGACCACTGCTGCAGGCTGTGCCCCCCTCCACTCCTTCATCCCTGAACAGGGCTCATCCATGGTCAAGGATGCCCACAGGGATACCCTGAGAAGGGAGACACCCCTCAGCACAATGGGTAGCAGCTCTTCTCCCATCCCTGGGGGTGGGAAAATGGGACCTGAATTGTGCAGGCATTTAAGCTGGGCTCTTGAGTACGGAAGTGGCATATAACACATCCCCTCTGACGTTTCCCTCTCTGGCCCAAGGACAGGATGAGGCAACCGAGGATGAAGCAACAGAGCCCTCACAAGCCAAGACCTGAGTGGCATGTAAGCTTCACCATTTCAGCAAGAGGTTCTCAAATATCTTTGGGAATCTGTGCCTTCGGATATGGCATGCTGAGACATCACCTGAAAGTGCACACCTGTGGCAGGGTTACATTGCTGCTATTAAAAGTTTGCTTACCCCTGTGGAAGGTGAACTCCTGGGGCCAAACAGCGGCACTATGACCCCCGCTGAGCAGGCAGATCTTCACCCTCCTTGTTTGGACCTTAGAATGGGATGCTGAGCTCAGAGGGCTATTGGCAACACACTTTAAATCAGTTGTGGCAGCAAGGCATTGAGGCAAAACACACAGGGGTGGGGAAACATGGTTTCCATTCCGCAGCCTAAGCCTACAGCACACAATGAGAGCACTTACATGCTCAGGAAGGACAAGACCTTTTAGCTACTTTTGGAATGCTTTTATTTTTAATTAGGATAGCTTTTATCATGCACCAATGACACCTGCCTCAGTTTTTATAGGATTATTACAGCAGAAACTGATAGAGGTGTCTGCAATTTATTATTTTTTTTTTACCTGAGGGTAGGTTTCATTTGCAGTAAATAAATGTTTTCCCTTGCCTGCCTCTTTCCTGTGCAGTTCCCATTGAAGCTGCAACCCTGTATTTGGTTACCTATAGGAGCCACTTGTGTCCTACCTCTCCATGAGGAAATTCCCAGCTGAACACAAATTATTTGTGAATTTGTATGGGGGAGATGTGTGAAGAGTCTATAATTCAATTCTGAATCATGATGTCCTAAAGATTTAGTGAGGAAATCTATTGACACGTGAACATTCAGGAGTTAAAACTATATTGTGGGACTGTCTGGTGATTTTGCAGAGATGCTGGCAGAAGCAGGGTGAGGAAAATGCCCCTAGTGATTTGTAGTTTTGGAGGATGAAGACTGGAGCTGCTGAACTGCCAGGAATATGATTTCTGGCCACAGCTGTTTATTTCATCTCACACTGTTCCCCTTCACAAGGCAAACCCATGCTTCCTGAAGAGGATACAACACACACTGCTTATTTTAACCACATAACAGAAATGTCTGACTTGGCTGTCTCACTGTATTTCTAATGCTTGCCAATTCTAACACCTCAGATATAAAACTTCCAGAGCATCCTGTGCCTGGCTTTTACTTTTCAGTTTGATTTTTCCCTAGCAACAGGACGTGCCCCAAAGTATTTCTGACGAGAGCAACTCTCATCTTAACAAACGAGAAGACCTTGGCTCTGTATGATATATGCCTTAGTTAAAGTAAACAATAACATTCATATTTTCTTGTAGGCTGCACCAGAGCACTGGTCAACCATTCAGTAAGTAGGCCATATTTCTTATTGCAATTTATGGTCTTGAGATGGACAGGAGCTAATGTAAATGTCCTGAGCTTTTGTGAGGGATGGTACCCACACATAATGGCTTTGTAGTTACCTATGCTGAGCAGATATACAGTTCACTGATCTGTTAAGCAGTTTTGAGATCATACAGTATGTATAAAAAATACTATGTACTTGTAAATGTCAAGAGGCATTACTGGTATTTATAGAAAAGAAACTGTTTTACTATTTCCAGCTCTGTGGAGCAAATATGCTGTATACTTTAGGGTTCAGCTCTAGCAGCTCAGTAGTTTCCATGTGGATCAGATTTTTAAGGTCATAAATTGATAGAGATGACCCTGGCAATTCAGCACTGTGCCTGGGTCTTTTAAAGCCCAGGGAAAGGCAAGTGACATTTAACGGTGGGAAAGCAAGCAAAGTGAAGCGAATAAAGGGGTCTGTAATATGATAATAAAAACAATGCATGTGCATTTCATCAGCTGGATTTCATAAAGAGCTTGATCTTGCGAGGTTCCTTTTGCAAAATATGCCTGGACATATGAATTTGTATGTTAACCCAGAAAACCAGACAACTCACTAACAGGACTTGCCAAACACAGAATCAAGTCAAACAAGAAAAGGAAGGATTAAGTCTGACAGTAACCACAGGTTCTAGAAATTGAGACTCCCTAATTTAATGCACTACATGGAAGGCTTTGCATATTCATTTAGCAGTTTCTTTTTAACTGACCAGATTAATTATTTCCACCTTGCCATTTGGCAGGTAGGTCACTGTTCCTTTTCACAGCATTAATGAATTAATTCAGTTTTCCCCCTTGTAATTAAAAGTGAGTTACAGAGATCACATTTATAAATTGGCTTGGTACACAATAAAATTTATTTTTTATTAAATACAATATAACATTTCCCATGCCAGAAGGGATTTCTTTTATTTGCATTTCTCCACCAGCAAAAACATGACAAGAAAAAAGTCCTCTCACTGCTGCACTTATCAATCAGTAATAAAAGTGGGTAAAATAAGATTACCAGCTAACTCCTGAAGATCCACAAGTCTCCCACAGGCACTCCAAGCCCAACTACGAATGTGAAAGCGATTGAAATTTTGACATTATTGATGTTTTATGCTCTAATCAAGGTCTCTTGTGATCAGGTCAAAAAGCAAGACTTGGAAGTATCCTGTTATGTTGGTTGAGGAGGATGCACTGCAGCCAAACCAACAGCTTTAGCTGCTTGCATTAAGAGAGACCAGAGGAACATTAGGACTTGCTCACTGCAACCAGCGCGAGTCAAAGTCACTGGGGTGGGCTGATTTGGAGGTGTCCTGTGCTTTCAAAAGCTAATCTTAATTCTTGCCCTCTCAAATCACTGTGCTTAAATGGGAGCTTTTCCTGCCTTTAAATGCCATTGGTCCAGTGAATTGATGAATTTCTGTAATGGTACCCGATTCAAGTAGGGGCTGGATCTTGCTGGTGGTACTGGAGAGACAGGGTAAGATGTGAAAATTGGAGCTGTAACAAGGAAGAGGAAGCAGCTGGGGGCTTTATACACATCTAGGACTGGAAAGATACTACCAATTATTAACTGAACACTATTTTTTATTTCTAATGAATTCACAACACTCAGGCTGAAGGTCCTTTTGTGTTCTGAGTTTAGACACGTAACATCAGAAGATGATGTTATGAGTAGTGAATTTAGTTGTCTAAAAGACACTGAGAAATTGCATTTCAGATTCTAAGCCCACAGGTATACATCGTGGCAATACTCCCTCCACAAATTTAAAATCTTCTCAGTGCTGGCACTGAACATATCTGTATTTGTTCAGAGACTGGACAAAACTGTTTTTCACCATTCCCAGCCAATAGTGTATCTGAGTTTTTCTAAGATGTTCATGGTCTAGTTGCAAGGCAAAAGAAAATATTGTTTTAATACATTCATGTTTTGGGAATGAGCAATAACATTATGACTGTAAAGTCTTATGCATGTGAAAAAGGCAGAATTTTTAAAACATGTTTTCTTACCAAATCCTTTGCCTTTCTCTAGTGGTCAGCAGAAGTATACAGTGCGTGGACAGGGATGCAGAGTGAACAAAAATCATGAGGATGGCACAGAAACAGGGAGTGAAACAGAAGGGATAGGAGAAGTTCAGGGATGCTGGAGAGAGTTAGAAACTAGGGTACTAGTGCTAGCCTGGGAAAATAGGTATCCCGGTCATCAGAATTACAGTTGCCTGAGTACAAATGTGGCTGACAGACCTTGTCCCTTTCTGCTCCACTGTGTGGATTTGAAGCCCAGCTGTTACAGAACACTGTTTTTTCTCTCTGCAGATTGCATTTTTTCTCCCCACAAAGAAACAGGTAAATAGTTAAACATATAAAACAGCCCTAGGACTCATGCTCTGTGCATCTGTGAGACCAAGATGAATTCAACAAGATTGTGAATAAAAATACAACAACTGGTATTTCTAATTCCATTTCTCAGTGGAAAGCTTCTAGTAACAGCTAATAACTAAGTCATACTAATCAACTCAGTGACAAAACCTCTAAAGTATGTAATATAACAGATTCTGATTTTTTTTTTAATGGAACCTACATGTTGCAATCTCTTACTCTACAGTCATAAAAGTTTATAGTCTTCTGTCCACTGAGATTTCAGGTGTTTAACCACTGACTTCCACCCAAAGTCTGAAGCAACAATAATGCTATCCATGTGCTGCAGTAAACGAGCATTTCAGCTTGGCTGGTAGTGACAGTTTTTACACATTCAGGCAGGCATAGCAGTTCAACTTCTGCTCTCAGCTGGTGTAACTTCTCTGCAACATTTGCAGTTGTTTGTAGAATTAACTTCTGATTTACCTCAGTACAACTGAGGAAGGAGTTTGGCCTGGTTTCTATACATTTATGGAGAGAAACATAGAGGACAGTGTCTGTTCTTATTTAAAGTATAGCAGGAATTACACTGATGATGCAAGCTAGGATTGCAGCCAGCAGCAACAGTCACTATGGCACGTTGTCCTCAGGCTATTCTTAAAATGCCTGAAGTTTAGTACCTTGCCCACTGCCTGTGGAACCAAGGGATAGTAAAGTATTTACATTAAATGGCTTTTCAATTCGACTTTGACGCAGAGACACCTCTGGAGAAACAGCTGGGGTGGAGCAGAATAGACAGCATTACATGTATCTGAAACAATTAAAGCTGTTTTGTGTTCTCTGCCCATGCAGTTCCTTGTGTTACACTGAAGCCTGGGAAGTTTGGTAATAAAAACAAACTCTCCAGGCACAGGAATGTAACAAAACTAGGGAGTCACCTAAACTCATTAACAGTCCTGACTGGCCACAGCTTTGTTGCAATGATAAAGAATCATAAAGTTACAAATAACTGTAATTTATTTTCTGTGTCTTATCTTGTAAGACCAGTCAAGGGACCCTTATAACAAGCACAGTCCCATTGGCCATCAGGAAATCTTTGCTTCCTAGAGTTCTTCTCTTCTCCTACACTCTGGATTTCCTTTGGGCAGTAATAGAGAGCAGCCACAGCACTCATAGTGTCGTTATATATTATTGCAGCCCCTGCTAGCACAGCCTCAGTCAAAGGCCTCACAGCACTTTCAATAAAATAATTTAAGGGGTTTGGAACACGATGATAAAAATTTGTCCAAGGCTGAAACTTTATGCTTTAGCAGTAGACAATGGCAAAAAAAAAATAAAATAAAAATTAATAACTAAAAATAAAGCTTAATAGTGTCAAGGTAAAAACACAGAGAGCAGGGAAAGTCTCCAGGGCAGAGCTGTAATAGCACAATTTTGATTCAGTTTTGCAAAGCTCAGATTTCTGTTCTCTTCATTCAGTACTTCTCCCAAGAAACTGATGATAGAACAAGAGGGAATGGCTTCAATCTGTGCCAGGAACGGTTTAGATCAGACTTTAGAAAGAGCTTTTTCACTGAAAGGATTGTCAGGCATTGGAACAGGCTGCCCAGGGAGGTGGTTGAATTACCATCCCTGGATGTGTTTAAAAGTCATCAAGATGTGGTGCCTGGGAATATAGCTTAGTGCTGGACTTGGTAGAGTAGGGTTAATGGTTGGACCCAATCATATTAAAGGTATTTTCCAACCTAAGTGATTCTATGATTCTATACCACGAGCAGCCTGGACCCAGAGAGGCAGCTGCCCCTTGGGCATATGGAGTCTGTACAGGATGAGTCCAGTGCTACTATGGCACAGTTGCATGATATAAGCAAGCTCTGTAAAAATCAAGTTTAAGAGAGTTATTAGTGCAAACTGCCAGGTAGCCAGTAATTTTGATTTTCAGTTTGTTTTCTTCAGCCTAATGGGAGCATAACCCTAATCCAGAGAAAGAACAAGTTGGGGCAAGTGTAATACAAAAGGAGATTTAAAACATGTACCTGGCTTTTCCCTGAAAGGCAATCACAGTTTAGCAGTAAGAAAAACTAGAAAACGCTGATAGAATGGAAAAATAAAAACAAGAATCCAGCACATGTCACTGACTCCTGCTGTACCTATATATTCTGATCCCAATTAATCTGCCTGCAAATCTACACAGAGCTCTTATGATTTTATTTGTTGGAGCCATCCTCACAACTGGCTTGCTGTACTCCTGTAAAAGTGCATCATGGTCTGGGAATTGCACAGGTAATTAGCACTAGGATCCCTGCAGAGAAGCTTGAAATCGCTCCTGTCAGCTCAGAGTTTCTCATGGAATTCTTATCCTAAGGCCTTCTAGCTCTCCTCAAACCAACAGTCAAATTGCAGCTCTCACAGAGGAATAAAGATTATGGCTTAACAGGTTTCATTTTTCTAGTACCTTCCAGGCACAGGTAGAATTTGTCTTCTAGTACCTTGCAGGCACAGGTAGGACCTGAAACTAATCCCAGCCCTGTCTGAGGTTTCAGACAAGAAACACTGAGCTACTGTTCCACACCAGGTGCTGAAGCTCGGAAGCTCTTTGTGTCTCCCTTTTGTTTTCTTCCAGAGCAATTTTTCACTAGCTTCATTAATCCAAGCACTGGGCCAGGCTGGAATAAAGGGGAGAGGTAAGAGAGGTGACCAAAAGGTGGTCAGGGAGGACCTGATCCTTCTGGCTGAGACCACACTATAACAGCATCCCAGGGCAGAGCTCATCACATCAGCAGGCATCATGGAAGGGAAACTTTGTGCTCAAGTGTGGTAGATATTAAAAAGACTTTAAATTCCAAAGTAAGGAAATTAAAATCTTCAGACTCAGCATGGAAGCTATTTAAGAAACTTGAATGTAATAATGAAAAGCACAAAAAAAATAACTGTGCATGGGGAGAAGGATGCAGGAAAGTATGGGGGAAAGCAATAAAATGGTTAAATGGCAAGATATTCTTCAAGCCAAACAGGTGCCTTTCAAAAAAAAATGAAAACCCTGCCTGACTGAAGTCAATAGAAAGGGAATATGAACTAGAACAAATAAAATGTCAGGCCATCAAAGTTAGGAAAGCTGAGAGTGATTATGAACAGCCAATAATGAAAGACATAAAAATAAATAACTAGAAATTCTTTTAGAAAATCAGGTGGTTTACCAGGGTTTAGAAGCAACATTTCATACTAAGGAAACAGCAGACGAGCTGCATGATTTCCTCACATCAGGGAGAATTCAAGAGACATCTACTGCAGATGTAACCTTAGCCATTGTTAAGCTGAGAAGCTGTCAAAAGAATGGTTAATGAAACGGTCTGAAACACTAAACCACACAGATTTAGTCCTGTTTAACAGGTGGAGAGGCACGTTGCTTATAAAGCTATGCTCCAGCACAAAAGGCTGGGATTTTGCCCTGTGATTGTTAGCATTCCCATAGTATGTATGAGCATGTTTATCAGTGTGAGCTGGAAAGGTTTGAGTGATAATGCAGGGCGAGATGATTCATATTAGCGCTCCCTCAATAGCACTTCTATCCAGGAGAGAATAATTGCCATCCAATATTGCTTTGGTGGTCCAGAAGCACTTAAGTATCATTTCAAGACTCCTTAAATTGGCAAGCCACTGCCCACTAAAAATCCACTAAAAAGGTGTTCAGAATGGCATTGTAAGCAGTGTGTCTTAACACCACTCACCCTACTTCTCACCTACCTTAGATAACAAATACATACCTGATTTCAACACCCAGTCTGGACAAGAAATCTGGTCATAAGACATTTAAAATTTTGGCCTTTTTCTGATTCTGTACATACATTTGGCAACACCAGTTTACTGGCAAATTTATATGAACATTGAACTCAGCCACTGCATTGATTATACTGTGTAAGGCTTAATGCATCTTCTGTATCCCCTAGATGGTCTAGAAATAAAGCCATCACTTATCAACAATATTAAAAAAACAATATGAGTTCACGGATAAACGAAATCCTGCCAGACGTAGGCAAACAGGCATGCTCTACAGCTGCTGTCAGTCTAATTTTGAATAAGGTGAAATGAAGAAAAGGTGAGACAGACACAGAACATTTGGTCTGCATATTTGAGGAAAATAAGGTTCCTGTATAATAACTTAAGGTCCTCATACATGGAGCATTTGGATTGAGTTGTGGTGGCCAGAAGGTGTGATTTAATTTGCTTTTAAATTCTGTTCTGCCACACTGTAAATGCAGTCACTTGTACAGGTCTCCGTACAAATCAAAAGGTGGGGTGGGTAGACAGGCATGTGGGTAAAACACTCCCCTGGGATCTATAAATCCAGGAACTGGATCCAAAAAGCACTAAACAAGAAAGCCAACAAAAAAGAAGGGAGGGGTTGGGGGGAAAGGGTGGTGAAGAGAAAGAAAACACTGTCCATTAAAACTACATAAATATTTAGAGTAGGCATTGTAACTTCTATTTAGTTTCACTGAAATTAAAGGTCCAAAAATCTGCTAGTGGAGAGCACACTCACATCCACACACATTCAGCTCTGAAGAGAAGCTGAAGAGGGTTCAGCTCTGGACCAACAGCTTCTTTTCTTGCTTCTGTCTAGTGATAAGAACAAGCAAGATCAAGCAAAAAGTGATTTTTTGTAGATTTTTTTTTTTTTTTAAATAACTTAATATATCCGGGTATTTCAAACTTTTCAGGACAATAAAAGCAGAAGAGGGAGAATGAGAAAGGTACTGTGAAGCACAGTAGCCATGGCCAGCTTTAAGGTCATGACTGAAATCAGAGTGGATAGAAGAAGACTCTAGGATTTTCCCCTTTGGATCATTTGTCTGAGAAGACCAGCCAGAAGAGAAATACATTCCTCCAGGCTTGGAACCAACCCAAACACTAAAAGGCTTTACCTTATGTTGAAGATTGATGAGAACATTATCTTTAGCAGGATAATTTATATATTTTTAGTGGTTGAGGTCTCCCCATATTCTTTGGACTTGTCTGTTAGCTTGAAGTGTCACTTAGAAACTCAAAAGCTCATTTTAAACAGAAAACATTGCCAAGTAGCAACCTGCCCAGTTTTTGAAGCAGCAGCATTAACAAGAACTTAGTTTTCCTGTTTTCTGTCTGTGAAATGCATTAATCAGCTTACACAGAATAAGTCAAATGTTTGGCATCACTTCAGAGTTGTATCTTGTAATAAGGGGAGGACAAAATTTAGTCATGTATCTGTCAAAGCATGACCCTGTACTGAGATTGTATGCCCTATATTTATATATATATGTATACACACACTATATACATAACTCTATATGGTGTTTTCAACACCACTACAGTGCAAGAGGAAAAAACATCCATCCAGTAACAGATGCTTCAGATTAGTCACATATTTGTCAAAGCATGGCCCAATACTGAGACTGTGCCCTATGTATATGCACATGGTCCGTATAGCCCTATACCACATTTTCAATGCTGCTACCATGCAAGTGGAAAAAGCATCCATCCAGTAACGGGAACAGATGCAGAGAAACAATCCACTATGAAAATACAAAGTCTAATCACAAAAGCAGGTTCTGATGCAGTGTACAGCAGATAAAGTGTAAATCCAGCACAAAGGCTTTAAACAGCCTTGCATTGCTCTCTTTGGGGAGTCAAATGAGAGAACCAGGTGGTGGACCACAGGTGACAGAAGTTCTGACCTTTACTATCATCCTACAAAGATGTTACAGCTCAGCAGCAAATAACCTGTGCTCTGAAACAATTAATACATAATATGAGGAAAAATAGGTTTAGCTTGTGCTAATAGTCCATTCTGAAGTTATGTTAGCTCTTTTATGAGACTTCAGAATCAAATGAAAACTCAGCTCAAAATAAGTCTGATTATTTTATTAGAGACAGGGCATTTATATGCGATATGCAAACAAGAAAAATTTAGAGGTAATGCTTGAGATTCTAACATGTTGCTACTTCTGAAACACCTATACATCAAAGACTGAAGTCAGCTCATACTGTTTTCTGAAGAAGTGGCTATAAATAGCGTGAAAAGATGCTCATGGAAGACTATGAAAAACTAGTCCTCCTGATTTGCAAGACAGTTGGCCAAAATTACCACTATGGAAGAGAGGACCAAAAGGGTTATGGAGGATTCATTACTTAATTGATGAGTCACTCTCAATCACAGTGCTCTGTCATTGCAATTCTCACTTCAAGACATACAAATCCAACATTTCTGGTACATGCAACTCCATGCTGCTGTTCCCAAGCTTGGCATTCTCAGCAGAAATTGTTGCTACTCAAGGCAGACATATTACTGAGGGGAAATATAACTGCCTTACATAGAAACTTCATGAAAAATGTCAACTATGAATCCTGCTGATTTGTTAAGCAATACTGCATTTTCATCAGCTAATCTAATTGTGCAAAGCCTTGGTATTAGAATCAGCCAAATCACAACAATCGTATTTCAAATGTACATGATGTGTTTACAACTCTCATGAGACACACTGTCCACTCCATTAAAAATAACAACCTTTGTAGTTATGCATACTGAAGTACTGGTAATCAAATCTCATGCTTCGTGGTGTCAGGAAGAAATTATTCCCCTAAGAAATGGCACAGCAAGATACGTTTGTTGCCTTTGAATCATCACATGTTACCAGTAACAGCATACTTGCATGTTAGATCCTCAATCCAACAATTTGTTATAGCAAATTCTATCATCTAATGTTCAGCAAATTTGTCATTTTAAAACCAGCAGAATATAAATCTCCTTTCACCACAAAGTAACCAGCACTAAGTTTTCAGATAGTGAGGAATGCAAGCCTGACTCCAAGTTACAAGTTTTGAAGAAAGGAATTTACTTGTGAAACTGGCTAAATCAAAACTCCAGATCTAAAAATCTCCTGAAGTTTTTGGGCATCAAGATTTTGCTCTGAAATTTTATACTTGGGGTTGATGTCTCAGAATACTCCAGGTTTTCTGTAACCTTTTAGAGTGCAAAAGTCAATCAGAAAACATACAAGAGCAACTGTGTTGGAGCAATTTGAATTAATTTCCCTTTGTCTCCTGTTTTTATGGTGATTTCTAGGAAATTTAATGTAGTTAAATCAGCACTCCCAAAATAGACTAACACCATATAACAGCTGGAATTGGGCAGGAGGAGGATTGGTGACCCACTGGCATATTTCACACCTCACATTAGCCTTGTTTGCTACTGGTGAGCTTTTGTTAAATACAGGAGTCTAGAGATAATTTGTAGTAGATGGGATCCTTCCAAATAGATGTAGATAGCAATAACAAAGATGCAAGATTTTTGTAGCTGTTCTACGGGTGTTAGTTGCTGGTACCATCTGTGCATTAATCCTACCTTAAGTCTGGTATTCTAAATTCCTCCAATAATATTTTTAGAAAAGAATCAGAGCATTTGCTCTTTGATAGGTCTATACCACTGCTCTAGAAATTACCTTAACAAAACTGTCAGATTTGTTAAAATTAAAATAGATTGCTAATTCCTGGAAGTGCCTTCAGAAGAAGCATGTCATTATCACCCTGGAACTTCTTGCTCATACTGGCTGCTATTCAAAATCACTTTGGCACCAGAGGCCTGGCTGCAGCTTCACATCACCTGGCATCAGTAGCCTGGAAACAACCCTTGGAGATAAACAACCACCATGCCAAATAGCAGCATGATTCTATGATTCTATGAAACTGGACAATAAAAGGTTTTCCTTTCAAGAAAAATCTCTGATGCTGTGAATCTTTGCTGTCCTCTTCTGCTAGCTACCCAGAAGGTGTCAGAGCACCATCTACTCACAGCAGGTACCCCTCCAGTGCCTGAAAGATCCCTGCCCTCCAGGGAACAGTGCTGGAGCACCCATGCAGCAGCATAGCTCTGTGAGCCCATTCCTCTCCCAGAGATTCATGAGGTAGAAAGGACCTGTCGCTTGGTTTTCAGAAGACTCACAAAAACCCTTCCAAGCCCAGCACTTCCCTCCCGGCTCACCGCCAGCAGGCACCCTGCTGCTCAACATTGTATCCCACCTCCACATGCAGCACTTGGCTCCCATCACTCCCCAGCACCCTGCACAAAGGCAAAGTGCTCTTTGCATTTCTAGTTTCCAGTCAGATTTGGAATTGTGGGCAAGAAGTCACCTGCTAATGTGCACTAAGCTATCCTGTCTGCAGTTTTATGTCCTTTGGTGTCACAAAGAAAGGAAAAACCACAGGTTTTATATCACAACAAAATGTACAAATATAACCCAGGTTATAACCCATGAAGAAGAAAAAAAGCCCAGACAGATGCAAGAGGGTTTCTCTGTGCTGAAACACAAATATTCCCAGTCCTAGCAGCTTTGTGTTGGTCTAGCTGAAAATGCAGTTTTGCCTGCCATTGCCAGCACGAAGGCTGGAGCCTGGTCTGCAGCCCCACACACCCACCCACGCAGCATCCTCACAGCTGCTGCTGACTACCAGGGATAGTGTCTGGCAAAGCTTATCTGTGCTGTAGAGAACTGCAAAGCCTTTCTGTTAGCCCACCCATGCTGGCCAGAGCTGGCAATTACATTGTTTATACTAAATACCTTTTGATTAATGGCTAGAGAAATAAGAACTGGGGCATATGTTGCTCTCTTTGTAAAACTGTAAGTCTGTCAGGCTGACAGCTCATCTGGTCAGGAAGGGGGGACAAAGATTTATTCCTTCTGTTACACCCTGTACCCCCCACATTTCAGTCTTAGCTCTCTCCATCATTTCACCTATTACACTCTCAGCCAATTTGAAGAAGACATCTAAGTGTGGTCTTCAGAGCAAACCCTGCCCAGGTGTCCGGAAGCATGAAGGTGAGATGTTTTGGTGCTGACAGACCAAGGGGTAAATCTTCAGTATAGCCAGTCCCCAGCCCAGGCATGGCTGGGGTGCCTGCTGGCGGTGGCCAGTAAGGATCCCAGACAAGGCATTTTTTCTCTTACTCTTAGGGAAGTGAGAAAATGGTTTCCTTACTCGAGGAGGTTTATAAAAGTGCTGCTTTATAAATGGAACTCTGAGTGTCCACTGCATATAAGCCTTGAAAGGTGGTGTTGCCATCTCTGCTGCATGGGTGTCTATCACAATGGTTGTATTCACAGCCAAAATCACACACCTACAACCTGGTGTTTGCTCACTCTGACCTGGCAGTTCTGTCTGAAGAAGATGAGTGGCAGCCGTTCACGTTACCATGCTCTTAAAGAAAGCCCTCTGTGGTGCCACCACCACTAAAAGGAGGCCCACAGAGTAGGACCTGGCTCTGTCCACTCACTCAAACTGTCTTGGCCACCTTCTCTAGTCTCATTGGAAGAAGTAATTAGTTAATAATTCTGAGAGTACATCCAAATTCACAGTTTCTAATTGCATCCCACTACATGTGAGGTGCAAACAGCAGTGCTGGACTTATGACAGCACAACAAACCAAGACTCATCCCAGGATCTGGAGGAGAGGGTGAAGTCCCAGGTCCCAGCCTATTCACATAAACCTAGTGAGATGGCTTGTTGTGGTCCCTTCATCCAAAGGAGAAGAGAGAGCTCTCCTAGCGAGGCATGGCCAGGTCCCAGACCAACCCTAACAAACAGATAATCTGTAGGAAGAAATAGGACCAGTTGCACTGGAGACTTTCAGATCTGGGGAGAGGTAACCACACCTCTTTTCCCCAGGTAAGACAGCTAAGACAAGAGGGGAGGGCTCAGTGCAGGGAAGAGTGAAGGACTCAGGAGAGAAAGCTCAGTGCTTCATTATCATTCAGCCTTCTTTTTATGCATGTTTTCTGAAAGTCTTTTTCTGCAGGTGGACTGTAATAACAATTTCTGTGGCATCCTCTTAGAGATACTTCTCCCTAAAAAGGGACTTGCATACCTGAAAACTTCTGGTTCCGCCCCCCCTCCCCTCAAATAAATCAAGGGGATGTAATAAAAGATATTACCTCTCTCTACAGATTTTATCTCAGCTATAAATAAGACGTTGGACTAGATTCTCAGCAGGCATAAATTTTGGGTCACTGAATCAAAGCCCTGTGGAGTTGCACCAATCTAGCCTATTGTCTGTGATGCAGATTAATAGAGGGACAGGACTCTAAACCAGGTATCTGCAGTCAAATGACAATTTCAGTCATTTTCTTGCCAGCTTATTGTGCCTTAGAGCCATAGATCATAAAGTTACAATGCAGATCAGAAGTGTGAATGTGTGGACAGCTCAAGTATGTTAATTTTTTAGCAATTCTTTATAATGAACACAAACAGTCCAAGAAGTAACAAAGAAACAGTAAAATCTATTGGCATTAACAAATTCAAATACACAACAAAGTTAGGACCAGAGCAATTCTGCCCAAAATACCAGCAACACTGCTTCAGGACTCCACACAGTCATATTTCTGTATAGCAGAATTCCTGCTAAACTTCCGAGCCTGACAGAACAGAAACAAAAGCCAGTGAAAGTGATGGGACAGAGGCAAAACCAAACAACAGGCAAACACATATTCAAGATTTAGTACAGAGAGAATGAAATAAAGGCCCAAAGCAAATGCTAATATGCTCCAGGACACAATTGCTCTACTAGGGCCCATTAGCACCTCATAACTGTAAGACAGCACCCAAAGAAAAATGTGTATTTTCATATAGAATGACACAAAACCCAAGCTAAGCTTAACAAACCACCAAAAGGTAAATCAGAGTAGCTAATGGAAGTCAAACTCAAATATTTAAAAACAAAACAAAGAAAAGGAATGTAACATGAAGAGAGGAAAGCTTCCCAAAACTTTGGAATATCAGCCTGAAAAAACTGATGGGTAGTCCTGGTTTCAGAACCAGGTATTAGCATAGCTGCTTGACTTGGACCTGTGCTTTTGTACTGGAAGGGCAATTTCCCACGAGAGGATGAGCCCTCCCAGGGGCTGCGTGACTTGTTGGCAGTGGGACCAGAGTATGGAGAGAGGCTGGGGGAAGAGACCTAGAAGTGACTATGGTGAAACTGCAAAGCTCACCACGAGAGGTGACATCCTCTGTCATTTGGGACAGAGGGCAAACCAGCAGGCTAGTTCTTTTCAGCTGAAGCTTCTTCCTAGGTGTTTTCTAAGAGAATGATCCTTTGTGATGTTGCAACCTTGCCTGTCATGGTTGCACTGCTAATTCTTCCTTAGAAACACGATGATTAAAAGATGGCCCTGAATTGCAGTGTTTGTATGGAAAGTTTGAATGTCTTAGAGTTTGGGATCTTCAGAGAAGATCCTTTGGCTCAATCCATGAGAGAGATAAAGAGAACTGTCAAAAGGGAAGCCAGCGAGTTCATGTTAATAACAAATTACCCTGTGAGGTCTAAAATCACATCAGTTAGTTACAGACCATTTATTACTCATGGCTGGGCTAGGGGCCCACCAAACATTTGAGGAGTTTCTGGCCTTTAGTAAGGCCATTAAAAATGAATAGCAGTAATAAATACTCTTGTTGTTATTCCTCCAGAAAGCCCAAAGGTTAAGCGAACTGAGAATCTTCCCCTTTCTTCTCTGACCAAGCTTCCTCCAGATCATGACCGACACTGTAGAAAAGCTGATGGAACAAGCTTGCCAAGCCCAGCTGGTACTTTTCTAGAATATTCTGACACAAGAAGTGATCAGGTTGCTCAGTTTTGCCTGCAAGATGTAATGATTGCTGTGTAGTGTGCAAGCAATGGGAAATGAAAACAAGAACTTTGAAAGGCATTTATTCAAATAAAATTAAATAAAATTAAAATATATTAAAAAGCAGCTAATTGTTATTAAAATTTTGTGTTAGACACTTTAAACTCATTTTAGAAAATAATATCAGACTGATCATTGAGTGCTGCATGGGGACAATAGCAACTTCTATTTTAAGAACAGAGAAATCCAGCAGCTCTAAGTAAATACTCCACCATCCATTGGTTTTTCAATATCTTTCTTGTCAGCATTGAAACCTGCACCATCTGGCTTTAAAGTGCAAGTTAACTTTGTAGTCATAAAACAATCTTTGATCTAGAGTTACAGGAAGATTTACTGCATTTTCAGTCTGCTTTTGGCTAGCACTGGAGTATACAGATTGAGACTCCCTTGTCCAGTATGTCATTGCACCATGGCAGTTAGGAGACAGCAATAGCTTTCAGTAATAGCTTGAGCAATTAGCTCAAGTGCTGCGAAATGAGGTTGCTTGTTCTGCCAGTGAGTGTGTAAACAGCTTCCACTAGAGCTCCAAATCATAAAAAGGTTGGAGTCATTCTGAAAGAGGCTTAGGAAGCAAACAGACCTTCATATTCATGTAGCAGTTACAGTAATGGGCATGCCTGGAAGAGGGGCCAAAACCACCCACTTTAGACTAGAGTGGCCTATTAGAAAATAATGTTACATGTATGTGAAGGAGGGGAAATTTCCACAGTATTCATTTATGGGCCTGACCCGGAGCCCATCAGACTGGCCTCAGCTCCAGTCACTGCTTGCTTCATTGATTTGACATATGCAGATGTATCTTTTTCTGTTTCTAGTTTACCTCTTTTATATGCTTGGGATTTGTTTCTTTTAGGGAAAG
>NW_009952974.1:14216024-14225806 GCF_000747805.2 Chaetura pelagica | reverse complement strand
GGGAAAGAAAGGTTAAAAACAAACAAACAAACCCCAAACAACAAACAATAGAGGTAAGATCATAAGCATTAGCAATCTTTTGACAATAGATTTCTATCAACTAATTGAGCTCACGCCTTTTACTCTTGCTGAGCTCTGGTCACTACTCTACTCTGAAAGCAATCATTTTGCTTAGCAGTTAATCTTGATCAGACTCATGGCTGCTCAAAGATTGTAAAATCCAATTTTAAAAAATAAAAGCCAATTGAAGATCTCCCATGGGCAGCAACACATTGGGTAATTTTTGCATGTTGTCTTACAAGCTACTTTGCAGGTCTGAATTAGAATAAACAAGTTCAGGGAAAAAAATATTATCCTCAGAAGCATGTTGACTTACAAAAAGACTCATCCCAGATACAAATTGGTTATAGTGGTCTTTCCCAGATAGAACTAAGATCCAGAGAAGATCTGGAAATGTGAGGTATGCCTGAGTATACGCAGGTATACACTGCTAAGAGAAGCTTATTTCATTCAAAGCTCCAGGACACTATGCCATGTTTCTCTGTAGTGCTAAGGTCACTTCTATCTTTTTGTGAATCTCAGCCCCTTCCGAGGCAGCAGTGCAGGCTCATTCATGATGCCCAGAGCATACTCTTTCCTATTTTTTATTCCTACATTTTTTATATTTGCACATAATGTATTCACTTCTGTGGGGGACCAAGTTCAAGGAAAAAAGTAAATATTTTTAAACAGTCTCTTAAAGCACCATCAGTTTGTCATCCAGGAAAAAATGAGGAAAGCCACTGCTACATGACTGCAGGACTGTGCAAGTCTTTAGTATGGATGTGGGGGAGTGCCAGGGGTCCTTCCTCAGAGCCATTGAGAACTGTTGCCATATAGAAATTAATGAGTTATTTGGCACAGTCTGTTGGAGAAAGGCTAGTAGTGATGCAAGGCAAGGTATCTATCTGCTTTCATGGTAGTCAGTACCACAAATGTGCTGAATAATCATTTTTAGGTATCTCCATCTTTCTTGTGAACTGTTCCATCCTCAAAAAAGAGCTTCCCCTCTTTGGTACCATTTACCAGTGCTTCATTTTATGCTCATATGTCTGCATACATGCCTGAACCCTGCCCTGCTTGGCCACCCTGAGCCCTCACTAGCCTCATTACTGCATTCACTGGGACTGGGTTGACAGCTGCTGCACAGATGAAACTTGGGTGTTTCCATTATCGAGATATGCACGTAGTAAATTTTGATTCCAGGTTTCCTAATGTTAGAGCTACTGATCCAATGGTTTTTAGTGGGGGATGCCAATCACAGCAGAAGTGCAGCTCTGTGCCAAAAGCTGTTCCCCTCTAAGAAACACATATGCCACTGATACGATTTCTGCAATGCAGCGTGGACTTTGAGAACACTACTAGGTAGAGGATTCACTCATAACCCCCTGTCTGCCTAGGCATTTATACTACCTGGGAAAACACTTAAAATACTTAAATATCTCTGTTCTCACCATAGCAATTGGCTCCATTCAGCTGGGTTTACATGCTTACTTTGCAAGTGCATTGCCTTTGTGATGAACAAAACCTTACTCAAACAGCCACTGATATTTCCAATGTATCTTTAGAAACAGAATTGTACAGAAAGAAACAGCCTAATTTCAAGCTTAGTTGCATTCCTAAACTGCATACTCTGATCCAAAATCCTACCCAATATACATTTGTATCATTTTTCTTCAAGTATCTCAAGGGGCTTGCCAAATCTATACCAAAACTTGCTTGGTCTTATAAAAGAAACAAGTACATGTCACAGCAGACATTGATGCATTTAAATTAGAGATTAAACATGGGATAATTTTGTTTTCTTTTTTGTTTTTCATCATATGCAAAGTGATTGGTATGAACATTGGCATCTGTCTTCACTTTTAATCTATTTAAAACTTTATTGGCAGAGCCATATGAGGTAAGTAAATATTTTTTTCATGAGCCTACAAAACATCGTTAGTTTATTTTTTCATCATGTCAGGTTGGTTAAGTATTTCACAGTGCCTGTACATCTTCATGAGGATTTTATTATTTATTTTGATTTAGTCTAAACTAAAATGAAGACCTGTCCCAAGTCCCCAGGCTTCTCTGACAGTCTTTAAAATATACAGTAATAAAATTGAATTAGCAGTCTCCTTCAGTGATTTCCAGATGGCAATATGCTAGAAACAGCAGAGAAACTTCAAGAGCTGCAGCAGACACAACACCCTTTGCAACTTTCCTGTCTCTAAGTGGAAGGGCCAGAGGGCAACAGTATTGGGGCAGGAAAGAATGGGATCCTGTTGTCAAAATAACAACCTTGCCCATTCTCAAATGCCAGAGGGGAGCATAAGCTTTGCCAGCCAGCGCTCAACTGTGCAATTTTTGACAAACAATAGCTCCAGGATAGACAGTTCAGTATTTTATCCACATAGAGACCTTAAGTATGTCCAGTAATTAGCAATACAATGGTTGCATTACTGTATCTTATCTGTATTAATTCTCCATGTAGACCACCTTGATGAGAATTAAGACCACCAATAAGTATGCAGCTTACCCCAGATTTGAGGAGAGAGGGGTCTATATTGGGAGCGTCAAGAAGCATGAGCACAGTTCTGCCACAGGTTCATCTTCCAGCTGCTGAATCATGAGTGCTCCAGAATGGACAGTTCTGACTCAGGATGCTTGATCATAAATCTCATCTTTTGCTAAAATAACCTAAACCATTTCCCTCCAACTTGATAAAGAAGGCAAAACAGATCATTAGTTTTTATTGAAATTAACAAATGGCAGGAGAATCAGCAATAGAGGAAAGCACATGAAAATGTCTGCACAACTTTGCCAGTGGAGATGAAACTAATGTTCCTGTCACTCAAAAAGAAAGCCACAAAGAGAAGCATAGAAGTTGTTTCTTGCTTGTGTAACCTGCACAAGAAAAATCAAAAGAATGCACTCTTGTATCCACACCAAGCAAATCTGTCCCAATGCCTTAAAAGGTATTGCCCCTGAAGCCTTTGTTAGCCAACACAAATATGGCAGTTTTCAGTTGCAAATGGGTGAAAAGGTGATTTTTGTGCTTGAAAGTAACTGTAGTATCTATAAGAGAGGTGACTAAATTTACAGATGGAGAGCAGCATTTTGGACTGATCATGAGATGTGGCCTTGATCCATTACAGTTAACTCATCTTTAAAGAAAGCAGTAATTGAAGGGACTTGGCAATTGCAGGACTGAAACTGCAGTTCTGCAAACAAATGGGATGGAGAAAGAGAGTAAACAAACTACATAAGCAGAGTTACATACTATTTCTAAAGTCAGTTTTGTATTCCACTCTGGTGATTCTTTCTTTTGCATCCATGGCAAACACAACATCCCCTTTGGGTACAAGATACAGATCACCCAATTTACACACCTGCTTCTCCACATCCTCCAGCCTTTCATTCAGAAAAACAAAGAAAGGAAACTAGGGTTCTCTCTCCTTACTGCAGCACACCCTAAAGCAAGAGCACAGACTCTATTTTACCAGCAGTGAAGTCAAGCAAAACACATTAGTGACAGCAACAAGTAAGACAATGCAATATAATCCAAATGTTTCACTCCTGCTACCATTGCTGTTGAAGTACAGGAAATGATGCTCCAGACATTGAGCCTCACTAGTTAAATAATAATAGTGGACTCCCCCAGTGCCTGCAGACAGCATTCTCACCTACACTGTCATCTCTTCTCCCTCCTACCTTCACACCATGTCCAAAGCACCCAGAGAGGGCCCAGGTCTCCACCACTGTGCAGGACAGAGGTGGGGCTCTGCAGTGCAAGCAGCTGCCTACCCCCGAGGGCTGGGGGGCTCTGGGAGCTGCAGGACACCTCACCAGAGGCCCAAGGCTTCCTCCCATGCAGTAAAATAAGACCTCTGGGCAGCCCTACCTTGTGCTGGTGCCAGATGGTGGCAAACTGGGGAGCTGTAACTAGGTCTCTGTGGTTTCCTTTTTTCTACTACTTTCCCCTTGCTTTCTCCATGGCATCCCAAAAGCAAAGGGCAGTTGGAAAAACACAGGTATGCAACTTCCATGAATATAACACGGTTGTACCAATAAAATGGGAAACAGTGAAATGACATAAAAAGAATGTACATTATTTTAAATTGCAAATTTTTATATGCTCAATTTTATAGCCTCACTCTTTAAAATAAATCCAGGATCTGATTTACTTTAATAAAAGTTTAATTTCACATCTTGGTTTCAGTTCTTCATTTATTCTATGGTCAGCCTTCTGACAGGAAAGGAGCCAAAGCAGCTGGGGAGTTTTATGGGCAGATTATACCCAAGTTACTGTAGTACAGTGGTTAAAAGCGAATTCAATGTAGCTTCCACTATATAAAAGTGTTGTTGTGTTTTTTTTTCCATATGCATTGTTTTGAAAAAGCAGCAAAGATTGAAATGGAGCCATTTGCCACATCCAAAATTGTAAGAACATGCATCAACGTTTCACAGTCACATGTTTCAAAGTCAACAGAAACGGCATACAAAAGAGGAGTGTTTTAAAAGCCAGACGCAAAGTACACAAAACACTAGTGACGCACAAAGGTGCCACACACAGAAACCTCCTGCTTTCAGAAGTCCTAGCACACTGAGCAAAAATTGGATTTCAGATGCAAATGCAAAGAATAATTACTGTTCTTTCTCCACAGCTAAGCAGTTGCTAATCTCCATCTTATTCAACATACAAAAAATGGGCTCATTAGCAAAGTCAGGTTGGATGCACACAGGTTCACTGCTCATAAACAAGGACAGAACATGGTTTAGATTGGTTAGCAGAAGCAATCAAAATAACTCCACAGAAACAAAGCAGTACCTTTAATTCATTCACGTCAGAGATTTCATTGATTTGTGAGAACCCCACCTCGAAACATGTGAGACATGAGCAAGAGCCAAGAGGCACCCATGGACACACAGATACACACAAGGGAAGCTGGATTCCCCACAGCTACACCACAGTTTTCTCCTGAGCTCCCTGTTTTCCTGGGACAGACCCAGCAATATGAGGCTCGGGGCTCCCCCAGCCCCTCCCCATAGGCCTCTCTCTGAGGGGGCCACTCGTGTGGCTTCACCTGGGCCCAGGGAGGTGACCCTCTGCTGCTCTGCTGCCACCTCCCAGCCCTTTGCCCAGAGGCACCACCCAGGACAGGCCCAGAGACAACACAGGCCCCACACAGCCAGGCCTGGCCCCACTGAGATTTCTCCTTCCCTGCCTCCCACCTGCTCTATACCTTCACATTAATATCAGCAGGCAGCCAGGGAGGCCATAAAATCACCAGTGCCCTCACAAGTATATCCTCTCACCTCAAGAGACAAGGTTCCAGCAGCTCCTGCCTGGGCCATAGAGAGCAGCCCCTCTGGGGGCTGCAGCGCTTCCCTGTCACCTCGGGCAGGGGCAATGAGCAGCTTCCCACTGTGCCTGAGGGAGAGGGGGGGCACGAGAGGCCTGACCCGTGCCTCCCACCAGGTGCACCAATCTTCTCCTCACCTGGCACAAAAACACACCTGAGACCCATTATTATCATCGGGGAGGGGGCAGAAACAGGTTGAGTCACTTGCAGAGTGAAAAGGGCCAACCGTTGTCTTTCAAATGGAGAGCCCTCAGATACTGGATTCTGTCTTGTTTCTCCTTTCCTAAAATATTTCCTCCCCAGAGGCAAGAACTTTCCCTCTGTAGCTGCTAGGGCCGGTGGGGTACCTGCACCCACGATTAATGTGACACGATGTGGTGAAGGCAGGTGAGATTTGCTTGAGCAGGGCTGGAAACTACATAAAGGACAAAGCTGCCTCTCTCGGAACCAGGAGATACACAGCCAGAACAACAACAACAAAAAAAGAGTATATCTGGAATAAACTAGCAGGCATTTGCAAACACAGAGAATGAAAACAGTCCTTGTGAGACAGCACAGCTCTCCATGTGTGTAACACCCAGGCAGTCCAGCCAGGTGGGAGGTCAGCAAGCTTCTGCAGTCCTGGCATGTGACTCCTCATCCAGATTCCCAGGAAGTCAGCATGCACACCCCTTTTGTTTGTGAAGAACTTATATGCAAGCAATGGGCAAATCCTCTTGTTTAGGCTCACAGTAGAAGTGTAACATCACAATTACAACTCGAGATGCTAAGCATCAGCACCAAACACACATCTGTGCATGCAAAGCCTAATGGATGCAAACACTATTACTTGAAGATACTAGTCCCTGTCTGTATACAACCTGCTCAGCTTGCTGTTAAGGGAACTTGCATTTAACTTCAGCAGTAAGTACGTGTGCTTTGGCTGCAGAAGGTCTTGCTGATTTCTACAGTGTCTCTGTAATTGTGTAACTTATTACAAAAGCATCATTCATCACGAGGTTCCTTACCCTGCCAGTCACAGATGTTTTAACTTTGCTGTGTGCTAACTGGTCTGCAGCTGTAGGGTATCAGCATGTAGTTTTAAAACAAACAAAAGAAAACTAAAGCAACACTTTTACTCTTCTACCATTTTTATTACTATTTTTTTTCAAAGGAGCAGCTAATAATGAGTTTATCCTTTCTGCAGCAGTGACAAGGATCATTTTGGTTTAGTAATGTAGATCATACTGTGACAAGAGGGTGGGTGGAAGGACTTGAAGTGCTATGGCAGGACTGAGCAGGCCAGGCTACAAATGCTCAGCTGTAAACACCTGGAGGCAGACTACTACTTGAGCTATGTATGTAGGAGAGGCTTACATGAGCTACTGAAAAGAACAGGAAATAATGTCATGTTTTATTAATGTCCACAGGGCAGCACACAGCTCTACAAATGAAAAGATACTAATTTCCTCTCACTGGCCTTGAAAAGTACTAAACTGTAACCAAGGCAGCAGATTTGTTACCATCTTAAATTTATCATTTCTCTGCAGCAAACAGGACCCCTCTGCCTGGCTGTTGCTGCCAGATGTTCATTTCAGTGTAATTTAGCCATACACACAAGATACTGGTTTGTACTGCCCTTGCTCTGTTTTCCCAGTTAGCAATTCTTTTTGCTTCCTGGTCACTATTTCATTACCAATAAGTCATGCAAGAGACAGGTGAAGTTGTACAAAGAAGTTTTTATTAAGCATGCTGATGGGCTGTGCTGCCTGCTGAAGCTTTGCAGATGGACAGCCTCTGTGTTCAGGTTGCAATGTTAACCTTTGCACTGCACAGGAGTAAAAGGCTTCTTGAAAGTCTGTCTCTACTGTCCCTTGGGAAGCAGTCACTCATCTCCTCAGTCTAACACTGTAAACTCTGCTTCCTCAACCACATGCTGGGTAACAACATGGAAGGACTTCACACTTATGAAGCTAGTGCAGCTCTTCATCAGGAGAACAGCCAGAACTCTGTTAAAATACATACATACCCAGCTTATTGCTGTCTTATTAAACATCATTTCCTTCCTCATCACTCTCTCCAGCCCCTTCTCACAGCTTGTTCTTGTTCCCTGCAGACTGTTTTTAACGCTATGCCTCTCAAGGAGAAGGCTACCAACTGAAATTCATTTGAGGCACTACTGAACATATAAACTGAGCTCCAATACCATCTTAACAAAGCCACCCAGCAGCTTGTTTGTTCTTCATGTTCCTGTAGTAGAACATGCTAAACTGTAAAGCACAACTGAGAAATTTGGCATAACATAGTTACAAGCATGAACAGAGAAAGGAAAAACCTTCATTTATTAAGGAAATTTTAATTTAAAAAAAACCCCAAAACAACAAAACCCAAACAAAAAGAAATAAACCCCAAAACAACTTACTGGAAGGACAGTGTTGCCCTATACTTTCAGAAGCAGCAGTACTAAAAAGGTCAGTTTGCCTTGTGGCTGACCCACTCAAAGTATTTTAAAGGTCCAAGAAGAACCACAAAGCAGAACACACTGAGTACAATGCCCATCTGAAATGGATGTACAGCTACTAACATTCGCATTTTTAGCACATGAATTCTCTGGTATTAAAACAGTTTGAGCTGACATTTCAGTTTTTATCTTTTTTTGACAGCCCAAATTAGTGTTGGTATTTTCCACAAACATCTGCAATAACTTAATACATTGAGCCTTCTAGATTATTCGAGTTTGGCTGAAGACATAAAGGAAGCTCAAAAACGTTGGTGGGGATAAAGGGAGAAAATTAAGAGCAAACTAAGCAGCAAAGAGATTGCACTTGCTTTGTTTTTCAAGCAAGCTAGGCTAAACTCAGAATTCTGTCCTAAGCAAGTCAAGGAACAAACTTCAAATATGCCTGGGACTATGCTCTAAGCTCACAGTGCGGTCAGTATCGTACCTAAGTCTTGTCAATGAGTGTCATTCCAAACACAGCATTCAGCTCACCCATGTCTTCCCTGCATTTGCTTTCTAACATTAGCCAGATTTACTTCCTTAATGACCAGTTTTTATGGCCTCATCTCTTCATGTATTTACCCAGCTGCTATGTATTTGCATGTGTGTCACTTCATGTTTCAGAAGGGCTTTTAACCCTCGCCTCTGGGCAGCCAGGATTTCCTGCTCCGCAGCAGCAGGAACAGAGTGAGACAGGAAATTCTGCTGGCTGCTGCCACGGGCTGGGAGAAGGGAGAAAGGTCAGAGGCTGTGTTTGGACCTGCTCATTACTCCCACATCCTCAGGCTTGTGCCAAGTCAAGATTGCATTTATCAATGCCACTATCAATAACCACTTTATGAATAATTTAATTTACCAAATTGCCCTTTTCTATTTTCAGAATTTGCTGAACTTGAGTACATGACATTAATGCCATTCTTTGTCTTCAAACAGCTCTGAAGATTATGCTGCTGAGATAGTTCTGACTGGTGTAATAGCTGTGCCAGATATCCACAAGCTCACAGTGTTCATGCTAAGCATGGAAAGAGCCAGGCCCTTGCAGCAGCCTGAAATGGGAATAGCTTTAAAAAGGCCTTATCTTGAGACCATCCACTTAGTATTTTACTTTGTGGAAACATCCTGGGAGGCCAGCCATGCAAGGATAAGTCACATGATACTGAATGCAAAATTGTGACAATCATTTGACATTCTTCATAATTAGAAAATTTAGTGTAATTTTAAGATGCGATTTTTAAACAAAAACATTTTTCACACATTTCCTAATTTGATCTTAAGTTCCAGGAGCATCAGCTTAGACTTTACATCATTACAGTCACAATATTTTTGTATACCTACAACTTCATTGCTGTGATCAACAGTTCCTTTTTACCCTTTAGACAGCAGATATGACACTTTATAGCTCTGCAATCAATAAATTTATAAGATGTCATGTCCCTATACTTGGGACTACTGCTTACTAACATGAAGGTAGAAATAGGCTAAAGGCTTCTAAATAATGAATGTTATAGGGAAGTTTCTGAACAGCAGACTGAAACAAATTTATCTTTATTCTGAAACAAAATGAAAGATTCATAAAATTTCCCATAAAAAGCCCAAAGCTGTTTTTCCACAGCGCAAAACCAAATTCATAAATGAAACATCTCACAGCATTTCAGTGGAGGTACCTATTATTGCAACTTGTATTGATAAATGCTGCAAGTAACAGTAAGATATAAAGTATTATATCCCACATATTTTTGAAACTCAACTTACAATTTCACAATAACAGCACTAGTATTTTTAAAAAAAGAACATGGCATTTTTAAAAAATATCTTTGACCACCTCTGCTCCTGAGTACCACAGCAGACCATAAAGCTGAACATGAACAAAGCAATGTGACCTGCCAATTCTGGTCTCCATAGAGGGCCTAGGGAAA
>NW_009952974.1:14171468-14215982 GCF_000747805.2 Chaetura pelagica | reverse complement strand
AAGACACCAATTTATTTTTCAGGTAATGTAGAATTCAGAGTCAGTGTCAGGACTACAAAACCATAAACCATGAGCTTATAGTATTTACACAGCTGCGAGTTCAGGTCTAACTTCTTATAAAACTGATTGTTAACAAAGGGAACACTGATGAGATCTGGTTCTTCCTGAGACAAGTATATCATAATGTAACATCTCCTTCAAATTGAGACTATCTAGAGCTAAGTAAAAATATTGCAATTTAATGCTGTTGATAAAAGGGAAACAAAAAAATGCTCAACACTCAGGTAGTTTTCTCTTCTTTCTATGAACAAGCAAACAAAAAATTTGGCTAATACTGAAAAATTTTAAGTTCAACAAATTAATGTCATTAATTCTTCTGTCCTCTGCATACTAAGACTTGTGCAGCTTTTTAATAATACTCATTGACAAAACATCAATGTAAGACTACATAAGCTCTTTCAAGCAAGATGTAATTTCAGCCATTTTAGCTTAAATGGTTTATCTTTATTACAATAATGCAGTTAATGGAGAGTACCTCTTCTGCTCACATCCACTGCCTTCTTGCACACAGAACTTCCAAGCAGATTCCAGGACCTGTAACAAGGAAGTTTTAAATGAGACATACGTGTAACAGCAGAAAACTACATATCTATTGCAGTAGTTTGATACAACAGATCTTTAAAATACGGGCAGGTTAAATTAAGACAAGGTATGCTCCTCTATTATATTGTGAGAACCTTCCAAGAGCAGTTGAACATGGTCCCTTTGAGGCTAAAACTGATTACTCAGGAGGTAGTTTCTGAACTAAGCAGACTGGTATTCAGGTATTGCTTTGCCCTTCCTTTGCTGGTATTTTCCCATTTTGCTATACATGGAACAAAAAAGCATAGCTTCTATTAGCATACATTAAAAAATTCCATCTCATTTCTCTCTGAAAGTGCCAAAGCCTTCCTAATAGCTTATTACAGCCAAAATACAATGAACCAAAGAGGATAAGTGAGTAGAATATATTTCTTTAGTTTCAACACAAAACCACGATTGTTTAGGCCCATTTTCTTTTTATTAATAATATAAGGTTCTATAATCTCTTAACATTACAACTGAAGTTTTACAGTTAATCTGACACTAAAATGACAAACATTGGCTTTATTTGCAGAAAGTTAAATTACAACCTTGATAGATGTATATTTTCAAGATTGAGAAGCAATTTGTGTCTTCTGGATTTTAATGCTAATGTATCCTTGCCTTTGAAAATGGTTTTCAGTTAATTAACATTGGTACAGAATAACTATTTGGCCTGGCGTCTTCACAGCTGTAAGGCAAAGATGACATCTTTAACTCAACCAATATATTGTAACACAAGTTAGACATGAAGAAATGTTTTTCTTTGACTGTAAGATTTATACCCTGGATCAATTTTGAATAGACTTTCTTCTGCTCAAAGTTTTATAAAATTTTCTCTAATGGGAATACATTTCACAGTCAAGCCCTACTCACTCACCACCTCTCCTCCTTCAAAGAGTGCAGAAGCTGCGTAATTGGAAGTTGTGACAAGGTGAATTAAAACTGCTTGTAAGTATGGCCAAAATAGCCAAGCAAATGAAAAAGTAATGTGTTATGCCCAGATATGCTTCTGATCAGCATGGATCAAACTCCATCTCTAAACAGGCTGCAGAATAGAGGAAGTGAAGTCTTTAGAAAGAAAGTAAAGAGTACTGTGGTAGAAGACTTCATGTTAGACAAAGGAAGATTATTTTTGTTTCAAGGGTAATGATCTGTATGTATCTAGTTTTCCTGAACTTCTCTATTTTTATTAGGAATATAAAAATTAAATTAAAGTCAGTAATACATGCATTTAAAGTGGACTTCCACTAAGCTCTGACCAGTTTATACAATAAAAAAATATTTAGGAATACAGCAATAGGGTGGCTATTAGAAAAAAAATATCCATTACATTTAGAGTTAATCTTTACCTCAGAGCTATCCCAGTGACATTACTTTGGAACTCCTATAGGCTGTTATTTCACCTTCCCATAAGACAACTGACACACAGTAAAAATCTACTACATTTTAAACAATTTCAGAAGCTAGTAGCTAATTTAAGGTTGGAAATAGAGCATAAAGAATTTTCAGCTGTGTAATTTCAATACAAAAAAGGAATATGGAAACCACAGTCAGAAAATTAAGAATAGGAAGGATGTTGTAAAGCTATGTAGCACTTTAAATAAAAAGTCATGAGACCAGTATTACTGAGCTCTGACTACATCTTTTAGGTCTGTTCATGCTGTCATTCTGCAAAAAGGCTTCATACACTTTCCTTCCAAACTGATTCATCATAGTTAAACATATACTTTCAGGGAGGCACATAAGCACAATTCATATTTTCCTGCTTCTAGAAAGATCTCCCTTTCAGAGTGATACAAGTCACCAGCAAGATGCCAGCTGTGGCCATGTAGTCACTATCATGCAGCATGCGAGACAGGAACATCCTCTGAAAAAACATGTACAAACTCACTCTGCCAAGACACCATTGCGTATTAAGGAACACTTAACCACAGTGTGAAGAGTCACTTTCCTAAAGCAGACTACACCTATTGTTTTGGTTGCTGCTGAAATATGAACTCTGAGGGCCAAACCAACAATACTAAAGAGTAGATCTTTAGGTTGAAATGTTGTGAAACAAAGACCATTTGAAATAAATCTAGCTGCCCTGAAAATATCACATTAATATTCTGTTTTATGACCTGCAGACCATAAAATATTTTAAGTACTCTGACAGCATGCATTTTGAAGTGGTTGTGCATGTTCATGTTTTCTGATAATCTTCATTACTGAGCTGAAATTAATCTTCAAACGAGTTGTCTGGTACAGTGTTTTTCAAGCATTTTAAACACTTTTCTGTATATTACCAGAAGCGAGAGCTGATTAGACAGTATTCTAAAATTGTTTAAAAACAAAAATGCAATTTTTTCCTTTTTCGCCTCATTAAGGACACTACCAATACAAAAGGTGTTCAAACTGACACTACAGAGCTGTGAAGCAGTTGGCTAGAGAGATCGTGTTCTCAAATGATGCTATTTTTTCTATTCTATGTAATCATATACATTAGTTATCAAAAAGTTGGATTACTTGCTTTAAGAAAAGAACCCACCATAAAAATGGATCATGAGTATTGACAAATACTTTGTTTGTTTTACTGATTAAGATTCAAGTTCTAATGTAAAAATGCTTACTCTCATATGATATTCATCAAGAAAATATTTCATTTTCTTAAAGTTAAATGGACAATTAAAATTGTGGCTACTAGTGAAGTAAATAAGTCATAAAGGCCATAGGAAACTGTACAAAACTAAAATGGGAAATCTCACTTTCAGGATGACAGTATGTTGTCCACATAAGTGTTTTATTAAACTGTTGAGACTGTTTCAAAAGACAGTTCTGGGCAGTTTCATTTGAATAGCTGAAACATTTTTTGTACTGAAAAAGATTTTGCATATCTGCAAAACAAACAAAACAGGAGCAAAACCCATACACAGTAAGACTGAAATACAGATGAAGGCAAAGTTTTGTTACAAACCTGTTTTAAACATACAGTGAGAAATGTCCATTGTACAAAAACTTAGTGACTCACCTACAGTTAATTTAAGATTATCCCAGCAATGCAAATACAACTCAGAACATCCCAATTGTGTAAGATTTTCCAACAGTACTACACAGGGAAACTAGGGAGTTTTTAGAATTAGTTTGATTACATTGTCTCTTTTTATCAAAGCTTACATTTGTACTTTTAAGTATTCACTGGTTACAAGCTTCTTACATACTTAATCCTCCAGCACAGTGAAGTACTCCTTGGTGTTCTCTCATCTGTCTCCTAGCAGCTTTCCTTTATCAAGAGGCTGGGTTGAGCAGCTGCTTCTGCAGAAAACACTGTTGTCAGTCCTTGCAGGGGTTGCTTTAGTAAGAAACATCTGGCAATATCCAGCACTGAAAGATACTGTCAGCTGTGTTGCCAAACCAAACCTGGTAACCCAAACTTGCATTTCCTGGTTTGTAACACACTTTGTGCCCAGTGGGTTAAGAGTTTAACAGCATTATAAGGAAAAATCCATAAACTTTTACAGCAACATTTACACTTTATTGGAGGGAGGGGGAAAAGGGTGGCAAAAATCAATGTAAGTTGCTAATTTTTAAAGTTTAGTCTATGTTATATTTGATTACTGGGATATCAATACAGTGAAAGTGGAGGAACTTCAACAGTAATTTCAAAGAAGTTTTAGTAGATCATGTTGTGCAGGGCTTTATAAAAGATTTTTGTTTCCAAAGATGTTATTGGGGTCCACATATTCTTTAACAGATTTCAGCATTCCCAGGCCAACATCAGAGATGCTCTCCTTCATCCAGCGCTTCCGCAATTTGCCTACTGGAAAAACAAAAACAAAGTGTTTCAATATATGGCAGGATTCTAGGAGCAAATCAATCTTCTGACCATGAATGAATAAACACTGTGTGATGAATGTTTTTATTAAAAAATGAGAAATGTTTTGCTTTATTTGATTTATTGAGCCCACCAGACTATCAAGCTCATTAAGCTCAGCGTACTCCCAGAGGAAGACTGTGTTCCACACTGGCTACTTTCTTCAGAAACGATGAAATTTAGATGAAGCTTAGGCTGTTAAAATAGGGAATTGTTAGTAAATTTTAAAAAGCCAAAATCACTCTAAGTAGGAAACTGAGGAGGAGCTTACTAAAAAGCAGAACCTCACACCTCCTGATCGTTTCATAGTGAAAATACAACTTAATAATCAAACTTAAAAACAGTATTGGTTTAAACAATAAAAAATTGTTTCCTAAGGAAAAATCTTTAAGCTTAGTTTTAAACGAAAAAATCCTCATTTCATTAAAAAACTTTTACAAGGGCTGATAATTGCTCATACCATTATACAAGAGATTAGTTTCCCATGTAAAAATGGATATTCACAACATATACCGAATACAACGCAAAGCTGAAACATCAGCCATTTATGAACTCATTTCACAGACATCTCACAATAGTCCTGATAAATGGCTGAGGGTTCACATACTAATTAACTAAGTCATCAACTCTGATTTAACAGATCATTCAAACTTTTTCATTAAACACACTATAACATTTAACTTGTCAGTTTGAAGCACAATCCATTTGTCAGTATGATGCAATATAGTAAAGGTTTGAGAGACAGCTGCTTTAAGAGTATCTGAAGCTAAATTCAAGCCATCTTTTGTGCTCTGTTCTCAGGGTAACCATCAAACTGTCATCAGAATAATAAATTACAGGGACACCTCTAGAGAACAGAGTATATTTGTTTATACCTTAAGGAATATGAGCTAGTCACAATGCCAACTGAAAAAGCAAATGTGTGAAAGAATGAAATTCACTGTTTGCTAGAAAACAACTATTAGCAGAATGAACGTAAAGAGCAAAGACAGTAACTAAATGACAAAAGGATTTGTCACATGGTAGGAACAGTATTTTGCAGCTCAGCTCAATGAAGAAAACCACTCCATCTGTGAACATACCATCACTAGAATTTGACTATCTGAGCGAGTTGATGTAGTTGAGTTTAACCTGGGGATACTTAAATACTACTACTACAAAAAAAAAAAGCATCACGGATGTTGCTTGACCAGCACCGCAAGTCACTCACACTAGCTCTTACACAAGCAGCTGAAGAACAGTCATTACCATTCTCAACTGTTATCTGTAATGTAGTTTCACTGAATGTGTCCTGTGGTTATGGATGCAATTGTCCTGAAAAGACTGCGAACAACTGCTCCAACAAGATGGAGCACATTAGAATCACAGCAGGATGCCCAACAGCTAGCATGCCTGCCTCTTTCACACCTCCAGTAATAATGCAATTCCACAAGGAACTGAACTACTGTCTGAGCAGCACCAGTCATTGCATATTTAATGAAGTCGCTCACCAAGTGCTGGAAAACAGAAGGTGCTTGGAGTGCATCATTAGTTCTGTCAAAGTGATAATTTACACATCTATCTTGTCAAATTTTCTATGGTTTATACTTTTGCAATAATAAATCTAACATACATTTGATTAGTGAACTGGAAAGAAAAAAGCTGTACTACAGTTACCAGCAGTCTTTCACAAACATGTTCAGTGAAAAGATTTTAACCCCTTGATAACAGTAGGTTGAACCCCTGTTCCTACTGTTCACATCATAGATTTTTCAGCTAGTCAAGTTTTCAACTTGGAGTGAAAAAGCATTGAAGCAATCTTGCACTTAGAATTCTAAGCTGGTCTATCTGACTACATGGAAGAGAGATTAAGTGAAGGAAAGATATGGTGCAGATGAGAGCACCCCTTAAAGCACTGTTTGTATTCAGCTTAGTGCTGCCCTACAAGTATTCTGTTCCTTCTCCACAGAACAATCCAAGTAGCTACAAGAATGAGAAGGGAATAAGAGGAAGAAAAAAAATAGTAAAACATGTTAACATTAATATAATTCCAAGTGGCAAAGTTACTTAACTCCACCCTAAGGCTAGCCAAAGTACAGCTTCAGCGTCAAGGAATCCGTAACCTCCTCAAAAGGTCTCAGTTAGGCCTGATCTTACCACAGAATAGGAAAAGAAAAACCAAAACACCTTCTGTTTCTAGTCTAGGGAAAGCAGATCTTTTAGTTTTAGGCCTAGATGAGGGCACTTGCATAGAACTGACATGAGACAGTGCACAGAAATAAATATCATTCAAACATTTATCATTTATGGGGTCTCAGTCCAGTATACTTTTCTCAATTAAAAAACAAGATCAAAGTCACCAGATTATTATGATACATCATAACAGTATTAATAAGATTTGCAAATCAGCATAATGTGATACAATCAACTTGCAGTAGCTTAGTAAGTCACTTGTTAAGCTTAACAAATTTGTTTAGTAGACTCAGCTATACACACAACCCTCATCACTCAAACTCAACAGAATACAGCCCTTTCTTCTTGCATTTTCTTCCTCTGAAGCCACTTAACATCGCGTTTACTTATGCACAACAAAGTGTAACAGGATTACTTTTCTAATTTTACAAGTGGCAAGTGCCCTGTTCCTCAGGTGTGATGAGCAGTCAAATGCCCTAAAATAGTCACTGCCAGGAAGCCAGAAGTCTTCCATCTGAAGCCCAGCCTATTATATGGAGTACAAACATGCTAGCATGACAGAGTCTACTTCACTCAAAGTATTTCAGGCCAGAAAGCCAAGAAGCTTGTTCTGTTGCAAAACCACTATCCAATACCAATTTTATTTTTTCAGTATTTTCAAGTTTTATTATTCTAGCCCATGTATGAAAGAAAACCATTTGGGCTAGACAAGTAACTTTTTCCCAGTTCTGATACATGTTGGTTCAGCCCCTAGCTGGCTTAATTAGAAAAGTTGTTCATGCCTCCAGTGCCCTTTTAATCTGTTAAGGAATAAAATATACTTCGGTGAAGCACAACTACACTCTACACTGCTCCTGTAGAATCCACCCTTCAAAAAACAACCAAGCAACCATGCACTGACAGAGCATACTCTGCCAAAAGTGGTAACTGTTTCCCACATGCACAGTTTTTCAAACAGAAGTGCATGGCCACAAAGTTGCTAAAATCAGAGTACAGCTCTCCAGGCTATAAAGGCTATGCTTACTCATCTCTGCAGCTATCCAGATGGATTTTCAAAAAATCTGGATGCTAAGGATGGAGATAGGAAACAGCAGGTAGAGGTTGGCCTTCTCAATTTTTGATTATGAAGTACTTGGGCACACATGAAACAGTACTGTAAGGGAGGTTTTAGTGTGGCTGATGGATCCCAAGGGTAACTCTACACCCATGCAGAACAAGTTTATAGTAGCACATGGTCCCAGTGAACATGGGCTCGAGTGGCACTGCATATGGGCCTAGACTTCCTTTGCTCCAGCCCTTTCTACTTAAATGGGCAGTTATTGCAAAACAACAGCTCTGCTAAAGGGGACGCAGTAACTGGTCAAAAGAAGGATAGGGCTCTTTCAGCTGTTGCATACTCTTCCTGAAGCTGGTTGTCTCTAGGGAAAGCATCTCTCCACTCTTAAAAATGGCTTAGTGGGTTATTACTCTTACAGAGTAAGTCTACTACATAATTAACACGATCACTATAACATCTGACATTTTCACTTGATACCTAAACAAGTCAAGTACTTTCAAGTCCTGTGTTGATGAATCAAAGTCCTTTGCATTTATTTGGTGGAGAAGACACTAAAGATAACTATTCTATTAAGACTTTCAACAGATGGAGGAAAATACAACTGTATTGTTATATAATTTCTCCTAAAATTACCCAGTATCTGACGACAATCACAGTTTAAAGTCCTCATTCAAAACTATAATCCGTCTCCAGTGCTTAGCTTAAAAGGTGACTTTCCTGTGTAAATGAGAAAAGAACATGTTCAACTCTCCCCACAAGGGAATTTTATCATTCCAGATTTTGTAGTCTGTGTTGGTTAATTACTGCAGTGTATATTTTAAACAACAGCTTCTTAATGACAGCTAAGAGTTGCAATGAATTGCAATGACAAACATGCAACTGAATCCAAACAAGGTGTGGGGGTTGTTTTTTTTTGTTTTGTTTTGTGTTTAGATTTTTTTGTTTGGGGTTTTTTTACCTTTCCTAAATAAAATTGCCAGGAAATTGATACTATACCTAAACCTGTGGAGCCTGGGCTATGTTAACCTTTATTCTAGTCATTTTATCTAGAAAGTGGAAGAAAATTAGTTCTACAAGCAGTTAAGAGGAAATATTTTCCTCAAAGCCACAATCTGGTAATTGTTTCCTTAAGTAACCAGTTTTACTTAGAACATTCCCTGGAACCAAAACAATCTATCATGAATTTTTACATTGTTACTTAGTTTTACATGGGCGTGAGAAATTTGTATCTACATGGAACTGTCATTCCTAATGCAGCTTCTTAAATGGTAAGTTTCTAGAAGCTAACTGACTCTAGGAACTCTTGCTTACACAACTCTCAAGCCTGAAGATACTCACCAGAAAAGAAGGATAAAAACTGTGTTTGAAAATGTGCACTATCCGTAAGTGTAGGACACAGTCAAGGCAAGGTAAAACCTATAATCAAGACTGCAAAATTTAATGTAGTAAATGAAGACTAGGAATGCTACAACCAGGATATTTAATTCCTGAATACCTTCCAAAAACTTTTACTATATCACAAATTATGTAATAGCATTACTTAAAGGGTACAGAGGTGGCATATGAAACCACTTAAAAGTCACACATTAAAAACTGCTTTAAAACCACTAAGAAGCTTTTTTTGCCGTTTGTTCACAACAAACCTTGTAAGAAACAGACCCAGTATATACAGACAAGACTGCCAAGGTCATAAAAATATTTGATAACCTCCTCTATAATGGTAAGTTTCTGATGTACTGAAAAATGGCTGAATTCCCCCTAAGTGCATATCTGATGAGCGATGTATTTTGGGTGTATTTTTAGAGCAACACAGGCCTCAGATTCTTCCTAAATGTCAATTTACTACATAACCCAGCAACACTATGAAGAGTTAAACACTAACACTAAAGAAGGAAAACAGTTCCTGATTCTTACCAATTAGATTTAAATATTTCAAAGCCAAAAATGAGAAAGACTTGAACGAAAGAAAATGCAATTTGGATAGAGGACAAATTCATTTTAATTATAGTATCAGAAATGACATCCAGATTTATAAAACAAAAATTCTAAGTATTCTACCCCAAAACACAAGTAATTGCTACACTGAAAGGATAAATTAATTACACAGATGTGTATGGCTTTGTTACAGCTCCGTGTTCATGAGATGTTTGCTGTACAAAGCTGGTACTGATACACTTCCAAAGTTTCTTTGTTGAAATGTCAATGTTGTTACATATTGCAAGGTGTGATCATTAATGTATTAAATCAACAAATAAAGTTATGCTTCTTAAAAGTTTTAAATCTCAAAAGTAATTGGAGGGGGGATCTTCTCACAATATTGCTACCTTTAGTGAGTCTTGCCTAAGAGTTACAATTTTTTTTTCATTAGCCTGAAGGGAGGGGAGAAGGGATACTGAGATTAAAATAGAATCCAAAATGAAGTTTTTCTGAAGTTACTCTTCATAAAATTATCATTATTTCAGTTCTCACTATAGATCCCAAATATGTGTCTATCTGCAGTTAGGACTTCCCAAGATGTAATTTAGAACTTTACACATCTCAAACTGTCACATGCAACCAGTTCTTCACTCAAGAAGTGAATGAGAATTGACTTGAGCAGGCTTTGTATTTCCTATAGCCTTAAGTCCCAGACTACATCTGTTTTCTTTGATACACAAAACCAGATTTAAAATAGCTCCATTTATCACAGTGATTGTAGGCAGACAAACCAGTCTGTTTCCAGATAGTGAAAACAACTGTTATTAATCACAATTACAAGACAAGTATTAAAAGAACTTGCACCAGTATTTTCTTCTACCCAAAGAATAAACCAGTCTTAGCAGTGCTAAGAGGGACAAGGCCTGAAGGTCAGTAAATATAACTCATACTATTAAGCCAGTTCTCAGCAGCACATCTACTAACCACTAGAAAAAATGGAACTTGATTACCGTACACAATGAACTGTCACACAAAAACACTCAAAGCAGAAAATATTTCTCAGTATAAGAGGCAGTCATGCATACAACAGAAACCTAAGTAGTCTAACAGAAACCAAGCTCTCCATATCTTCAGAGCCAGAAAGTTCAAGTGTGCAAGGGTTTGAAAATGCTGCGTAACAATTTCTTTTTTTCTTGTTCAACATTTGCTGTAAGCAGGGCTTCATATATTGAGGCCAAATACACCCAAACATGTGACGAGCTCCAGCTGCATGCGAGTTGATAGATGGAATGCTAGTCACAGTAAAACACAGCTGCCACAGCAGGGGAGAGCACAGCAGTACATCAAGGGGGTAATTCCCCATCCCATGTGCAAGAATTGATCTGCCCACTATATCACCACATTAAAGATTTAATCAGAGGGCAAAGTATATTAAACAAAAAAAAACAAACCTGTTTTCACTCACATTATCATCACCTGCATATCTTTCAATATCCTGATACTGCTAAAGCAGAGACTACCTCTGTTTCCATCAAAGCTAGGTGCCTGAAAACAGCCCTAGCTAAGTCTGATGTCTACGAAGTCAACAACATGTTTTAAAGTACAGTTTCTGCTCTTTAGTTTTCCCTTCACTGAGCTTTCTTGGAATTACTAAAATTTACTTTAGTTTTAATCCATTAGACTTCTTCCTCTTTCTCTTATTTCTGTGGCCAGATAACACCCTGAGAAATTAGAGAGAAGAAACATGTTAAGTTTAAAGAAGCTAGCTACAGAAATCAAACTGACTTCACAACAAGTCCTCCTGACATCAGAGTTTATACCGGTGTATAGGACACATGAAATCAAATTCAGCTATCTGAATATGTGGAAAAAGCATATGTAAAGCATCATGTATATGAAGTATCACTTATATGGCTCTTAATATTAAAGCACAAATAAATTGCAAAGAGACTAATAACTCAGACACGTAACTCCCAAACACCAAGAGAGAAAACTGAATAACCAGAAGTTAACAGAAAGCAAGCCAATAATAGCAATACTTACATAACATCAATTATGCAACAAAAGGTAAATTGCAACACAGCCCAGTTTAAAGTCACTAGCTCTCTTATGCAGTTACTTTCACTAAGTGCTCTGGAATTTGGGCTAACAGCTATCACTTAGCCACATGAGACATTAAGCTGCCTCAAAGCTATAAAACTCTCATTTAAGGTTTTTTAACAGATTATACCTCTGTGCAAGGCTCAGTAGAGCAAACTGATCAATTACATTTTCAAGTTCTCAGGTAGCTTGTAGACTTCCTATCAAAGGTTTGAGGCTGGTGCTCATAATTATACCACATTGGGTGACTTTATGTCAAGCAAAGCTGGCTTAGGGATACTCTACTTGAAACTCTGGCAAACAGGTAGAAAGTTTCAAGAAAGAATGCTCCCAAACCCCTGCCCCATAATTTCAGTCAATGCCTGTGAAAGATTTTTTGAAGTTCTGTTACAAACTCTTATATACTCATGAATATTCAGCATTTTCAAAGCATAAACATCTAGCATTATCAAAGAGACTAATGTTAGACTGACAGCATTACCTCCATGGTGATGTGACAGACTTCCTCCATTGGCAAGTATTTCTTCTCTAGCAGCTCTCTAAATTCGAAAGGTAAGGTATTTATTCAACAGCAAATGCACAGGATGTTTGTTCTTAATTAAATGCTTGCCATCACACTCATCTACATAGGCATATGAAAAGTTTCAGAAGTAATTAAGGATACAAAATACAGGTAAATATTTCATTCAAGTCTGCAGATAAATATAGGTGGAGATCATCCAAATAAACATTATCAAAGCCAAGACACTTAAAATGGCATCTCTTACAATAAACCTAGTAGTTCAGAATGGAATATTCAGTATCACTTCCCTCTTTCCAAAACTAAAAATACACTGGCAGCTGGGATGTTCTTCTGGAGGATGGTTAAGTGCCTATTGAAATTTCAATAAAGAAGTTTGAAAATAGACTCCCCAGAGTGATTCAAGGTCCTTATCCAGACCAGAATTTAGACTCAGATCTCCAATATTCTAGTCAAGGAATTGAGGTACTTCATAAGTGACAATTCTTTCACAGGTGATGTTTCTGGCAGAAAAAAAAAAATAGATTTTCATTAAGAAATATTTGAACACTTTCAAACTCTGGAATCTTCTTTCCCATCCGGCTCTGATTAAGAAGACAGCTTATAAGGCTGTAACAAAGAAAGCTTTCTTAAGTGCAAGTACTAAATTTTTTAAGTGTATTTTTTTTTTAGGAATAATGTATATAACCGTACCTATTCAGTAAGAGATTTTTTCAGTCTGCCACAGAGTGCATATACTTGGCTGGCAAACTCACTTTGTTAGGTTAAATTTAGTCACCTACAATGGAACACATGCATCCGTGTGATCACACTGTTAATTGCAACAAACAGCAATATCTAATTAATTTCATTTTTAAAGCACTCCAACAGCATGGAAGTCTCAACTTGTAGATAAAACTTTACATTCACTTGTCAGGCACAGAAGAAATTTCTAAATAATAAGCATGGGAAAAATTATATCCTAGTTATAAACACAAGCTATTCTTCACCAGCCTATTAGCAATTTTGTAGGGCTGAAGGTTTAGCATATGAAAAGGTTGGGTGAAGAGCAGTTTGTCTCTAGTCCTTTTATGTCTAAGTCCTTCTATGTCAAGAAAACAAGGATAATAATAGTTTCTCTCAAAAAGGTGTTCCCCTTAACAAGTATAAGGTATTACCAAAGTATTAAAGGACAGTTATTCCCCAGCTTTTGGCAAACGTCAAAGCAGCTTACAAAGGTCTAACACAGCAGACTTAAACCAGCACTTATCAAGGCCAAAAGAGAAATAAACAGGGCAGTTCATTTTCTGAAATAGCATTTGAGAGACTGCTACATCATTCTCTACAAGCAGCACTATTAATAAAGTATCATCTTGATAGTTTTACCATGTTTTTTAAAGACAAATTAAGCATTAAGTGAAACAGCTTTGTAAATAATGGAACTAAGGAAGTCTTGTTTCCCATAGCTTTGCATTTTGTGGTTGAGTTTGTCATCCAAAACCAAAAATCCATTTCAAGCTTTATTGCCCTGTAGTCTTAAGTGTTCCTTTACTGAGGTCTACGATAGCCACCTTCCTTCCTGGTGGACACCTGTTCCTCTAGCTACTAATAATCAAAGCTTTATGTACTGACTTGGGTGCTCTTTCCTGCAAAATTCAGTTAGCTTGGGCAATAACTTTAATATATACTATTACAGGACATCAGCTTCTCCTGCTCCCCATTAAGTAACGCTCTTACCTCAATTTGTTCATATACATGAACAGGATCACTAATTCCTCTGTAGTTAAAGGCAAAGTAGAAGTAGACACATGCACCTGCATCATACGTCTGTGTCACCCTGTTGAAGAAAACTGCATTACAAACAAAGCTTTATGGTATTAAGCTACCCATTACATGACCTTACAGAATTCATAAGGTTCTTACTTAAAAGGGTAGCATCTTTCTAAAAAGTTTTGTATCCTTTTTGCTCATGCTTCATGACTGACTTAATGCTGTGACTGAGAGTTGAAGCTTTTAAGTAACACTTGACTCTTGCACATATTCAGAAGAGTAAACTCAAGACTAATCAAGTGCTACTAATCCCTTGAATTACTCACTCTTACATGTAACACACAGGTTAAAGAGGAAAGTCAGGATTACTGGTGTTTGTAGTATCATTAATAGATGTGATTCACTTGCTAGCTAGCACGCTCCATAGCTCTCTTACTAATCAAACATTTAAAAAAATATTATTTAAGTTGTTACACAGCTTACCTGCAGGAGGAAAGTGGAGCAAACTGAACACCCTTTTCTTTACATTCTCTTACTATCCTTTCCTTTACATTCCTACAAAGGTCCAAAACCCTGTAACAGAAAACAAATTAAAATAAAAAGTTTAAGTATATGATCTTACACAAATACCCAAAACACAAATTCAGCTTTGGTAATTGTTTTTAAAAAGTATAATCTAATCAAAAAGAAGATTGCCTTCTAGTACCAGTTTTAAGTAGCTTAGATTTTGTTTGAAGAATAAAATAATCCTTTTCATAGAGACTTCACTAGCATTGCTTTTCTGTACTTCTGAATAATAAATCTATTCTGAGGCAGATTATGTAATGAGATATCTTTTCCATAAGGACTAGGAGTGAAGTGTTCAATAGAAAATGGAAGTTGCCCACTTCTTTAAGTCTTTACTTACTTTCTCAGCAAAGCAGCCTGACATTTTTTGGCAAAGTAGTTGATAAGTGCAGCTTTCAGTAGAAAGCTTGAGAACTCTAGGGCCTCCTATGCTCTGCTAATACCATACCTTTGGTATGTTGCAAGGCCAAAACTGAAAACGCTCTAGCAGTGCATTAGTTTGTCAGCTTGAAATGTTATAGTTCTAGTATGGCAAAAAAATATTAAAGCTTGTCATGAGGTTTTTTATTATTCTTTTTCTTCCAGGGCAGACCCAGGTGCGTCCAAAGCACTAAAACAATTGAAAGAAATAGCTATTTCAAATAACTATTTCTTTAATTATATGCTCTCCCACAAAGGTCTGCAGTTGTACTATACAATTCAGATTAAGTCATATTGCACAAATTTAATACTACTTTGCAGATTGACAGAAGTAATATGCAAAAGAAATGTAACAAGTAAAGCTAAATATTTTATTCAGTCAGGAACAAAAAACCTGATTGATTTATGGAAAATTACACAGTTCTGTGAGCCAAAGTAGAAAAAGTTATTGAAAGTGTTTGTTTTGGTGAGGACAATTTCAAATATTTTCTTAAATTCTTAGATAAAGTCATTGTCTCCCGAAATGAGGGAGAGGCTCTCTCTCTCACTAAATGACTAAGTAGTTAGCATACTTCAAGATCTGTAAAGCAAAAATAAAGTGATATTTTGCTTGTAATTTTCCTCAAATTTCTGCCACACATGAAAGATACCATGCCAATCTTCAAAGCTGAGGCTGGAACTTAACCTGCCACTAAATTCAATAGCAAGAATACAGGCCTGCCAGCTTAAGTCATCATGCTTTGCACACTTTCTACTTTGTATTAAATACTGTAAATATTTAGAATTATAGAATTATTCAGGATGGAAAAGACCCTTGGGATCACTGAGTCAAAACATCATCCCTACTCAGAGTTCTCCCCTAACCATACCCACCAACACCACATCCAAATGACCCTTAAACACATCCAGGGATGGTGACTCAACCACCTCCCTGGGCAGCCTATCACAGTGTCTAACCACTCTTTCTGTGATTTTTTTTTTCCTGATGTCTAGTCTAAACCTACCCTGTTGCAGCCTGAAGCCATTCCCTCTTGTTCTATCTATTTGATTCAAAACACTCTAGATCTTGTGTAAGAGGTTTCTGGCTTACCAAATGTACCGAAGCATCTCAAATTAATTTACATATTAAACTGTTGTGGTCAAGTGTTTCTTAACCACTGCTAACATAAAATAAGCTCAGGAAAAATATTTATCCTGGGAAAAATCTGTCCAGTTCTTTCAGTTCCGTGCATCAGTGGGGAAAAAAAAACCCTAAACATTATTTATTGATTTTCACTGTAAACTTCTGTTTGAAACATACTGCTGATCCCACAGGTGCCTGCTCATCACAGAATACTAAACCAGTCAATTTCAAAACCTGAAACTTGTTACAGCAAACAAACCTAAGTAGAAATATTCCTGAATGCTTGCCTATATTGCATTTACAAATTCCTGATATGTAATTTAATAGCAACTTCAGCAAGAACACACAGGTGCAAGGCTTGAGGTACATCAGGGAGCCTCTAGTACACTTAAGGCCTAAATTAAATTAGGTTTCCCCATAAGCAAGCATGAGCTAGGAATAATTTGAATTAAATAAAACAATTCTTAAGAATAATCACAGTTTACCTATCCCAAGGAACCGATGTCTCAAATGATTCTCCTATTACATAGTAGTCCAGGCCCAGGTCCTAAGTAGTAAAGGAAATTCAGTAACATTCAACATCAACATCTCGGATTCCAGTGTGTGCTACACAGTTAACAGCTGAGCAGCTTTAGTTTGTATGAAAAGAACAAAGTCTATTTAGCAAAAATACCCATCTGTCCCAGTAACATTAATTTAAATTATGGAACAGGCTAGCTCTTTGAAGACACAGATAACAAACCTTTTGATATCATGGCTATAAACAACTTGTCCAACTGTGAGTATGCCTACACTGATCAAATATTTGTACCACTATAGCATCAAGCCAGGAGTGTCATTGTGCTAACCAACATAACATGTGGTAGAAACATTTATTTGGAATCTAATTCCTATCTAGATACAACACTGTCCATTTTACATATAGCTTCATGCAATAAAGGGAAGTTCACTGATTTGTCCCTGACTATAAAAGCCAAATAAATTCTAGCACTCAGAATGTGAATACTATTTTGAAAAAAAATCTTAAACAGTAAGACTAAAATTCCTAAGAACACTTGCAACAGTTCAGGCTAAGAGTCTATTTGTTCTGAAATTCTGATTCAAACCACAGCCACTAGTAGGTGTCAAAAGATGAGTAAGAGCTGAATGAGCACAGGAGTACTTCAAGTACTCTTCCACTCAGACTTCAGAGAAAGTATCTTCAAAAAGATATCTGGTTTGTTATATTAATTAAAAGAAGTTTTGGTAAGCAGACAGAAGGTGACCTACCCGAAGGTAAGCAATAACAAACGTCAGCATATATCCTCTCTGTCCATTATCTTCTCCTGCTGCCAAGCCACTGCAATTAACAAGAAATTAATTAACTTTCCAGTAATCACTGGTTTCTAAAAAGCATTTAAAAATACTTTTATTATCAAACATATGTGCAAGTTTAGCTGTCTCTAGGCTGTGCTACAATAGTTGCAAATAGGAGGGTTTTTCTATCACTAGAAATAAGAAGTCACTTCAGACCAGACCTTTAACTAATTTGTATTTCTCTTTTCATTCCATAATCTGAAGAAAGATTAACAACAGCAAAACATTTGATGTAATCTTAAGTAATAGTCTTCAAACGTCACAAAAGAGCAGGGGAAACACAACTAGACGTAGTATATCCTTGATGTTCGTTATCAGGAATATGTGCAAGTACATTTCAAAGCGTGTTGGATTTTGCACTTGTGTGAGAGCAAGACTGGTGACTTACAATCCCAAAAGCATAAGTGATGTAAACAGATTAAAAAAAGACACTGCACTAAAAAAAGAATTCTTGTTTTTGCTAATCTATGAAGTTAAGAGCACTATGAAAGTTTACGCATTTAACTACTGGTTAATAAGTGAAGTGCCCTTTAATATCAAGACTAATGTAATTCTTATCACTGAAAGGTAGCAAGCTGCTCACATGGAATCCATTTCCATTTTAATAAAATCAGTTCTATATTTAGTCAAATACCTATTTTTCTGCAATACAGACAGCTGAAATTTTTTAGTAGTTACCTATTAAGAGCACAAGCCATATTTATCAAAGGGAACATGCAATAGCTAATTGATTATTGCAACTTCAAACTATTACATTGAGAACACAACTCTATCTATGGTAATCACTATAAAAACATGTTAACTCTATTTTCTTTCCTGAAGAGTTAACTTCCAGCTTCATATGAAAGAGTTCCTTGAAAAGCATACCCAAACTTGGTGGCAATATCATAGACTTGCTTTTCATGCTGAAGAACCTTCTCTCTGTCACCCTCAAAGAGCAAGGTAGCTACACATAGTAAGTTGGGATCAAATCCTTTAAACTGCAAAGAGAGAAAAGTTTGTATTATGTCACAGCCTATGTGGTAGAATACAAGCAACAAGTTTTTCAAATATACAGTATGCACTTTGGTTAAAAAATGTTGCAAATAAGAACAAAGATTAGGAAAAGAGACGTTTTTCAAAAGTTTACTCCCAAGAAAATTAAGTTTTTCCTGGAGAAGACAAACATGCACCAACGCACTGAAACAACAGATTATATCTGTCACGTGTTATTATTCCTCCTGTTAAAAAGCAGGATAGACATAGCCTATGCTAAAAAATAGTTCTTAAATGCTTTGACCAAAAGGGAGACATTGATATTCTATTAACTGTTCCTGTACGAAAGCAGGAATATTACTTATGATGACCATAAACATCAGTGTTTTCACAATAGTTGTACTGGCAACGTGAGACTGATTATGTCTGTGCTGGGAAAAGCACTATGGAAGTAAAATCACTTCTTAACTTGTGGCAGAGAACATATCCCAGTGGAAACAGGGTGAAAGCCACCTCAACACGAGGAAATACTTCTTTACTGTGAGGGTGATGGAGCACTGGAACAGGCTGCCCAGGGAGGCTATGGAGTCTGCTTTGGAGATTTTCAAGACCTGTCTGGATGTGTTCCTGTATGATCTTCCCTAGGTGTTCCTGCAGCACCAGGGGGGTTGGACTTTATGATCTTCAGAGGTCCCTTCCAACCCCTATGATTCTATGAAAAGCTATTAATAGTAATGAAGTCAGACTGTATAGCTTTGTTTTCGTAGTAAGTCATATTTTCATAACTGGCCTGAAAAATAATGTTTACTTCCTCATAACAGCTACCTAAATCCAGGATTATGCTGTTTCCTGCATTGAATAACCATGTTTGCAGAAGCTGTCTAGTTACCTAATATAAAGAAAAAAACAATAACAAGACAAATTATTTAATATAAAAGCCTAGTTGAAATCATTTTAGCACCAGATTCTTCTGGATTAAAAAGGGTATTCGCTGAGATGAATTCCAGAAAGATAGAAAAATAATTTATATGGGCAAATCACAATAAATATCAAGAGGTTATCCCAAAATTCTAGTTCACTGTAATAAGCCAGAGCACGCCTTCACAAAAATCTGGGAAGAAGAAAAGAGTGAAGTGTCAGCCTCTCTCCATCAGTATTAACTGATAAGCAGTGGTCTACAAGCTTGATAAAAAGTTACAGTCTTGTCCTGTCACCAACTCCGTTAGACAAGGCACATTAATCTCACCTTTGGATATAACCAATAGGAACGGCTCTCATGGAATAACTCTACAAATAATCTCATTTTGGATTAAACCAACTAGAAAATATCCAGTTAATCAATACTACAAGGTAAAATCTTCTACATTCAAACTGAGGTGCATTAGAGATAAGTCTTAATTTTGTGAATAGCATGCAAAGCTACTAGTATTAAAGCCCAAAAGTTACCTTTGTGATGTAGAATTTTTTCAGTCCATCCAAAAATGATGTAAAAATGGAAGCAACTTGTGGTTTAAGAGCATGACCTTTGGCAAAAAGTGGAAAAAGGTGTGTTGAGGCAAACAGTACTCTTAAAATTCCTACTTCAATGGGGAAATAAAAAAATGCTTTGTAGTCAAAGTTGCAAGAATCACTTAAAGCACTTTGATTATCATAATTAATGAGACCTCTCTACTAATTCAGAAGAAGGATTTTTGTTTATATTTTTGAAAGCCATACATACAACTATTTGACCTTAATTAAGGCTGCCATAGTTTATAACTTCACAAGTATATGGCACATGGAAAAATTTATGAGCACTTTGTTAGTTTTTACATTATAAAAAGTCACTGATTTTGCTTAGTTTTAAGTTATGTCAAAACCACTGAAAGCAATAGCCAAAAATGGTGCAAGTTAGGAGTTAAGCAATTTTTTCTTTAACGGTTATGTCACTTGTGCAAAATTTTCTACATAAAGCTAGTAACTGCTTCCTTAATCACATATGGGGAACTAAAAGTACCAGGTTATATAAATGGTGTCTTGGAGTCTGTAAAATTAACATCTCTGCCTCAGGACTGGGTTTGAGATGAAAGTCTTTCACTGTTTGTTCCATTGTTTTTAGTCACAAGCAACTTATGAACTCCCATTACTGCTTCACTTTAACAGTTTTGCATCTGGTCTACATGCTGTGAGCCCAATTCATAAAAAAAGTTATGCACCATTTACATGATACTTCCTTTTAAAATACTTCACAAAGTATTTTCTCCTGAATAAAGCATGAACTTGAACTGATTGATCTTCCCTCTTTGGTGAAGAGGGACTTCTCCCTGCAGATACAAACAGACCCCAAGGAGTACACCTCCAAGCTCACTTAAAGTACTCAAAAAAGCACTAGATAACAAAAGGACATAACTTATTAAGCCACAATCTGTAAAAAACTATTGGATTTAAGCCTACCAACTTATTACAAGAAACATCTATAGACACACCCAGAACTATGTTCTGCAGGAGACTGTATAAGCTGCAACCTCAGATCAAAGTTAAAAAGCAGAACAACGATTTATTCAGTGTTGGGTTTAAAGCTTGTAATTGGTCTAACTTCTTCCCAATTAGAAAGAAAAAACAAAAATGTATCTGCCTTCTGTTGTGTATGTCTGAGATAAATAACAAAAAAGAATGACCAAATCAAGCAGATAGGCTTGCTGGGTTCTCAGGTCTTACAGATCCTGATTTCCTTGGTTTGAAAAACAAAAGTTCTGCTTCTGCAACACCATCATACTAATGCCATTTGAAGTCCAGATTAATCATTGAGGCATCTGTCCAACAGGAGTTTCAGAAATTCTGACTTTTTCAAGCGGTATTAAAAGAGATTTTCAAGGTCACTCACACTTCACATTTCCGTCTTCTGGGTACAATCAAAACAGCATGGTCTCAGAAGACCTGCAAGTTCCATAAACTATTAGCTTTTGGATAATGGAATTTTAAGTTCTCCTCAAGAGCCAGACACATCTTTTGCCAAATTTCCTAAAGTTTCAAGTGTTAGCTTTCCCCAAGTGCTCAAAAATGATTGCTCTGCATGTCTGACATTATTCTATTTAGGTATTTGAACTAGTTGAAGTTTCACAAAACCTGTCTGTTCAGTAATCTAGGATCTTCATTGGTTTTCGATACTTAAAGCCCACAGCTTACTTCTGTTTGCACAGTTATGACTTGTACTATTTCTGAGTTTGTTTTGCAAACAGGCAGCTCACTCTGGACAAGCATTTCATTGTCTCTCTCCCACCCAAACAATCATTGCCACATCAGAACATTTTCAAAAAACCTGCTACTTTTAAGGAATCTGTGTACCACTTGTGATGTATTCATAAAACTTAAAGGAATCGACCTACCAAGTAGGGTGCACTCTATACTCATCTACTTATTAGGTTTCTTAAAAATAAAATGTTTGTAGTACTATATCGCAAAACTGCCATCTCTGCTCCACTACAGCAAAATACAGGGAATGCCTCCAGAATTTCAAAATCTCCAGTAGACTGTATTCCAAGAATGATAAGGTGGCACAAAAATCTTATGTATTTATATGCACAGCATGACTCTTTACTGTTGTAGTTGATAATGTCTTCCCAGAGACAAAGACAGCCTTCTGTTTCTGAAAGTGCACTATCTGGAGTATGAACTTTAGGTTCATTACCTTCTTTGTCCAATTTTGAGCAAAAGAATCCATGCCTAAAACACACTTAAGCTACTGAAAAACAAAACCACTGGAAACATATTTGTCCAAGAAGATCTATGTACTTACCAAATTGAAACTGTGCATTGTCAACTAGGCGAATTGATGCAGGAGCACATCTCTTGTGGGCAAAGTCAGGGGAATGAGAGGGAGGAAAAACAAAAATATTATGTACACAGTTTTGATGAAATTCATGACAATCAAATTTTCATTTTAAACAGCATATAAGAAAGCACACTTGGATACCAGACACCTATGGCCATTGATATAATTGAAATGGGGTGATCATAAGCTTATTTTAAAAGCAACATCTGTTACGTATGTCTAGATAGATATATTGCATTGAGGATTTTCAGTTTAACCTCGAGCCAACACAGAAAGTATCCAAAGCTCTTTGACCTTTAATTATTGAGTGTTTGGCTAAACTGCCATAATGGACTAAGGGTCTCATACTTGATTAGAATATCAAACTTATGTTGCTATGTAATCAAATATACACATACAAATTTGTATTACAATGTATTACACTGAAAAGTCCAATTGTTGTGGGTTAACCCTGGCAGGCAGCTAAGCACTACATGGCTGCTAACTCACTCCCCCAGAGTAGGACAGAGGAGAAAAATCAGAAAGGCAAAAGTGGGAAAACTCATTGGTTGAGATAAAGACAGTTTAATAAGCAAAATGGAAAAAACACATCAAGAAGTGATGGGTAATCAAATATCAAGTCATCCAATATCCAGCCAGTCCCAAAGAAATAGCAACCCCTGGAGCACTCCAGTTTATTTCTGACCAAGATGTTATCATGGTACATAGCATCTCTTTGCTCAGTTTGAGTCAGCTATCCAAACTGCATTCCCTCCCAGGCTCTTGTTCACTCCCCACCTACTTGCTGATGAAAGGGGAGCAAGAAATGGAGAAAGCCTTGCCACTGCATATGCACTGCTCAGCAAAGGCTAAAACAAAACAGTGTTAACACTGTTTTGGTGAAAAGGACAAAGCATAGCACCACACAGCTACTTTGAAGAAAATTAACATCTGGGTCCAATCTAGGCTCTGTGCTGTACATATGAAAACCAGTAAATATACCTGTGTTCAATTAGACAAGCTTCTGGTCATTTCACATGCCTACTGTCTCATCTGTGATAGCTAGGACATAGCCTGAATTTTATGCTAGTCTTCATTCAATCACATGGACATGGATAGAGGAGTACCCTGTATCAGTTGGTTTGACATATTCACCCCCCATCTTATCATTAACATGTATTTGCTCACACAATAGGAAGAAAGAACATAAAGAGTACTAAGACAGCTAACCTGGCAGGCTGACCGAAGAAAATTGGTGAAGTTTTAAATGAGACCAACCCACCCACAACCTTCAAGCTCATTATTCTTACATTAAAGTATACCAATAGAGACAAGAAACAGCTTTTCAGATAGCAATCACTAATTACTACCAAGATTGATGTGAATAGAGGAGTAAGTAGTTCAGGCTCAAGTAAACAGTGAAACAGCAGCAACAACAGAAGCTTAGAAATGGAGCAACACTAAGTAGCTAAACAGTATATTATTTTAATCTTTTAACTAAGCTCATAGTAGGGAAAGATACTTGCTTCTTAACTTAAAATGTTGATCAGCCATATGATTAAATATTTCCAAACAGTCTGCTTAGGTACCCTCAACAGAAAGAACACTAGCAGTACAAACATGACAGAAGAACTGGCAAGCACTGCTGACTAGCATATACATGTCGTTCACATACCAGTTTGAACATCTGGCTTTGAACATTAAGTCATTAATTTAGACCAATCACCGGAAAAAATGTAAAGCTGTGTTTAGCTTGGCATTAATTAAAACATTTCATAAATTAATTCCTCAATTCCACCATTCACAGGAATGATTTGACAGAGTTTGCACAGAGCGAAGAGAAGTTAGTCTACAATCGTGAAGCGAGAACAAGTGTAAGAGCCAGTGTAAGATATGCCTGGAAGCACAGCCACGAGGAAAAGCATAAAAGAATTTGGAAACCCATGTCTGAGTTTTGCTACCTGAAACCAGCTGACCGCATGTATTCAGTTTGAGCAAGGATAAAGCTAGTTTTCTTTTTTTTTTTGAGATTTTACTTTTCAGTTAAGTCCCTTCTAAGTAGCTGCAGTTGCTGAAATCAAGAGCATGTTTTCCCGTCAGTGTCTGCCTCTAGGGCTGATAACATTTTATGTTTATAGTTATGAAGAGAGAATGATATGCAGAACTTAGGCCACTTGTTGCTTCTAAAGAAAATATCTTAAGCTCCAGAACCAGAAGGAAGTAAAGGGTCACACCTGAGACCCTCCTTTGGGGAGAAGTAGACCAGACAGGTGACCTAATTTAGCCAAATTATGTATCTCATCCCATACACATCATACTGAATATAAATTCGAAGGATCACAAGGGGCTGACTCTTTGTCCATGGTCAGCATCCTGGAAGGATTCCATCTGCTCATCTGCCTTTGATCCTGATCCCTGTGTTCCTGCACCCCAGTGTTCCTATATCCCAGCTGCCACTGACTCCAGGACTTTTCCCAGGCTTGCCCTGCAGCCTTTGTGGTAACGTGGGCATTATTGGGGGGTGCAGGGAGAGCACAATAGTGCTTTTGTGTATATTTATGTATATTTCTACACATTCGTCACTTCCTCTTTTCAGCACTAGTCTCATTAAAGCTGTTAAGTTTATTTTCCAACCCATAAGAGTCTCTCTCTTCTATTCCCTCTCTTTTCCCTGTGGGGTGAGGGAGCGGGGTTAACAGAGAGCAATCTCTCATCTGTTTAATTGCTGGCCCAACATTAAAACATACGCTATTCAGAAGGCTCCGACAGCATAAGCACAATGCCAGCTCAAAATATCCAGGTCATCTGAATGTGCCACTGTGCAAGTACTTTCTAAACAGGCCATATCCTTCCACTGCATGACTTTCATTCCTTTTCACTCCACTGCCATAAATTCAACTGCCTTTTAGGTGTACACTGCAACTCAATTTCTTTAAATACAGGTCCCTTCTACATAGTTCTGAATTAACCTGAGGAGAAAGCTCTCTACTGAAGGAGGTGCAAAGCCAAATAACTCCCACTAAAAAAAAGCCATCAAAAGGCACATCCAGTGTATGACTCAGAATATCTAGTAAACTCAGAATGTGCTCAATCCTCAACTGCATAACTTCCAAACCCTCATGGATCACATACGCTTACAAGGTTCATATCTCAAATCCTTTGTTATCAACAGCCAGAAATACTAGAGCATCAGCACACTGTTTAGTACTAGAGTATGTGTTCTTCAGTGAAGTCAGCATCCAGCTTTTCCTTACCTGCTTTGCCACTTCCCGTAAGCAGGCCACTCCTCGCTCAAAGTTGGGGAAGACGACAGAGCCATACTTTTGGTATTCAGGGACTGGGCGAATCTTTATCGTCACTTCAGTAACCACTCCAAGAGTTCCTTCAGGAAAAAAAGAAAAGCTTAGTCAAGTGTTGCAAGACTGTTGTAACATTCTGTGATTCTGAGATGTGCTTTTCTTACCATTTATCCAATATAATAACTGTTTATCAGGATGCTGTATGTTAACAACAAATTAGAAATTCCAAAAATTCAGCACTGCAGTAGTAGGTAATTTATTCCTGACTGTTTGTGGTGAATTCTTACAAGATATCCTCTAAATGATGATATTTGTTACTAGAATTGTAGGCTAACTCCACAGATCTGTTTTAAGCACTGTTCAGAACTGCTTAACTTCAGTCCTAATTAAGGTCCCCAAAGTATTACACTAATACAAGAAATTCATGCCTGCATAATGCCACCCACAGACACACTGAGAGTCACAGTACTAAAGATGCTGAAATCAAGCCATTACAGAAATTGAATTAAGATGCAGTTATGCAAAATTACTGTGTTTATACCTTCAGATCCCATAATGAAGTGATGGATGTCAGGTCCTGTGGACATGCGAGGTACTTGACAGTTTTTTTCTACTATTCCTCTAGGAGTTACCATTTTTATATGAATCACCTGTTTAAACAATATGCAATGACTATAAATACCAACATTAAGCACAAACATTTTAAATTATATTTACTTGTTACAAAATGCATATTAAGCATGACACAGTTTATCTTTGTAGACTTGGGACATTCCGTAGGCAGCACCAAGAACTTTTGGGGTAAACTGAGGACTGTTACCAACAAATAATTTCTAACTCAGCATGGTTGCCCACACAAGAGATTGTTTCCAGTTCTATGCTAAATGAAATCTGTTGGCTATACACAGACTACCACTTAAAACTGGTCTGTTTCTCAGTGTAAAGAGGACCTTGTGTACTAGGATTTCAATCCAAAATATACAAACTACTTCAGAGGAAATAAGTGACTGTTTAAATTTTGCTTCAGAACTGCTGTTTGACAAAGCTTATATAAGTCAATCAACAGCTGCTACAGAAACATTTCTATTAGGAAGAAAGAAAAGCTTTTGGAAAGATATTATCAATATTGAAGACTGATACATGTATACAGCTAGAAAGCTGTTTTTAAAAATCTTTCAGTGTTATTGCTTCTAGCTTTATTCATGAACATGCAATTCAGAACTCAAATATTTTAATATCTTATTAAAGTATTTTATACCAAGAAAGGGTGGGGTTTGTTTTGTTTTCTAGTGAAGTCTTTAAAGAAAGCAAAATTACTCAATTTCAAATGATGGCTTTAAAACTTCCAATCACAGGTAGTTGAGTAATTTTTATCCTGCTTTGAGTTGTTAAAGAATTTCATTATATGCATTTTATGAAGTGTTGATTCTGCACTAAGTAGTTTTTAGGCAGCTTATATAACATACCATTTCTAGATTAAAAGTTTCATCAGAATGTAAACACTCCCCTTAAACTCTCTCACTGTGACATTTTGAAACTCATGAACTGTTTTGGATCAATTTTCAATCTTATTTCCTCCTAATGAAAATTTCAGGAGCTGTTTTAGCCTCAAGTTATGCTTCCATGCTAGAAAAGCTTTCTGCTTCACATCTCCCAGTACAAGCTAAACTCTACTATTCAGTAACATTTCAAGTAGTAGGGGACAGATAACACTTAGTAAGTGCTAGTAGTCTCAGTTCAGCCAGGTCTACTGAATAAAACTGTGTAGTCCCTGTCAAACTCAGCTACTGATCACATAAAGCATTGTATTTGTGTGTGGAACAAACATGTCTGAACTATGAGCTCATAAAAAAGCCTAAGGTGATGGGGATACATTAGCTAGAGTGTGCTGCAGGAAGAAGGGAAAAGCCCACAGGTGGAAGGACTATTGTACAAACTATGAGAGAAAGCAGGAAATTTGAAGCATTGGCAGGCAAAGTCTGAAAAGTAGTGATTTAACTTCAGTATATCCAATGTATTTGATAGAAAAGGTAGATTTTTAAAATCAAAAAGTATGCTTAAAAAACCAAATTACCTGGGTTAATATTTTACAGCTTAAAATAGATTCAAGACTCTGTCACTCGAAGTCCATGGTTTCTTTTCTTAGGGCTCCCTACATACCACATGCTGGCATTAAATTTCAGAGTGCAGCCACACGGTCAATTAGACCAGCCTACTGATTTGAAAAAACTACTAGCCTAGAGGGAGGTTGGAAGGTTGAAAGACCTAGATTGCTGTCAGAGTTAGCTGATTCAACTAGACAACTCCAGAAATGTACATAAGGTAGGAGAGAACATGGGTCTTTTGGAATCACCCTGTAAGTTTGACAGGATTATTACACTGGGTTAACAGATAGCACAAAGCAGTGGAAGAAAGCACCAGAGTTGGGACAAGGTAACAACTCCTTTAGCTAGCCAGTGAGTACCAAAATGAATTTGACTTTTAGATCAGTGATAAGGATTTATTAGTACTAGTACAAAAAACAAGCAAAGTCAAGATCTGCTGCCAAAACTGTACAGCTTAGGAGAGCTGCAATTTACTATTCCTTTTTCCTCTCATTTGAGCCATTATAAGAAGTTAAGCCTACAAACAGAATAAGTAGAAAAAGTATTTAACATATTTACCAGATCTTCAATGTTTCCATAGATGTTTTTTTTCATGCCTGATGCTCGTGTTGCTACCCATCCTCCTAGTGAACTGAACTCCATGGAGTCTGGTTCATGGCCTGTACAGAAGCCACTTTCAGCAAGCTAAAGAAATGGAAAAAATATATTCTACAGAGCTTGCATTTGTTTAATAGTCAAAGATCTCAATATTCTAGGGTTTAAGTTTTTTGAACAAATAGGTATTCTGACAACATACTCATTTGTTCAGGCACAACTTTTGTCTTTGATACATAAATGAAACAACCTGATGCTGCTTCTACTGTGCTACATACCAACCTATAATACTCCCCCATATTTTAGAACTACGATCTCTATTGTTCATAAGAAGGTGCAAATTCAAATACCTATGGAAAAAATTATAACTAAGCAACTGCCAACTTTGCACAAATGCTGACAATAAATAAGGCATTTAATCTCTTGTTCTTTCTATCCTAATGTGATATGAAGCAGGTCTGCAGACAGAAAATGTGAGCAAATTGCCTGTACTTAATTCTCTCAAGGAGTGATGTGTTTTAATACACAGCCATCTGGTTGGGCTTCCTGCATATACATACTGTCAACTATTTGTGATGCAGATCATGCATTCCTGTACATTAAGTAGGCACTTGTTTCTCATTTTTCTGTATTAGCCTGGCTTTGCCATCTGCACAGCACCTGAGGTTGATTGGATGCCCTCAGAATCTCAACACCAAAGCTGTCAGACAAGAAGAATTAAAGACCCAGCAGATTCACATGCAGTGATAAATGCATTGGTGCATTTGAGATTAACAATTTCCACTTGACCAACTGATAAAAATCCAGTCGGACAGAGGTATTTAAGTATACTCAAGTATACCACATAATGTGGATCATTAACTATGTTCTGTTCTGGACCACACTGTTGAGAACTTTTAACTGTGCATGTACAAAGCACTTGGTCTACACTCCTTGAATCCTGTTTTATGAACAGGATGTGCTAAAGGCACTTATAGGACAGGGGAGAAATTGTGCTATTTATTTTGCAGATACAATAGACAGCCTCATCCAAAAAATGTGTGTACTAGCTTTTCTGATAGAATCACAACCTGATTATTGCAAAAAAAAAAAAAAAAAAAAAAAGAATTGATCCATCTTCATTAGTCTTTTACCACCTTTAGTCCTCACCTACCACCTATTATTACATATTCTTTTCTGACAAAAGTGGCTAGAGGATTCTCTATAGAACCTGTTAGTATCTGGATTTCTGATCCCACAGAAAATAATACCTTAACCACATTAGAGTTACTAGCCAAGATAAACAAGTGTGCAAAAAAAGTTGATTTTGAATGCCACAATGTAACACTTAATCTGACCTTGTCAAACACCATGTTTTCCAAATCTGCTATTTGTTTTGAACTCTGCTCTTTATTTTAGTTACTGTTACAATGTATATTATCTTTGTAAATGACATGGTCTACTAAGTAACTTCAGCACTCAAAAAATCGTCACTGCAAGGTAATTCCTAAATAATGCTGGTGAAGTCTCTTGGGGCAAAAGAAGTTGGATTAGCCTCCAATCCAAGCAAACTCCAAACCAAGCAACTTTTCAAATAGTTTCCTCTTTGCTCAGTCCAAAACATATCCCTGCTTTCTACCTGTATTTCAGTGGAAGCTTGCATTGACATTAGCTATAATGTTAAATCAGTTATGCTTAGATTGTACTAGACAAAACAAGCACAGCTTGGAGTCCTAGCTTAAATCACATCCCATTTGCTAGCAATACTGGATTTCAGTATACGCAATCATAGTTTCTAAAATACATACGCTTAAAGTAGATGACCTGATTTTGTAATCTTTGCACACTGCACAGAACTCGTGTACTCAGAGTCACTCCATATCTTAAAACCTTTGTACAAATACTAGTTTGCATTCAATACTGAACAAATAGACAGCCTGTACTCTCTTCATACTCAAAGATCTGACAGAAATAGTTGTTTGATGAAAAACTAAAAATACTAACTGTGACAGTAGTATTTCAGCTCACAAGAGCTATAAGCAGCAAGGGAATATTGTTCCTTACTCTATGTGAAAGAAAAAGCAGTGGCTTATAAAGGCTAAAATAGTAGTGAAATACCAAACTACCACTCTAGAAAATATGTCATTTAAATGCAAATAATTTTCTCTTTGCATTTGAATTCCAAGCTTGAGAGAAACAAGCAGATCTCCCATGAGAGAAACAGATCTGGAAAGGTTAAAATAATATAACAAATTACAAAAGGGACAATTAGAGGGATGGGAAAGGCTATTTTTCTCATCATAAACAACTCTGTTAGCCAAGTATGGTGAGTTTTCTTCTAAAAAGTGGTTTGGAATAAAATATTTTGAAAACCCTTCAAAGCTCTGCATATTTGCAAAGTGCTGTAGGCACCAAGGAAAGTTTAATCAATACTCAGCTATCAAACAAGTCCTAGAATATATATTTTTTTAAATAAGCAGAGCTACGCAGCCTGAAGAATAGTAACATCCACTACTTGCTTGATTATAGAGGAGCACCAAGAAAGACCCTGAGAAGGCTGCTGCAGCTCAGCTGAAACTACATTTAAAATCCACTAGAGGTCACTTAGAAATGAAGGTGATCTAATTTTCCACTGAACTCTTTCTTTTGGGCAACTCTCCATCTTTTCTGTTACTTTCCTGTAGCTGGACTTAAGAAGCAACAACAGCACATCTTTTTTTATATGCTCTAACTTTTGAGGAAACTACCCCAGGCCAAAGTGACTAAAACATGCCTCACAGACAACTTGAACTTTTCCTGGTAACTGGTACCATCTACGGTCTGAAACAGAAAGCATTGCATCACATCCTATGAATCATCAATTTGTTACTGTAAAGGCATTTTGTAGCTAGAGCTTAACAGAACAAAAATTGATAATGTTCATTCAATACAGCATTCAAAGGGACATGGTTCACAGCCATGCATATATATGCTTACCACACCACTCTGCATCAAAACACACAAGAATTAAGCTAGAACTCTATGACTTAGCCAAGATGTTTAAGAACAACATGGAGAAATACCAGATGCTTGACAAGTTAAAAATACCTGTTTTTCCAGATCTTGCCCAACAATGCCAGCTTCCACACAAGCTGTTAAGTTTTTCTCATCTATCCAGAGAATCCGATTCTGTTGAAAAGCCAATCAAAACTAAGAATCAGTGTTAAAGACTGTTGGTTCCCTCCCTAATGCTATAGGATCAACATGCCTTGTCATACAGTTTATTAATACAACTTCAGTTGTTACCACCATGGAAGCAGAGACACCCCCCACCGAGTCTCTGAAACTGCTATATAGCAGGTTACAATTTATGAAGTCACCACTGCAAGAGTAACATACTTAGTTAATTAATGCTAGGAATTTTTTCAGAAATACGCAAAAGAGCCAGAAAGAATTAAGTTAAATCTCTTACAGATGTAGCACATTGATTTTCACAATTAACATGATTTAAGTTGCCTGCATTTGACTATCTGGACAATAAGTATCCACTAGGAAAAGTATTCTTAAACATACTCCATGGGTTAAATAGATTGCAGTGAGTTATTCCAGTTCAGGTCCCAGATTTTGACACAGTAAGCTAAAAGCAAGATATAGTACAGGATGTCAGAATATGTAAGTACTTCAGGAATTAAAATTATATAATCCTTCCAAATATTTTAATCCGATGAGACACCGGTTGCCCCATTTTAATAAACAGGAAAAGTAGTAAACACTATGAGTTACATGGTGCACTAAGCACAATTGCCAACGAGAACAATCCATGTGAAGGAGAAACTCAACAAATGTGTTTAGCTTTGCTTATAGTAAAAGATGACAGAGAAGCTTCAGCTTCCATTCTTAATTCTTAAGTACACTTCTGGTGTACTTATATAATTGTGTATTAATATTGTATAGAGGAACAGCTCTAACTTCCCCCTGCCTTGATTTTTCAAGTGACAGAAATGTGGATTCCCTGTAGTCCAACAAACTATGGTTTAGAGCAATTGTTTCCTCACAACATCTGGGCTAATTATTCAAAGTCAGGTATTTCAGCTCCATTGAGACACCTTCAGTTTCAACCACTTAACTGATGTAAGATGCTTATACAATTCAGCTTTTGGGCAATACTGACCATACATATAAGAGGATATTCCTCAAGTGTCTATTAAAATAACAGAACTTAGCCAACATACCATTTGTGATGTATCCAGTGAGATAATTGTTCTTTTTTCTTCTTCAGGACATTCGAGAGCACTAGAGACACTCGTCCCTCCTGCAAATATGGGAAGGACATTGTGATCATAAATTCTCAGGTAGCTTTTATTCACATACCATCTCTCTCCCCCTCCTTTCTTATACTGAACTGAGTTAAGTAAGATTACAAATTCACTGCTAGAGGTTAGTGATTAGCTTTTTAAGGCTGTCCCTTCCCCCAAACTAGGATCTGCAAAATCAAGGCAATTCTAACAAAAGGAGCTGACAATGCTTTAACAGTACTTAATAACAAGCCATGAAATTCTGTGACCATCTCAGCTGCTTCTGTTAAGTTCAGAATAGAGTTTTAAAACAAACATCCCATGTTCCCTGAAGTCAAAACAAGATAGCTCACCACTACTTCAGTAAGCTTAGAGGAAAAAGCATCCATGATTGAAAAACCAAAGCCTTTAAAAGTTCTTTAGTCTGAGAAGGACAGTACTCTGTACCTGGCACACTTCCTGAAAAACCCTTGCTATTCTAACTTTTAAACTGAACAATACCTAAAAGGAAATGAGAATAAATGTTAATGATTTTTGCAGTATAGTATCAGACCACAGTCCTCCCTGGACCAATGACAATAATAAAAAACTAAATTAATTTACACATGTTTGTGGGAAACCAGCACAAATAACACATCCAAGACCACAAAATGGCCAAAAAAATATTTCAATCTCTTCTTTCCTAGAAGACTTCCAAGGCACAGAGATAGATCTCAGCTTCATACAATTACCCCTCTTACATAGCAATATTCAAGGATTTGACATACTTTGACATCCAGTAAATTGAATATAGTGGCTTTTAATACTGCAAGATCATAAAAAAAATTAAATTACACTTTAAACACTTAAAAATTCTAACTATTGAATTACTGGTACAATATATCACTAAAATCATATTTTTAAACTGAATTCAAGTAAAATACATTTTAACTAGTAATGTCAAACGGAGTTCAGATTTCGTAACACTTACCACCAAATGGTATTATGCAGAGATTATGTTTGCAGGCTAACTCCACAATTTTAACTACATCTTCATGGCAAACTAAGAAAATAAACAGTTAAAAACAAGATTTGTGCTTAGTACTAAATACTACAGTCTGAATAAGCAGCAGCTCCTTTTCTGACACCAGCAAGGAAGACATTTCAAAGAGTTAGGCACTAAATAAGGGCTCAGAAGCATTAGAGTTTCAGAGTAAAGATTAGACCTGAACAAGTTCTACATTTGAAGAACTGCTCCTGTTCTATTCATGGATTGCAACCTCATGCAAATTCTCAGGTCAAGATGGGCTACCAAAAACTTAATCTAGCAATCTTGGAGAACAATAAAGTTTAAAGCTTTTACTGAAAATAGGCTTTCCAATTTATTTTATGGGAGAAATAAGTGTCTTCTGAGAGCTGAACACCTCTTCCTGGCTGACACTCAGTTTCAAAAGTAGAGTTGCTGTTAAAATTTTTCATAATGCATTCTGTATCTGGTCAAAGACAGAAGCAGAAATGCTTGTGCACAGGCAAGGAAAAGAGATCAAATAAAGTGCATACATGAGTTCGTGCAAACAGCAGAGAATGAGCAGGACTGAATAAACAGGCTTATGAACTCTGGTTACTTTGCTCTTGCCATACAGAGCAGCTTGAAACAAAGGTAGTCAATTTTATTTCACTCGCTTTTGGAGCCGCATAAAATAAAGCTGTGGCAAGTGCCATTCATAGTCACCAGTGATGTCATGTCAGTACCTGTCCTCAAGTAATGAGATGCATCTTAGAGTGCCTCTTATATGCTTCCCATGTATGATTTTTTTTCTCCTAAATAAAGGAAGCAAAACTGAGCTAGGACTAAGCTCTTTATCAGAAAATTTGGGGTTTCTAATGCAGTGCAGGTATGAAAGTATCAGAAAGTTATAAAAGGGAAGAGCTGGATTCTTACAGCTGAACAGAGACTGACAGGTACTTAAGATCAAATGACTTTTTGGTTAGCTACTGAAAAACGGCACATGAAAAGTAGTTCCTAGTGACCAGAGAAACATGACTCAAGTACAAAATTCACAAAAGTATACAAAAAGTTATATCAGGTAATTGTATCCTACTAGATTGCATGCATATTTTCTGCTACACATTATCTACAACAGTGTTAGCTGTTACTCTATTTAAAATGGGCCTAGCCTGTACTCAGATTGCACTGCTCTTTCTTCAATTCAGTGATCCTTTGTAAAGTGTTCTATAGGAGTTTACAGGTGTTATACTTTTTATTAAAAGTACAGCATGTCATAAACCAAAGTTCTTTAGTACAAATATTTCACTACCCTTCTACCACCATCTACTCCTTTAAAAAACAAGATTTAGACAGCCATTTAGACAACTGGTTTTGGTGAATATACAAGTTCAAACTAAACTGTGGTTACTTAAGTCATGAATTCAGCTGTCAACAGAAACTTCAGCTATATTTAATAATAAATTTAACTTTCCCACAAAGTGATGGGATTTTATAGAAGCAACCTGCAATCCAGATGTTAAACATTCATGATTACCATTTATGAGAAAACTCCTTCAGTTTCTGCAAAGACAAGTGAAGTCAGTGAACCAAGAGACAGATTCCCCACAACAAGAAAGCACAGGAGTTCAGTAAACAACTGCCTCCAAGATCAGAAGGGAGAATAAGATGATTAAAGCTTACCAGGCCACACAACTATATCAGGAATTCGCTTAAACATTCCTTCCCTGAGTACAAATATCTCATGTAGGCAGTGACCTGAAACACAAATAATAAGTTCAAAAAGGGAAGCACTGAAAGCAGCACAGTTACACAAATGAAGTTCTCTTACCATGAGCTCTGAATACTCTATCTTCTGCATCCTGTGAATATGAGATTTTAGTGGCTATAAGATCCTGGAGAAATTCTTCATTTACAATGGGTAGAGGTACATCATTAATATTTAAAGATGCCTACAATACAAGAAAATAAGTCCAAAGATAGGTTCACTTTTACAGCATTTCTTTATAACAGAAATAATAAAAACAGAAAACAGATTAATACTAACTGACACCCAAACATAGCTATTTAAGTTCAGAAAAACAAAAGTTCTCTTCCTCATCTTCAGTCACTTATACCACCATCCTGCCTGGTACTCGGCTGACTAGATGCACACAGGAAGTATTCTTGCAGTAGCACATTCCTACCTTTCTTCCTCTTGATAAATTTGGAGAAATACACTAGCTTTTGAGTGCATACTGAACACAACACCTTTTAAGTCTTCAAGATTCAAAAAAGCCAGCTGCCTGAAGAAGAGACTCTCATATTGACAAAAGTGTAGAGATTGAAGGTCAGAATTCTTTTTTGAATATAAGCTCCTCTTCCAAAACAGACAAATACTAAAGCAACTACCCACTTTGCAAACTCCTTTACTTACAGTTGTTTCTACCAACTCATTTCCCCTTCTCCTATCAAGTACTGGAAGTTAAATCCATCTCAGCCCAAAGCTTAATCAGAAGTTCAAAGCAAGGCAAAACTAAGTTTAACCAATCTAACATAACCAGTACGCTTTAAGTAGACCTGATACAACAGGAAGACTTTATATAAAATCCACATTCATGCAGGTGTTTCCAGAAAGACTCTAGGAAGAAGTCCTGATCAATACTTTGAAGAAAAAAGTTTTTCTTTTGAAGAAGCTACACTGGACATTTTGGCTTACCAACAGGCCTTGAATCAAGGTTTTCTAAGTCCAGATGGAGAACCCTTGCCTAAGGTTGTCTACAACCCATTCTTCCAGGTCTTTACATCAGATGCATTGTATAATATTCTCATGGCTTCTCAAAGCACAGACCTAGCCACTTAATTCTTTTTTCTGAAGTCCACTTTAGATATATGTAACTCATGTGCTGACTTTTTAAACCCACTTAGATAATAAGGATTCTTTACAGCATCCAGTTCCAAAAAAAATTAATCTTTATAGGTATTAAGTGGAATGCTTCTAAGTGCTTAGAAGGTTCAAATATGCAACGAAAAAAGCCACCAACAAAGAAACAAATAAAACCCACTTTTTTCCCCCCCCTTCTTAAAAACAGAGCCAATAAATCTTATACTTATTCTCATGGCTTCTCAAAGCACAGACCTAGCCACTTAATTCTTTTTTCTGAAGTCCACTTTAGATATATGTAACTCATGTGCTGACTTTTTAAACCCACTTAGATAATAAGGATTCTTTACAGCATCCAGTTCCAAAAAAAATTAATCTTTATAGGTATTAAGTGGAATGCTTCTAAGTGCTTAGAAGGTTCAAATATGCAACGAAAAAAGCCACCAACAAAGAAACAAATAAAACCCACTTTTTTCCCCCCCCTTCTTAAAAACAGAGCCAATAAATTCACTTACACTTTTGTATGGGAAAACTCCCCAAAGGAATGTCTTCTATTACATATGGCCTCTAATTAAGGAGTTCTTTAATTAGATATAATGCTTATCTTATGACTAAGAACTTAATTTCTGGACTTCAACTCCTATTTTGAAAGAAAATGCTGGTCAAGAATCTTACTTCTAGTTAAAGTCCCTCAAGTTAAGGATCAGGAGACCTGAATGTTTTTCACTACCACATCTTCCATTTGAAATACATTCTTAAATCAGTAGGAGTTGCAAAAAATAAGCTAAAATATAGTGCCGTGCTTTTAATCTTCACTCATTAAAACTTTGCTAGCAAATTAACCAGCATCACCTTCATCTCAAATAGAAGAAAATTTTTACACTTTTGTTAAAGCTACCAGGAACAACTATGGGCTATCCAGTGATGCCAGGAAGAGCTTGCTTGCAGCTCTTCTACCAATAAGTATTTTTTACAAAATGTTCCACTTATTCAAAGAAACTTAGACATTCTTTTGATGAGCCTAGCCTATGCTTCTTGACAAGTACCAAGAGAAAACAGCAAAACCAAGTGTATTTCTCTTTCACCTTCTGAAGTTTCAGTCTTCTACAAAAATGTAGAACCACCCATCCAAGTTTTCTTTCCTGGAATGCATTTTTGCCTATCTGTGCTTTCTACAAGCTCAAGCACAGCTGATACTTTTCACCTGTTACCAAACTAACAGAAAAAAAATATTATCTCCCGTTATCAGTATCTGTGTGAGATACATTCAGGACCAAGAACTATAATTTATAAGTTCAAAAGGATAGCCAAGTGTTTTCGAATTTTCATATGGGATATGACCTTATGAAAACAGTTTTTTAAAAAGATTTGACTTCTGGAAGAGGATATGTGCTGTTCTGACTTGCTTTAAGGTTAATATTTTACTTCTTGAAATAAGGTTTCAGACGTGAGAAAAAGGCTTTACCCTCCAACATGCTCATTTTGTCACCCACAAACACAGAAGTTGAGATGAAGTGTTGTTCAGTGTTGCTCAGGTGAGAGGCACACTGCTACCAGGAGATGATGATTTTAGGGAGTCATAATAAGTAGAGAGGAAGTCAGGTCTTAGACTGCTGCTCTTAGCTCTTAATATTCTGCTGTAAATGCACATTCACACAGTGCTGTTTGCTAACTTGAATAGCAAATCTTTGAGAGAAACTTGGAAAACATGAGAAACAAGCAAGCAGATACCAAATAAAGATTTTTCTGCTATTTTTTTTTTTTTTTAAAGAAGTATCTCCTAGCTGTTCTTACATTTCCTATTCTAAACTTTGGTTCCTTCATGGATTTCCACAAACAGAACTATTTAGTATCATTTCAAGTTGAACACCAAGTGCTTGGAAGTCTTTCTTCTCCATAAGAGGGATGCAAACCAATAAGCCGTAACAATTCCTTGCAAGTGCTTTTAAGTTACTCTCACTTCCACAAAGGTATTTTAATCCTTCAGTTTTAATCTTCAAGACTGAAAAGTTAATATTAATCCATGTAAACCTTACACATAATACCAAACAAAAACATACCTTTATTTATCCTTATGGGACTGAAATATTTTAATATTTGTGCACTGAAAAGCTAGACAGGAAGCCTATGGGAACTATGTCTGAACTGCTGTCTATGGTAAGTTTAATTCAAGAAAAAGAAAAGACCTCATCAGGCCTTGAGCAACACAGAAGTGGGCACATTTATTGTCGTTAATTATAACAAAAATTGCACACAACAGGGAACCCTTCACTCTTAGAAAACAGAGGCAGAAAGAGATGAAAGACAAATGGGCCAAGAGATCCCTCTACTACTGTCGTTGTATTAGAGCTCCTTCATGCTCTGATGATAGAAGGTGAAAAACCAATGTGGCATAACAACCTGAAATATAAACAAGGAACTATGACAGAAGCATGAAAACAGGGGACCTGCAATAGTAGTTGATAACAGCTATTAGAAGTCCAGGTACATACTGGAGACTCAAAAGTGTCAAGGCAGTTAGCCTGTTTCAGATTGCAACAAGAACATCAGAACCAGAGAAGCAGAACATAACAGGAAAGTGTTTAACATCAATGGCAGGTATCCTGAAGAGCTGTTTTGCAAGATACGCTGTGGAATAAAAGACACTACTCAAGAATCTGCCTTTGTCCTCCAACTCTATTTTTCTCTGTATTTCCTCTACATGTAGAAAGGGAACATCTCTTAGGACCTCTGGTCACAGCAAATTCAAGCAGCTGCCAGTTAAGACCAATCTCGGTCAAGGAAAACACATCAATATTACTTTTCATAAGACACTGGCAGATGGAGATCTTGCAAGTGATAGCAGATCAAATAATGTCTTGATTAACAGAGGAATAAATAGTTGACTTTTCAGGCTCTATGAGATTACCTACTTCAGAGAAAATGCAGTCTTGAAACCACTCAAGAAACAAGTAAAACTTTTAATCAAAGCAGGCTGACTATAGCCACTGAACAAGTACAGCCTGCTTCCAACACTGCTTAAGCAGCCATCTAGTCAGGAACCCACAGTCTCAAAGGAATTCTCAAAAGGGAGTAAAGTCTCATGACTCAATTATGTTACTCTTCTTGAAAAGCAAAATATGGACGTTTCACAAAACCGTGAACACTCCAAATGTGTGGATTTCTGGAAACATTCAGTTCAATCTTGAGTATTCTGATAGACAGTTTTCAGCACCCAGACATGAAAAAACTTCTCAATTAAGTTGGATATCATTAAATATATTGGAAATAGAACAATTTTACTTCACTGTCTCTTTTTCTGTTGCTAATATGAAAAACATCAAAGTTGCATAAAAAAACTCTCTCTAGGCTGAGAGCTTCTACAATCTTGAAAAAGCAACCTAAGAAGACAACACACTGTGTTGAAGACTTCTGTTCCAACAAAAGTACCACCAGTTAACCTGGAACCACAAGTCACAAAGTCATTGAAGGTTTCATGTAGAATAATTTCCAAAAACATTGATGTATTAATACACTATATTTATATTAATTATGTGCAAGGTGACCTTCAGGACAACAGCTGAATCATTTTTAACAACATGGTCTTGATTATCACCAAGACTAATGTTCAAAGGAACTGGTTCAGCTATTTACTTACTCTAGAGGTAGTTTTGTGCTCCAGACTTGCTCCAAAGGTTTTTTCTATCCATTCCTTAAAAGTTGGTAATACCATACCACCTAATCTGTACCTGAAAAGTCAATATTACATAGGGTCATTTAAAAATTAAACGACTGCATGTCAGATACACTTCTTTCGATTCTATGTATGCACAAATAGTTAAGTTTTAAATAAAATTCTTTACCTACAAGCCTGCAAAGCTTCTGCACATTTAGTTTTCATGCAACTGCACATTTCATTGTATTTAACTGTTTTGTACTTCACACAAAACCAAGTAAGTTGTCAACATCTTGGGTATTACTTTCTTTCATGATCTTTGGGAATTGTGGCAAAAGGCTTTTGAGATATCCACCCTTCCATCTTTACTTTTATGAAAGATACCTCATTTTCAGTACTGTAGAAAGCAGTATTACAGTTCACATGCCTGTTACAGGTAGTGGCCATGTGTCTATGGCCACACTGCAATGAAAACAACAGCAGTCTCAGACACACTAACACCTTACATGATTTGAAGAAAAAGTGTGTTAAAGTATATTCCCTCATTACCTGAATGCATCAGAAGCCATCAAGCAATTTATTTCTATTGCAAACTCTTTGGCAAAAGCTTAGCCATGTGACAGATGAAAACTTAAAAGACAAGGGACAGAGGAGCTGTTCGTGAACGTGTGTGTACCGTGTGAGAACAAATAAGGCTGGGAACACACCTGAACGGGTAGAAACTATTGCTATTTATTGTATCCATATGCATACCTTGTGCATGTTTATGTATGCACAAGCATTCTCCAAGGACAAGAGAAAAAGGACCATTCTTCAGTATTAAAAGCTTTAAGCAGCTGAGAAACCTTACTCTACTTTGCACCTGAGTCACTGCATTATACCTCATTGGTCTTACTTTTAAGATCACTCAATCACTATTCATTTAATTATGACACTGTCCTTCAGAGCTGTTGCAACCAGCTCTACAACTGTCACCTATTACACATACAGATCAATTATTTCATTTCCTCATCTCAGCTACCTCTCAGTTCTCCTACTGACAAAAAAAACAAACAATCCTACCCTACTCTATTCCTAGAGACAAAATGCTACAACCATATCTAAACTCATGCTTGGAAGACAGCATTCAGACATTCTCCCCATGACAGATGTTATTGTATCATCATACCCATATTCATAGTTAAGTGAATTCTATTACAAAGAAAGTGCAACAAGCAATGAAAGTTTAGCACATTTGCACCAGGAAGTAGCAACAAAGATACAGAGAAACTCAAACCAGCCTGGTGTGTTTTCTTCTCCAAATTTTTTGGTATTCCCAACCTATTACTATAGCTAGCTTGCAAGGGTAACCTTAATCGCTTATTCAAAGGAGAAACTAAAGCTATTAGAAAAACAACAACTTTTAAGTCAAGCCAGACAGAAGTCAAAGCATTCAGGGAGTTAGTGAGTTTACTGCACAGAATGCAACACATGATTGCTCAGGAAGGAATCTTTGTATGTATGCTGATAGTGCAAGAAGCCCCTCAGAAGACATTCCCATATGCACTTTCTGTTCGGAAAGTCAACATGGCTTTCAAAGAGAAATACTGCTTCATTAACCCTTGGAGTTCCTTCAGGGTGTAAAAACAAAGTGAATAAAGGGGATACAATGAACATGAAATTCCACACTCTTTTATACTTCACCCCAAAAGCTATTTAAAAAAATATACTGCTACAGTACTGAAGGAAATACTCTTCTATAGGCTGTAGGATAAGACAAGGTTAAGATAAGAAGGAACAGGCAGGCTTTATTGATCACTACTGAAGGCAGACTGAGGAGTGCAGCTTGCCACATACTGGGACTGGAACCAGTTTTATGTAATGTCTTCAGTGATCTGTGACCTCTCCAACCAGGTGAATAATATTAAGCTCTTTGGAGTATACAGACACTAAACTGACAGGAAGGCACTCAGAACCTTTAAAAACCTGGCAGACTAATGAAGATGGAAGTAGATAATTGCAAGAGAAAAAAAGCATTACTTGCATATTTTGCAGAAGTAAGTCAGTATAGGGAAAATCATAGCATCTTCACTGACAACATACAACATCAGCCAGTAGTGTTATGCATGAGTCAGGCAAGTACAAGAAAGACTACAGTTCATCTTCTTTTGCTGCTCTGTAGACCCTGGTGTATCCACACCTTAAGTGCTGCATACAGTTTTTGTCACTGTACCTCCAAATGAATGCAGTGGAGCCAGAGAAGCTTCAGAGGACAGTAACTGTAAAGACAACAGGGTCTCACAAGCAGAGACTAAAGGGCCAAAGACTCCTTGGCACAGAGAGAAACTGGGAGAGAGGATACAATTGAGTCTTATACAACCAACAAAGCAGTAGATAGGCTGAAGAACTACCATTCACCTAATCCTGCAACACAGTAAGTACTTTACAGAACAGCAACCTGGAACCTGCTGCCATGGGATGCTGTAGAGGCAGACAGTATCAGCAGACTCAAAAGGTATTAGACAAATTTATGGACAACAGATTTGTAAGTGGATAAAATGACAAGGTATCTATGATATTTTTGCAAATGCCTATTTCCTACTTTCACTTTAAACATCCTTTTTGCCACTGTGACAAACAATTCCATAGCACTTACACACTGCTGTGGCCCAACAAGACATTTCTCATAATATTTATCAGTTAAGAGAGAATGCAGAGGGGGGAGAAAGCCACCATTCTCCCCCCATTCTAGAACACTGACTGGCACTCAAACAACAGCCTCAATGCTTTCTCCTGAAAAAAATATCAAAGTCCAGCTCTTTATCTTTTTTTCTTCAAAGCACACTGCATAAATTTACTGTGCAGCATAATGCACCCCAGATAAACCTAACATATCAGATGAAAGAATGAGTGACAAAATTACAAGAGTCAGAATCCTGACAAGATGAGAGAAACCACCAAGATATGCCTAAATAATATATATTGAACTCAAGTGCCTAAGACAAGGCTTTGCATTTTCATCTGGGCTTGAAAAGAAATAAATTGATCTTTGACATGCTCAAAGTCCCAGTTATATTTTTGCTGCTTTGACTCCAACTACCTCATGCTATTTTACACAAACTCAAAAACCACGAAGGAATATTTCTGAAGGACAGTACTTATTTCAGTATTATTTCTATTTCCCATTCTTTTTGTTTACACTCTTACAAAAAGGTATCTTTTTTTTAAACCAGGGAAGAGACTGCACGACAACTTTCCACTGAGGCAGAAAAAACCCAGTAAATTATCAAGTGAAAGGCTTAAATTCCACCTGAAGAGATCCCCAAATAGAATTTTAATGTAATTTCCTCAAAAACAAAAATTCTCAGAAAAACAAGTTTGTTGTACAAAGGCCTAATAGATAATACATCAGAAATGTTACCACTACAAAACATACAACAGAGCCATTGTTACATAAGCTCAGAAAATAAAGCAGCTCCATGCACAATGGTTCAGAAACCTAAAGCACAAACTGGAAGCTTAATAAAGCAAACGGTTGATGCTCCAGAGATTTTCTAAACTGACAAAACTGCACTAACCTGCTGCTGTTACCTAAAGGTTTAGAATATGGTGCAGATTCTCAGTCCGATTCCATTCCCCAAGAGAAGTTTAATGCACGGAGTATACCAAGTTACAGAAAAGACTATCATTATTTGTTTTTATAATACCAAACCGTGACATACTTTTAATAAACCTTCCAATAAAACACAGTCTATTACTATACATTAAACTACTGTATATAGAATTCAGTAAATCTGTTAAATGCAAAACAACTAACAACCTATTATACGAGTAAGTTTTTTGCTTTAGCTGGATTAACTGAGCCATACAATTTTAAAAGTCTTTAAAGAAACAAAACACTAAAGAAGATAATTAGTATCTTTATACAAATTCTCAACTTACCTTTTTCCTGTGAATTCTGCTTGACCCTTCTTATTGAAGATGAATTTGGAGTCATTATATCCCCATCCATTCCATTTCAGAAGTTCTTGCCTTTAAGGGAGAGAAACATAAGTGAGAATGTTAGCATATCGTAAGCCCAAAATAATTTGCAGTTATTGGCTTTGGAAAAAAAGTTTTATCAGATAACTCAAGAAATCAAGTACATATTGAAAGTGTATAGTTTAATAGAGCAAAAAGTAATTCTGCAACCACAACCAATACTCCTTCAGATTGCATCCTAAGACTTGGAAGACAAGATGTTTTATAAAGACAACCAGCTTTAGTCAACACACACCATATGTTGCTATTCTTAAATTGACAAGAGCAATGTTTGAAAGATGCTTGGGTTTAAATCTATACATAAATATTAACAGACAAGTAATATCTAAATATTTTCAGAATTAAAATATTCAGCATTACTGTTCTCTGTCAACAGAATTATTTTACATTTTACTTGTTTGACATAACTAATGTAATCCCACTGCATTCTTAATAACATTCACTTATCAGACACTCAGACACATTTGGATTGAAAATATATTTTGGAAAGTCAATAAAAATAATCCAAGAACAGCAGGAA